>NC_092688.1:39442240-39781407 GCF_964275005.1 Diadema setosum | reverse complement strand
TTAAGTAGAAGTATTGAAAACAAGCTTCGGGCAACGTTTGGCTCTGCCAATAGTCCCTTTCTGTTCGAATTGATGACTGAATGTGACCTTGGGAGAGCTACACTGAATTGACGGCCAGCGCATGCGCACACAGACATCTTATCCGGTCATGGATTTGAAATTTGTGCGCATGTGATGTGTGCGCGTGGTACAAAACCATTATTGCATGATTACTAAGACGTGAGAGCACTTTGGGGCGAGTAAGTCTCACAGTGTTAGTTATATGAAAGGTACTTTAACCTGAAACACAAACTAAGAAAAGGAAATTCAGGGAAACTTTTGAGGTACCAAAACTTTATATTATCTTTAACAATGTTTAACATAAGTACATGTAATATACCCACAACAGAAAAGTAACTCCCCTAATCGTCAATTTTCAACAAGTAAAAGGTTTAAAGCAAAATTATTTTGTAGGGGTCTATTGCAACACTTATTGACTAACTAATCGTGAAAAATAATGAGAGTAAGCTTTATAGTCACGTACCGAGTGACCCTACATCCACGACAATGGTCACTCGTACGTCACAAAAGTCACAAAAGTTATACTTTTCTGGGATTTGTGAAAAATTCAGCTTCTGGTGTTCTTATTCTATCGCCCATTGAGCCCCCCCCCCCCCCTCTTATTCAATACCAAGAGTACAGTGAGGGAGTTTTGCATTTCTTGCTCCATCTTTAAAGTGCACATGCTTACTCAACGAAGACACAACTAGGCTACTCCTCCTTATGCTCACTCGACATGAGCTGTTAGATGTTGATTGCATTATCTGATAACATCCTAAATTAAATGAGTTTTGCAGGTTAATGAAAGTTGACCATAGCTAATTTTCTCTAAAATTGTTCTCAACCAACCACAAAATAAAACATGAAAAAGTGTCACAATAGCTGTGAAAGGATCAAACGATGGCTGTTGAAACAACAGCTCTTTATCATTATGTACAACGCACAAGAAACAGAATACCTCACATGACATCCCCCCCCCAAAAAAACAAAGAACCTCCACTAGGCTGTACTTTTAAAAAGTAACAATTTGCCTTTGATGTGTGCATGAGTGACCTCATTTTTTGTTTTCGTCAAGAGTACCCTATTTTGATATTAGGGAATTAGGGAATTTTTGTCTGTATAATGTTAATGATAAGATATTACTGATAACATCATGAACATGATAATATATGGAAATATCTAACAATCTATAATACAACTTTCATTTCATGAAATTAGACACAATTTACGTTACAAATAATGGTAATGAAATACCCACACAAACAGTCATACAATCTACCGTTTGGAAATAATCTAAAGATGCAGACTACCACCTCGCGGAACACAATATATAATCTGCGAGTAAAATAAGGGCAAATGTACAAACATAAGCGGAAGGGAAGTGAAAAAGTTGATTCCGATCAACACGATTAGAAAGCATGACTAGTTGAGATTTGCTGCGTTTTGATACGATCCCAGACGATCTGATGCGTGATCTCGATCGAAAAGTAATGGTGTTAATCGTAGAAAATTTTGAACCGTCCAAAAATTTCACGTTTAACGCGATTGCCACGATTGACGTCAAGATCTGATACAATCTGATACGTTCTGATACGATCATCACGATTGTTTTATGATTAAGACCATGATTTCAATCGTGGCACCAATTGTGATAGCCGGAACCAAACTGAGAAACATGGCACATGTATAAAACGCACGAAAACATTACATAATATTATGGGCAGATGACAACTTTCACTCATTGCGCATGTCTCCTACGATGTTCTTTAATTTCAAATGAAACAAACTCAATCACAAATTTTAACTAACCAGTAATAAACATATTCGCTCTGCGAAACAATTTTAAACTGCATTTTTTCCTTGCATGACTTCATTTCAGTCACTCTGCAGCTCATCACCCCCCCCCCCCCCCCCCCACGGAACATTGTTAACGTGCCTTGAAACCTCCAACACTTTCCACTTTTTTTCATTTTCAAAACTCCTTAGTTACTCCACATTTCCAAATCTGTTGTACCTTCCTTGTACACCCGCAGTTAAGTTTCTTCTTTGTATGTGATTGTTTTGTATTAAAACGCGTTGGTATAATATCACTGTCTGTTCATATAACCTGTAAGTATAATGCTTACATGGTGCCATTGTATAGTAGTTGGCAAACTGAATGTGCCAATTCCCTTTTCCTTTAAAGAAATCACGAATGAAATTGAATGAATAAACCTCGTTTCGGTGCATGAGTAATCTAAAAGCACTGCCCCTTAATACATTAACATTCTACGTGATATTTTCACAAGTGATAACAAATGAGTAAAGCGGAATTGAGATGAAAATGTACGTGTGAAACGTAGTTTATGGTGACATATAGGCTCACTTGCTTTTCAAACAGAATCACTATGTTTATCTTATGGCAACTGTTGGCGCATTAAGCAATGCGCACAAACAACATTTTCTAGCAACACGGCAACATTTGAGCTTAGGGCATGGCTTAGTTTATCTAAGATTTCATAACATAAATTGAATATATACAAAAATAAAAAATGCATTTCTTCAACAAACTTAAGGTATTTTCGAGAGGAAGCAACTATACCCAACTTTCTTATAATAATAATAATAATAATAATAATAATAATAATAATAATAATAATAAAGGACATTCGCATTGCGCAGCTACTATAATAATATACTCTACTGCGCATTACAAAATGACATGCATACAAGAAATTCAAACAGAAAATAATTACTTCAAGATATTACTTTTTAACCTGGCCTTAAACTCATTAATTGTTACTGCTTGTCTTACAAACAAAGGGAGATTATACCATGCTTATTAGAGTACTTCAGAAGTGAGAGCATGACTTTGGATCATTAATCATGTTTATTTTCATGTGTGTTGATCACTGTTAACTCTCTGTCTCTCTCCATCATTTATGTCGTTGTACTTTCAGACAAATGCCGCTACCAGATTCAATGGCTTCTCTATAACTGCATCGCCACTCCTTCCATAATTGTAGCTGTTTTCTACTTGGGGTCTCTGAACAATCTTTTCATCTTTATCCATCCCCTCGTATTCTACCTCCTTGAAATCTTCTACACCCGGATCACCGTCCGCTTTGCTCATGTTGTCTACCCGTTAATGTACCTGGTTATCTACCTACTCTTCATCGTCACCTACTTTGCGGCTGGAGGAACGGACCCGTTCGGAGAGGGTTCCGTTTCTCTCTTTCTCGGCTTCGAAAGCCTCCCCGACAAAGCGGCCGCAACAGTGGTGGGTGTGACCTTTGCAACGCTGATGGGTCAAGCCATTTTGAAGGGATTATACGCCCTCCGTGTCCGATTTATGTATATTGAGGAAGGAACAGAAGCCTCCCATCCAACAGGAGCCGTTCTTTCAACGAAAGCCATGCCTTCTACGGACGCCGTTCGTCCAACAGAAGCCGTTCCTCTAACAGAAGCTGTTCCTCCTACAGAAGCCGTTCCTCCGACGGAAGAGCCGGTAGCCGTCGAGCTCGAAACCGTTACCACCGCGACCACGTATGCAAAAGATAGTTATTAGTAGGAGCCTACAATCAAACGCAATTGCATAACATTGAAGCTTGAATAGGAAGCGACGACTGTTCTAGGGGTTGCCGTGGATTATAGCTAGCAAACATTATTAATAATCTGAATTTGCAAAGTACAACTTTTGATTATAATGTAATCGCATGTAAACGCTTTGGGAAGTAATCTGTGTCTAGCACACAATAACATGCGCATTTACGTGCAGCAACTGCCGAACGTCATTTTTAACTTGTGTGTATGATGCATTGTTTCTGTACTCTGTAATACTGCAGAAAAAAAAATGTATATATACTAGTATGTGACCGTGCATCACGTGATGACTGAACAACACTGCTCAAGAAAGGTGAAACGGGTCAACCTGGCTAATTTTGAGTTTTCCACATTTTCTGAAAGAGATATTCTTCTACATGATTATTATTATTATTATTATTTTTTTTTTTAGTTTGGGATCATATTTAATGGGAAAGTGGGTTTTTAGCAGGTTTTCTACACCCCTTTTTTTTTTTTTTTTTTTTTGGAAGAGTAGTGTGATCAAGTTTTTCTTAGAGGCCCCTTTTCAGCTCTGGAAAATCCTTTCAACTCTCTTCACTTTCAACTCCAGAACTTTTGAAAGGATGATGCTACTGATTTGAAAGTTAATATTTATCATAGACAAAATGTGATAATAGAGCATGCTCATTTTTTTTCTCATTCATGGCCCAGGTAGCACGGCTTAGTAATGATAACGCGACTTCTTGTTGGTCATGTGTTGGTTTTGCGGTGCAGGGTCACATAATATATTGTGGTTATATCCCTTGATGTTTGACACATAAATTTTCACGCATAGCTACAGAAATCGTGCTTGATGCCCATTTTTAGGCTGGTACATTGTATGCTGGGTATAGTGCATAGAATAATTGTCGTTTATGTATATAATTTCCGAAACCGTGTGAGACATTTATTATAAATGTCGTGTTTTTTTTTTTCTCAATATACAGGAAATATATACAAATACCTTCTTTTGATATAAATACATTTGCATTCAGAGGCATCATAATGCAAATTGTGTGTATAAAATCTAGGGCAAAAGTAATTCTAGCAAGAAATCTGTGCAAAACATTTTACAGTATATCTGCCCTTTAGATAATTCATGTTGTATCAAAGATAAAGCCGATGTCGATATGGTGGTATGGTTGTCTTTATCCGGGGGGGGGGGGGGTTATCCAGAAGATTTTAAACGTTTAGGCTGTAAAGAAATTCATTAAAGTAAGAATACGCATGCATTCTATACATTGTATTATAAATTTTATATTCATACATTTCTTAGCAAACAAAGTATTAAAGTGAACCCGCAAAGTACAACTTTTGTTAAATGTATTTGCATATAAATAACCTATGTCTAGCGCACAATAGCTTGCACATTTACGTGCAACCATTGCCGAACGCTTTAAAAAAAAATGTATATAATGAAAATAAAATGCATGGTTTCTCTACTTTGTAATACTGTAGAAAAAAGTATATATTTTTCTGTCATATCGCTTGATATTTACCACATAATCTTTCACGCATAGCTACAGAAATAGTATTTGCCTATTTTGAGGCTGAAGCGGCTAGGTTGGGTGTGTAAGAATAAGAAATTGTAATTCATGTATATCACTTTTGAAAACGTGTGAGACGTATACTATAGATGTCGGTTTTTTTTTTTCAAATATTCATGAAATACATTTGTATGTATACAAATAGATTTTGCCGTATAAATATTCGGACTGATCGTACTGCAAATTTTGAGTATGAAATCTAGGACAAAACATATTTTAGCAAGAAATTTATGCAATGCATTCATGTATACATTGTATTGTAGATTTTATATCTATATATTTCTTAAATAGCAAAGAAAGTATTTAGACCGAACCTGAAAGTACAACTTTTGATTAAATGTATTTGCATGTAAATACTTTGGGAAGTAATCTGTGTTTAGCACACAATAGCTTGCACATTATGTGCAGCCACTGCCGAACGTCTTTTTAATTTGTATATACTATGATGCATGGTTTCTCTACTCTCTAATACTGTAGAACAAAAAGTGTATATTTTGTGGGCATATCGCATGATATTCCCCACATATCTTTCACGCATAGCTACAGAAATTGTGCTTGATGCCCATTTTGAGGCTGGTACATTGATGTTGGGTTTAGTGTGTAAAATAATTGTCATTTATATTATATATCATTTTTGAAACACTGTGAGACGTAGATTGTAAATTTCTTTTTTTAATGTGTTCATTTGACCGTGATATTACCGATATCCATGGTCAATTTCTCCTCAAGGTTAATTTGTTGCAGCTTAGAGTATACTCTAGAGGTACTTTGACATTATTCTAAGCATGGTGTATCATTCAGCGAACAGTGACGAAAGAGTACGCAAAAAAAATGGTCTGCTGCACAAACTCTTCTGAAAATGTAATTTTCAAACATTTAGTTTTAATGTTTGTCATACCCAGACGAAATGATAACATTCAACAACAAACAAATTTTACAGTTTTACCTTCAAACGTTATCATTTTTCTGACCATATATCTGAATAGATGGCAAAGGTAATTCCTCTCAAATCCATTCAGTCATCGAAGATCATAATATCATTCAGTGAAATTTGTTTATAGAATTTAGTGAAATTTGATATTGACCGAATTGTTTATCAAAATGAATTTACCCTTTTAATTTTACGAATTATCTATTTCATGCATTATTGTGTTCCTTGAGAATGAATTGAGAAAGATAGGTGATGCACCCATCAAATTCAGACCACTGTTTTCTGTCCCATTCTGTCATATCTATACTGATAACCAACAAGAAAGTCCAAAACATCATTAACAATTTTGAATATTTTTCTAATAGAGTAAAATGATAAAGTAAATTCAACTACATCTTTATGATAATATCTTGTATGATATAATATCTGGCCAATTATTTCCATGTTTATTATTCTTCAGTATCGTGTAAACAAGACTACCTTGCAATCTTTAACAATAATGTAAAACAAAAAGAGGAGAAGAGGAATCACTGGAATTCTGTATAGGAGTACATTTCCAAAATGACGATGATAAATTTTATAGCATTTCTCTTGATTGCTTTTTTTTTATATCATCATAGTAAAAAAATCCCTTTTGTAAAAAAAGAAATCACTTAAAATGGATAAACATCCTTGGCTCACAAAGTGAATTCAACACTCATCAAACACTCGTCAACGTTGTATAACATGCAGGGCCCCTTGGCAGAGCAGTTCCGAGTGAGCTGAAAGGGCTACCTTGTTAAAAGAAGACTGAATAAATAAATACATTAAACATTTCCCGTAAAACCGGTACAATTTAGAATATTTCAAGAAATTTATGTCTATATGTCAAAAAAAAAGTATTAAATATATCATTCAAATGATATCTATTAAATTTATTCTCACATAATAGGCATCAACACATGGATAACTAAAGTTATAAAGTTTTCCACATCGATAAGAATTCACCAATGATGGTACACTCTGTCTGAGAATCATCGCCTCGAAAAAAAAAAAATGAAGACATTTTTTTTTTTATTATGTATTTTATACATATATATTTTTTCCTTGCTTGCATGTCAGCAGATTTTGGGGAGGGAGGTGGCAGTAAAATGTGCAGAAATGTACCCAAAGTTTCTCTCAATGGTTTGATAAGACATAGAGAAAGCATATTATTTATCAAGGAAGCAATAAGAAAAAGGATTGCAATATTCATATTTGAAGGATTGCCTCTATTTGAATTGCGATCGACACGGGCCTTATGAATTACATTAGGCCCTGCTGATTTGAAGTGAACTTGGAATGACCAATACATACAGACCAGTTTTAAAACAAAAACAAAACAATGAGAACTTCATACCGACTAAAAAACTTCGTATCTCAAAAATTATTAATAGAGTGCCCTGATTATACCGTGAAGTACATGCTGAGCTGTGTAAACTCAACTAAACAAAATCTAATTTTAAAGAAGTGTCTGTTGTGGTATTAATCACTACTTCCCCTTGTCTAAATCCTTCTGATTCCTTGTTCTATCAACTTATATAAATAACTTTTGATGATATTCATGTTTTTCAGACTGTTCTTCCTTTGCAAATATGTACATGTACATTATCGTATTCATATGTAACAATGACTTTCGATTTTTTCCCAACAAACTCCGAAGTTCATACCCAAGGCGTCAGTTGTCCAGTTACCATTGTGAAAGCCCCAGAAGCCTTATATAGTCCAAAGAGAAGTGAAGCATGAAGGTGTTTGATGATGCTACATGTCTGAATTTCCTTCCCTTTAAACATGTCAAGTCTCAAACGGTTTATACCGTTAAGTATGTTTCAAAGATGATTAAAAAGCAGCCTCATACTTCGGTATCTCTCCGACATAATTATAACTTAAAACGTACCACAGGTTCCCGTTTACGCAAAACAATGACTTTAGGGCCACAACAATATATTACGTCTGTACATAGTACGTACATCTACACATTATAACATCATCACAGCACTAGGAACAGGTCACCTTACCACACGCCCTCTGCACAGCTAATCTTAATTTTGTATAAGTCATAATTCATGACATTACACACTGTATACGAATTCGTTATTCCAAATTGAAAATGCAATCCCGAAATAAGACTAAACCGAAAGGGATTTTCTTTTGTCGGGCTTCTGCGATATAAAGCTCTTTGTTAATCAAGTACTAAAACTACATTTTTTTTTTTTTTTTTTACGCATAGTCTACAAAGAAAGACAACATGATATCCTGTTTGAAGATCATGGGACTATTATCTCAACATTCATGAAATGTATACATAAATATCGATTGTGCCGAATCAGAAATCACCCTTTGCAATCATAAAGTTCTGTTAATACACCCTTTCAAACAACATGGACTCATGTTTGAACGTTATAAATATTTCGACGTATCATGCTGTGAGTTTTGTGTGTAATTTCTTTTGGCAAAATTGATTCTGGAAAGAAATTAATACGAAACATATCATACGTTTCTACCCGGCTGATAACAGGCTTAGGTGCTGAACGAGAGAGCGAGAGAGAGCGAGAGAGAGAGAGAGAGAAAGAGAGAGAAAGAAAGAAAGAAAGAAAGGAGAAAAAAACAATGATGTTGATTTAGGGCCATGATTTCTATTCAAGTTAATTCAAGATAATTTTGAGGATAAAGGCTGTTGATAAAATAATCTTATTTAAGTCAAAGTTCGCGCACATACACATGAAAAGAAAGAGAATATTTCTATACATCAAATATTGAGCGTCTTCTGGATGTAGGCTATCTCTTATGATAAGACAATTCAATATATTTGAGGGAACAAACATGGAGAGAGTGGATGAGAGATTTATATGGTACTATCAAACAATGACTTTTTTTTTCTTTATTGTCACACGTCTATGGTTGTTTACATGAGTTTTGTTGTATCGTTTACTCTTGTATGTGTGTGTCTGTGTGTTAGTCGCTCCGGAAAAAGCAAACAATTTTTATAGTGTCAAATAAGAAATTGTCGTAATTTGCTTCATTTGAAGCAATTACCATGCACTTGTCCAATACGAACAAAGAGGCACGTTTTGTCCCTCAGTGTACCTTGAACAATATGTTGCGACAATTCTTGACGGAGTTGGCGTCAAAAATTGGCGACAATCTTTCATTTTTTTCATTTCATTTCATTTATTTCATTTGTTTCAGCTCGATCAGCCGAACAAAGTTTATGAAAATAAGATAATGTAAAAAATACACAATTTTCAATTCAATTCAATTCAATCATAGTTTATTTCCATTCAACGAAAAACAAGAAACATAGTACAAATTTCTAATCAACAGAAATCAAAACATAGTACAAAGTATACATGTCATGAAATGATATTGTTCGAACATTTGCAAAAGATTCATGTAATATCCGAGATAAATTACATGTATATAACTAAATATGTATATATATATATATATATATATATATATATATATATATATATAATACATATATACTTCGTGGACGTGCGAAAAATAAATTCGATTATCGAAAATAGTGATCCACTATAAAGCAAAGCTTGTGGGACGTGGATCGCTAGATAAATAATGAGTAAATAATATATTATTCGAGGGTTTTTATAGCTATTATATTTGATATAGATTATTTAAATCATTTGTAAAAAAAAAAATATATATATACGTGTAGTTATATTGAGATACGCAGGTCGGGAGAAAAATATATAAAATATCTATGTTAATGCCTGGACACTGTTCACTGAACCACGTGTACCGAGAAAATATGACAAGGACAACACACTCGTACGCACATTACCCACACACATATAAGACGCGAGACAGTACCGAGAGGAGAGAAGACGGTAACAATGCAAGTCTACGAAGAACAAAAGACAGGAAAGGAAGAGGAGAGAAGAAAGAAGAGAGGTCCGCATGCAGAACACGCAAAGTGCTGCGACATCAGGACAGGTGAAAGCTCTCAAACATGAATTAAAACAATTTAAATTATCTAAAATTATAAGTAGAGAGTAGATATTTTCTGAATTTGTATTTAAATGTGACGAATTTAGGGGAATCTTTTAAACTATTGTCTAGATTATTCCAAAGTTTGGGTCCGGTATAAAGAAATGTACTTTGGGCATGTGCGGTTCTCATTAATGGAAGATGATATTCATCGGATCGTCGCGTGGGATAATTATGTACATGACTGTTTCGATGAAATAGGTCATGAAATATTTTGGGGAAAAAATTAATGTTATAATCAAACATAAACTGACCAAGTTGAAACAAATACAAATCTTTTATTTTTAGTATTTTATGGTCAAAAAACAAAGCATCTCGGGTATGTAGATTAAAAACGATTCTGAGCGCTTTCTTTTGTAATAAAAAAAGTTTATCTAGTGATATCTGATATGTATTACCCCAAGCAAGAATTCCATAATTCAAATAAGGTAATATTAAACTAGAATAAAGAGTTAATAATGCAGAAGAAGGAAGATACTAATTTAATCTGTTCATGACGCCAATATTACGTTAAATGATTTTACATATGTTATTGATATGATTTCTCCATGAAAGCTTGTTATCAACACAAACACCAAAAAATTTAAAAGAAGAAACTTCTTCTAGGGGAGTAGTATCAAATGTTATATTGCCTGGGAGGCTGTCTAAAGAGTTACTAAAAAGCATACATTTTGTTTTTTGAATATTTAGTGACAATTTATTGGCGTATATCCATTGTATAACCTTTTTCAATTCATCATTTACTGTGCTTGTTAAGATATTTGGGTCTGGGTGGGAAAAGAAAAGGTTAGAGTCATCCGCGAATAATATGAGAGATAGTTTCTCCGAGGATCTATGAAAATCATTGATATAAATAATGAATAACAGTGGGCCTAGTAAGCTCCCTTGAGGAACACCACATGCAATTGTTTTATTTTGAGAGTCAAAGCCGTTGACATGTACAAATTGGGATCTTTTTGATAGGTAACTCGTGAACCACTCCAAGGCCTTTCCACGTATGCCAGAATGAGATAATTTGGCGAGAAGTATTGCATGGTTAATCGTGTCAAAGGCCTTGGAGAAGTCCAAGAAGATACCTATTGTGTGTGAAAATGTTTCGAGTGCGTGTGTGACTTTTTCGATGAGGGCAAGTAATGCGTGTGTTGTGCTGTGATTTTCTCTAAATCCAAATTGGAAATTTGAAAATATGTCACAGGTTTTAAGAAAACGTGCTGTCCTTATATAAACTATTCTTTCGAGAATCTTAGAAATAGAAGATAATGAAGATATAGGTCTATAATTATTGACATCATCCTTCTCCCCTTTCTTATAAATAGGAATTACTTTCGCAATTTTCATACTATTTGGTACTTGGTATTTGGTATTTGGTACAATGATGAAATCAATGGTTGACGAAATCAATCTTTGACGAGGGCTGGCGGCAAAGATTGTCGCCCGCTCTCGAAGCACATTTTGCTGGGTATAGTAGAGCAGTTAAGCCGAAGAATTGTGCAAAATTTGACTAAAGCATGAAACTTTCACCATTGTTAGTACATGCTATAAGATTAATTTTGAGATCGGGAGGTAAGTCTGAATTGAACTCTGATGACCTCCAGAGGTGAATGACCTCAAAATGTAAGAAAATTGATATTTTGCATCATTGGTTAATGATAAACATAGTAATGATGTACTAAAACTTTTGTCACAGTGAAATTGTTTTCATGTTCAGCAGAGCCTTGACAGATTTCTAATTTGACCTCTGATGACCTCCAGAGGCCAACGACCTCAAAATGTCAGAAAATTGGTATTTTGCATCATTGGTTAATGATTAACACGGTAATAGTGTATTAACATTAATTGTTGTTACAGTGGAATTGTCCTCATGTTCCACAGAGCCCTGACAGGTTTATACTTTTGACCTCTGATGACCTCCAGAGGTCAATGACTTGAAAATGTCAGAAAATTGATATTTTAATGTGTCACTCATTACTGAAACATGGTAATCATGTACTAAAAACTAATTTTTGTAAGTGGAATTGCCTCAATGTTCCACAGAGCCTTTCGAGTCAGGTTTCTACCTTTGACCTCAGATGACCTCAGATGACCTATGATGACCTATGATGAGGTCAATGACCTCAAAATATCAGAACATTGATATCTGGTGCAATTGGTTGATGATTAACATGATTAAGATGTCATATTCATTTGTATTACAATTGAATTGTTTTCCTATTCCACAGAGCAAGAGAAATTACTCAGGTGTCTCAACCTTTGACCTCTGAGGACTGTGACAGGACAATGACCTCAAAATATCAAAATATTTATGTATACTCATTGGTCAACTTATACCCAATGTACAATTATCATGCATTATGCTATTAGCATTTATGCTGTAATGGAAGAATCTTGTCATTCAATGGAACATTGGTCATTACCCTGTGCATTATATCCAACTTTGAACTCAGGACAATGAGAGGCCACTGACCATTTAGAATACCTGAATTTGTGAAGGCTTGCCTGTATTGATGTTTGGCTTCATTGGTTTAATCGTAAATGCTTCATGTACAAATTCGCCTTGACGTTTTGATCAAAGTATGTATGCATACTCCACAGAGCATTGGTTTATAGTAACAGGTCTCTGGAATGTGAGAGGTCCATTACTTCAGAAATAAAGCTCTAAGTGTCTTGAGTGATGGCAGTGACCTCAAATATAAATCTAATGATAAGGTTAGTTATGCAGACTAGCAAATATAAGCAAATATGGCCATTATCTCCGCACTCGAGGAAAACAAGGCCCACGAGACTGACATACATCAGAGCGTTTAATCTATTTAGTGTAGGTCTCATAGACCATTTCCATCCATGTGTCGGACTCATTATGGGACTGGTTTGCTTATAGAGTCAAGCTCATGGGCAATATTTGCTTAGTTTCCAGCTGGTGGGCCTGTATTGGCCAATTTCAAGCTTGTGGGTTGTTACAGTATGACTGCGATGAATGACTCATGGTCCATGGAGTATGTATTCCACAGCTGCGACATCATGGACCATATTGAAAACTTCGACACACTGTGAGGCCTAACATGCATTCCACATGAAGCAATCCTGTGTTATGCAACTAGCTACTGCCATCCGAGAACTACTGTACCCAGGGAATAGACAAGCAGTCGTGGCAAACCATGGAGAAAGCGGATTGTGCAAAATATTTTGGAGTCTACTCCCATAGGAAGCTCAGCTGGAATCACATCGCCACAGCAGCTAAAAAAGGCTGTACTTCAACCACAGACTCTCTCCGGACGAAGATATTGTAAGATGGAGAAATAGGGAGTTTATACCTTTAACAGAACAAACCTCATGTAATTCATAAGTGTCTCTTGATTGACCAAGTTAAGAATTTATCCCCATTTCCTGCCCCAATTATACTGTCTAAATATACGACCAGTCCAATCCAAAACCTTATGTACACTTCCCAGCTTTAGAGTCTCATGTCCTTTTATTAACAAGACCATCAAACCTCCGATGAAACTTCCATTCAGAACCCAACCATCTTTGTTATTACTTTGGTTAATCTCTACTCAATAGTTAATCCTTCCCTTTGTCCTCAATCAAGTTTAAGTAAATTCAGACTAACTGTGTTTACAATTCCCAACACCAGTCCCTTACACAGTACTGTTCAATGAACCTATAATCCCCACATCATAGACCCTCTCCTACTAATCTCTTAACTTCTATTCATGTCCCTATATATCTTATGCTTCTGGAGTTGAGGAATCAATCTTACTCCGGCCCCGACTCTGTTCGGTCATGTGCCAAGAAGGAGTGGAACAGTATTCTTTATATATGAAGATGTTGTTTGCAAAAACCGATAAGTCCATATTTGCCAAATGGAGATATTTGCGATTAAAGGTCAAGAAAAATATAGAGAATAATAAGAAAATTGCTGCTTCTTTTGACCATAACTTCAAAAATATACCTTTATATGTAGTGACCAATATATCATTTAAAAGGTATTATTTTGTACTTTATGACAGAGATCGTACTTCAAAATCTTCAAAAATGGACTTATCGGTTTTTGCAAACAAACCCTTCATATACTCTTTCTTTGAACAGTTAGCCATGACTGAGTAGTAGAGTAGTATGTAAACTGCATGTGTGTGTGTGTGTGTTGTATGTGTGTGTGAGAGTGTGTATATACTATGTACGTATTAATGTGATGATTTTTTTTTTTTATTTACTTGATTTCACACAGAACCAGTTGTAATATATGTTGCTATTGCAAAGTTGTATTTTCATGTGTAGGCAACCTAACACAAGCACAAGATGCTTTCAAGGCTGCCTGGCTCTCATTGTAAACGCCATTATTACATGTTATTGTGTTTTATTTTGCCGAATAAATGGCCTAAATTGGCCTCAATCAATCAATCAATACTACCGACAATATTCCCTCGTCAATATTATGCACCATTCTGGAATTCCTGATTATTATATCTAATAAACTAAATTGTATATCTCGGAACCACCACCTTGTCTCCTGCATGGACTAATGTTCGATTGTGGCTTGACATCTTATCCTACAGTTGAGAGTGCACACCACGCTACCAACACCATAAAACCAACACTCTTACAGTGGTAGCAGCGGTTTAAACTGGTGGCCATCGCAACTGCTCGGACTTACAATTTCACAACACTGACAATTTGTTCCTGGCTGCCTTGGCTTGCAGCATCACTACAATGATGACTCGATGTCGCCTTGTCCTGAGATGTCTTCATCTTCCTGACCTGTGTTTTGTTTAGCCAATGTGTATGCTGTTTGTACATGAAGACTCTACATGACGTGTTCATGCTGTCCTTCGACTGGATGCCTGGATACAAGTTTCTACATTGCTTTGTGGATGCCTGCACACTTCCTTTTCCAGTTTCTCTGACATTCTTCATACCTACACCACCTCTGCCCTCTTCTTTTTCTTGGAACATCCATCGCTGGTGGCCTGCCCAGTCATATTTACTTTGTCATCGTCTCCTGTGCTGATGTGTGCTGCTTCATCCTATCTGATGTCATTGTACCCTATATGGGTCATTTCACATCAAGTGTACACTTTTTTTCTCACAGAGGGTCAAAAATGAAAGTTGTTGTTAGGGGAAATAATATACAGATTCTGAAACCTTAGGGTATATGCCATTTATATCTAAAATTATAGAGCGTCAAGTCCATGTTTACATGTTTAAATAGTTAACTGAAATATGGTAACAAAAATAGCCGTCTGGAGAGGACATTTTGTTTAACAAGAAACACATCAGCTTTATCAAGCCTGTTACTGCTACAAATATGGTTCTATGTGTATTTATATGTATCTGTATTACTTATCAAGTGTCAATGCACTCATTTCTACTTCAGGCTAGCCATTTTTTTGCCATAAAATAAATGTGTGAGGTGGTAAACTGCGATATGAATGGGGTAAAATTTATGTTGTGACATCAGAAATTCTAGTTATTCTTTTAACATGACTTCAAATTTGATCTCAGTGTTTTATTTAGGTGTAAATTGTTTGTTGTTGTGTAAAATGATTAAGTAAGTGGAAGAACCAATGAACCATGAGCTTCCAAACTTTAATTTATCGAAGTGTATTGGAGACGGCAATTGTTTAACAACAAACCCAACAAATATAAACTCCAAGGAAATGAGTTAATATGTGAATTACAGTGCACCAATATATTTTTTTTTTTACATTTCTGCAAAAACATGCCAGATGTTATTGCAATGTTACAGAGCCAAATGACATGCATTGGTATGAAGATAAACTTCAAAGTCCTTGCCAGAAGTACAGCTTCAGTTATATACAAAAAAAATATGGCCTGAAAGTTTTGAAGTTCACGCACAATATTTTGTTGATTAAACAGTGTTTTACAAATAAAACAATACTGCTGTCGTTTACTGATACATCATTATTAAGGTAATGATCCTGTTAACTAGATTGTTTTGTAATTTGAACTCTCAAAGAGTGACTCATTGCATAAGTTCTGAAGAGGACACTTCGTTTAACAATGAAATCTCAATGTTTGAATGCAACTTATTTGTGTGATATTGATTCATTTCTCTGATTTTTCTGATGCTGTAGTAGTAACTGATAAATGAATATTTAGAACACTTCAAATGCAGCTCTTGGTGCCAATTTTATTTACCAACCGATTTTTTTTTTTATAGGAAAGGGCATTGTTTAACAAAGTGAAGTACTATTGGCTCAACACTAGCAGGTATAGTATAGATACTTCTCTGCAAAGCTACATAAGTTTGAAACCACCTAATCAATTTCATACAAAACTCTTAAACGTCATCAAGGCATGTACGTGCACAATACGCAAGTGAATTTAACTTTAAGTGAACTGTTATCTGCCATGGTGTTCAGCAGTCAAGTACTTGAATAGAAATTATCAAATCAGTAGTTAGTTTCAGATACAAATGACCAAATAGTGTATGAAACAATGTGTTAAAATATATGTCCTCTCCAGAACAACACAAAGCCATTCAGTTTGTCGCTTACCAGGCTAGTAAGTAATTGCCATGAACAGTGGATTTTGTCAGTTAAACATTTACCAACAATAGCACATTAATTTTTTCTTGACTATCAACATAATGGTGTGAGAGTATTGCCGCCACTGACTTCCGATATTGCTTAATTACATAGACGAACCAATGAAAAGCAATTCCAGAATAAAATTCTAGTAGTTAAAATGGCAGTTTTGGAATTCTGTTACTGTATGCAACAACAGAACATTATTTTCTCACATAAAAGAAGGAGGTTTATTGTTTAAATTTTTATTTCTGAACATTGTTAAAAGATGAACTACCTTTGTTCTGGAGAGGACTTGCTGTTTAACACTGCATTGATGTAAGGTACTTACCATCTATAAGAATTTAGAAAGAAAATCATACCTCATCATGTTGAATTGAGGTACACAATTATTTTCATACCACTTCAATAGATATCAAAATCCTTAGTGCTTCAAAAAATGATAAAATTTCCTGTTCTGGAGAGGACACACTTTTAACGGAAAATTCATACATCAGAATAACCAAGCAGTAAAACATATCCAACACATTACGTTCATTGATTTGTCATATGTCTTCACTTACAAACATTCTGAAGATTGAATAAGCAGAGTTTTGGCACATCTTTACCGCTTTCATTCAGTGCTAGTCACTTATATGTTCTGGAGAGGACACAATCTTTTTATTTAACGGAAAAGATACCATTTACAAAAACTTTCACAATTTCCACATTTATGGGTCAAATTTCATCAAACAAGCTTCAAAATGCTGAATACTGGTTGTACTTACATAGTAACATTAATATTCAACACTCCTCTCATTAAATTCATTCAAGATATCAATGAACTCTATTAAAAATGTTGAATGAGAATCCATTTTCCGTTAAAAATACACAAAAATTCCAAAAATTAAGAGAAATAATACTTGAACTGTCTTGAAATTGCAACTGGTAGGTTGGTGTTGATAAGGTCCATCAAACAAAACTACCAATACAATAAAGGGAATGCTAAAAATGGACCAAAAATGCGAAAAACTAGTTTTTACAAAAGTGTACACTTAATGTGAAATAGCCCATATCATCTTCTTCTGTCTCGCTCACGGCCTGTCTTCAGCTCATTGGCGGATCTACCTGATCAGGATCTCCACTACCTCCATATCTTTTATCGGACGGCATCCATGTTGCTTCCTCCAACACGTGTCCTCCAGATTCTCCACATCCCTGCATAATAATTCCAGTTCTTAATGGTTGCAGCTAAGTTTACTGATTGAGTTATTTTTTTTTTTAATTTGGGACTCTTGACACTATCATTCCCACCCCCTCGTTTGCATTCAAATTGCATTGGAATTTTCTTGAACCATATTATGTTGATCCCTTAAATAAATTTATTTACACAACACACTGTGTTGTAGATACACTTAATAATTGTAACATTTTTTTTTCTTGAATTCCGTAAGGTAACGTGGCCTGATTGAAATTTTTGTGTTACCATTGTGTAAATAACGTTTGGATATTTTTTTGCCATCTTATTTGTCGTTGGTGTTCTTATCTTTAGTTGACTGTTTTCCCCCTCATTGTTACTCTAGACATTTGGTTATATCAATTCTGTACATTGATATTCCTTCTTTTCCACATACCTTTTTTTCAACACAATGTATTCTTCCCGGGATCATAATTACTATCGAGATCGATCTCACAGTTTTCGACCTCATTCACCCTCCTATCATTCCTATCGCTCCCCCTATCACTCCCGTTCTCCCTCCCCGGAGCGCCATTTATCCTACTCCCATTCTCGTTCACACTATCGCCCTCGTTCTCCTTCTCATGACTATAGTTCTTCCTACTCCCGACATCAACGCTATCACTCGCGTTCTCCTTCCCCTGATCATTACTCTAACTACTCTAACCACTCCATCTCTTCAACCAGTCAGTATGGTTACGATCATTGTTATGATGATTCAAGTCAGGGATATCGATATGGTCCCCATACATTCTCTCCAACCTCCACCAGACTTCATTCTTCACCTCCACCTCCACATGATACCTCCGGTGTGAGAAAGCTTTCTTCTCCACCCCCGCCTCCTTCTCCTGGTGGTCATTACAAAGGTGGCCATGACGATTTACCTCTATCTTCATCTTTTCCTTCAACAATAGACAGAGGTCATAATCCATCCCCTCCCTTATCTCCATCACCAGCTGTACCGATTGAAGTAGCTTCACTTCCTTCATCGGCATCAGCATGTGCCGATTCATCGTCAATTTCATCTCCTCCCTCTCCTCCCGCTCCTCCTACTAACGTTTCCTCCTTTTGTAATGTTCTGTTAAAACATGGTGTACGCCTTCATCAGGCTCAGCACCAGAATCTAATCATCCGGCAGGTCACTGCCTGGATCCGTTCTGGATATGTACCCCAAAAATCGGCCATCCCTCGTTACGAGGAATGCTTGTTCAAGTTCCGGCATCAGTTTGAGCGTTTCGTAATTCGTGATGGATTGTTGTGTCGGCGGAAGAGACATCCCTCTGGGATAATGATAGAACAGATTGTCATACCCTATTCTGTGATCCCTACTGTCCTGACTGTCATGCATACTTCCATGTCAGCTTTTCACTTTGGTACAGCCAAGACAATTGAGCTTATCGAAGGGCTCTGCTACTGGCATGGGATGCGCAAAGACATTGCGGACCTCTGCTCTCACTGTGAGGCCTGTAATTCATATCGCACCTCAGTTTTCCCGCCTCCCTCACTACCACAAACATGTGCAGTGATTTCCCACCCCTCACCCCCATCTCCCCCAACTCCAATCCGATCTCTGAAGTGCACTCTTCCCATCTCTAGCCCACTTTCCCCTCTTTCTATTGACTGCGACATTCTTCCCCTTGCCTCTGACTCCGACGCCCCTACATCATCTTCCACTGGGACTGATTCGGACAGTTCCACCCCTTTCTTCACCTCTTCTCCTCCTGATTTGCCCGACTACCAACCCCCTCTTCAAGTTCACTGTACTGTTTCCTCGCAAACCCACACATTTCAGCCCCTTTCCCCATCTCTGCCCCATTCTCACTATCCTCAGCCGTCGCCCAGTCACTTCACGAATTGGGACTTTGTGGTCCCCTCTCACATGTCCATTGCCTCATCACACCTCTTTTACGATCCACACGCTGTGATCCATGCCGATAGTGTTCGGACACACGGCAGTCAGCTTCCTAATCCCCCAAATGATTATGATCCATCATAATTTATGATCTCATTTTTTTTTGCGACAGGATGTAATGAAGCCTTTTTTTTTTCTTTTACTTCCAAATTTCAAATTTCAGAATTCTATTAATTATTTACGCATAATCGAGCATTTATGGCAAGTCTCCTTATCCCTTCCGCTTCCTGGGCACTTGAAATCCTATTTCCTAGTAGTGAAACTTTGTTTTTAATGTCATCTATATTTTATACATTCTTTTTGTACCTTCAATGATATTTTGCTCACTCCTCCCCATCCCACATGGCTGTTCATTCATTTTTCTGCATTGTCCATACTTTCCTTTTTTTTTCCTTCTCACTCTCTGTCACGTTCAATTGCCCCTTTCTTGACCGTTTTATATCCCGATTTCTGCTTCTTGCTCAACAATAATGTCGGTTTAAGTTCTGATGTAAATTTGTATCATTATTTGGTATTTAGGTTTTTCACTGTTAGCATGTGTATTGTGTTTTATTTCTGAAAGAATTTTTTAACATGATTAATAAATGTTTTTACTTTCTAGCATAAATTTCTTAGTTAAGTATGGTTGTAACTTTTCATTTTTTTTTGTGAGAAATATTGTTTTTCTGATCAATTGCTTTTGTATAGAAAAAAAGAAAAAAAACTGTACCATTAGTAAACTTGTTGCAGTCTAGATATATATGCGCATTTTCACCACATATAAATGTCCTGTTGTTTGCCCAACTTTTTTCTTAAGAATACATAATATTATCTACACAATTTGAATTACTCTTGATGCCAGATATCTTTTTACATGTTGTTCATCAACATCATTATTTACAAGTTTCTTGCATGGTGCATTTGAAAGACACCAACTCTGTATAATCTAGGCCATTTAATCTAATTGCTTCATTCTCCTTTCTCCTCTGTCTGTTCCTCTTTTTAAGTGTTTTTATGATTATACTGTTCATTTTTCAACATATTTGCTGTGCACAAGACTAGATGTATGCAATCAGTGTATTCTTCTAGTTTATAGTTTTGTCATTTATGTTAAGTGTTTTTTTTTTTACATATATGGTAATATAATTTTTGTCAATTCTTGGACCTCTGATTGTTCTTTAAATTTTACATACAGTTTGTGGATTACTATGATGATCTCTTGTTTTCCTATCCCTTCTATTTCCATTCTAAATTTAATGTATATTGTTACCTCGGCATGTGCTATGTGTAATAGGCCATGCTGTTTTTCCTACACCTCTCAAGACAATGATATGTCCCCTGGAAAATAGGTTTCTTTGGTGATTTTTTTTTTTTTTTATACCTCATCTGCAAGATTTATGTATACATCAATCTTCTTTTTAATTATTTCACTAATTTGTTAATTACTAATATGCTACTCAATTTAATTATGTTTTGTGTAGCAATCATTTATATTATGTTTACATGTCAACAGTGTTTTCTTATATTTTTTTTTTCTCTCCGTAAATGTATTAAAATGTTTTCATCTGTCAATCATTTGAATTCTTTAAATATTGCAGTATATAATTATGAAACGAGGACGTTTCTTTTTGAAAGATTGGACGAATGTAAGATGGAGAAATAGGGAGTTTATACCTTTAAACAGAACAAACCTCATGTAATTCATAAGTGTCTCTTGATTGACCAAGTTAAGAATTTATCCCCATTTCCTGCCCCAATTATACTGTCTAAATATACGACCAGTCCAATCCAAAACCTTATGTACACTTCCCAGCTTTAGAGTCTCATGTCCTTTTATTAACAAGACCATCAAACCTCCAATGAAACTTCCATTCAGAACCCAACCATCTTTGTTATTACTTTGGTTAATCTCTACTCAATAGTTAATCCTTCCCTTTGTCCTCAATCAAGTTTAAGTAAATTCAGACTAACTGTGTTTACAATTCCCACCACCAGTCCCTTACACAGTACTGTTCAATGAACCTATAATCCCCACATCATAGACCCTCTCCTACTAATCTCTTAACTTCTATCCATGTCCCTATATATCTTATGCTTCTGGAGTTGAGGAATCAATCTTACTCCGGCCCCGACTCTGTTCGGTCATGTGCCAAGAAGGAGTGGAACAGTATTCTTTATATATACTACCGACAATATTCCCTCGTCAATATTATGCACCATTCTGGAATTCCTGATTATTATATCTAATAAACTAAATTGTATATCTCGGAACCACCACCTTGTCTCCTGCATGGACTAATGTTCGATTGTGGCTTGACATCGAGAGTGCACAGTTGAGAGTGCACACCACGCTACCAACACCATAAAACCAACACTCTTACAATATCATAAAGTTCAGGTGCTTCAATTGCTACTCCACACTGCTCACGACTGTCCTTGAATATGCATGCATCATCTGGGATCCATTCACCCAGACAAACATCATAAAGTTTGGGATGATCCAGAGAAGATAATGCACTCTTCAGCTGCAATGACCATCATATGCAAAACAAGCAGTGTTACAGCCACACTGAATAAAACTACAATGGCAATCCCTGTAAGAGAGTACAGCACAGGCAAATTCAGCGATGATGTTCTGTAACAAGAACTTCATAATATTCACTCCGTAGGAAGTTGTGGCTCCATTGCTGCATTCTTCAAAAAGGGCCAATGACCAGAAATGTCAGGCATCATTTGCAAACAACAGAATGTAGGCCTACTCCCAAAGAAGTTTTTTTTTTTTTTTTTTTTTTTTTTTTTTTTTTTTAATCGCTACCCTATGCCACTGTCTCTTGTATCTCTTTAAAGCACTTCAGGAGAGAGATACTCAATATTCAGCTCTGCTATTAAAGATACAGATGTCTGTCTTTTTGTTTTTGTTTTTGATTGCTGGTTTGTTTGTTTGTTTGTTTTTTTGTTTGTTTTTTTGCTGCATATAGCTCTTTGGAGACCTTTCTTTAACCAATTAAGAAAAGGCTCTACAGCAAAACATTACAAGATTACACAGTATAGTGAAGAAGAAGAAGTAGGAGAAAGAGAATAGGAAAAGAGTTCTGCTCTCAATTGATGATGCAGAGCCAACAGTTCCATGGTAGATACTAGTCGGCACTGCAAAGGTTCGGATGTCTCTGTTGGCAAAGGATATTCTAAAGCTCCAAGTAAGTCCTTGGTGGGGTGCTTTACATTGTCTTGGCGTAGATGGTTGGGTTGGGTTGAGGATATGATGCTTTGTTATAACAATTAGATCTGATATATCTGGTTTTTTATGTTTGTTTTGACCATCGGGCATGGATCTCCAACACAAGATGTATAGACCCAGCCACCACCGTGTTTTTCAATAGATTTTGATATGTGTAGTTGAGAAAAAATAACCTATCATTGTCCTAGATAGAAGTCAAAATTGAACAGGGTGTGGAATACTCTGCATACAATTTTGGACACACACACACACACACAAAATACTTTTTAAATATTATTTCATAAACAGCTGGTCATTACAAACCAATGGGACCAGACATCAATATTCTTACATTTCTATGCATATCTTTCAATATCCTCCAGATGTCAGAGGATAATTGCTAATGTTCATGTGAAATGAGTACACGCCTTTTGAGTTGTTTAATCTTATTGCTACAGAAATACACAATATGAGCATCATGTCAATCATTAAGTAATGCATCAGTTTCATTTTCAGTCTTGGATTATATATTTTTTTTTTCTACATGTACAAATGGTTCCAGGAACACTACCCCCTGGAAAACCACCCTCCGGATAACTACCACCCGGATAATTACCGCCAGGACAATTCCCCCTAGGGCAACTACCCCCGGACAACTACCCTCCTAGGGCAATCACCACCTAGGGCAATTCCCCCTTAGGAAAACTGCCCCCTTGATAACTACCCCTGGGTAACTACCCCCAGGATAACAACCCCCCGGATAACTACCCCCCGGATAATTATCCACGGATAATTACCCCCCGGATAATCACCCCCCCCCCCGATAACTACCCCCCCCCCCCCGGATAATTACCACCAGGATAATTATCCCCAGGTTAATTACCCCCTCCTTCGAAAACTAGACCCCAGATAACTTCCACCCGATAAGTACCCCCTCCGATAACTTCCCATGGATGCTTACCCCGGATAAGTAGGCCTACAACTCCCCCTCCCCTATAACTATCAAGAGGAAAATTACTTCCAGGACACTGCACCACGCCAATTACCCCCTGGGTAACTACCTCCCGGGTCATTGCCCCCACCCCCAATCTTAGTTTTAATAAAAAAAAAATATATATCATTACTACAGGAAACGAAGTTCTTTGTATTATTTGCCAGGAATCACGGAGATGCCATACTGATACATCATCTTATGAAAACAACATCTTAAGGATTTACGATTTGTATCGTTTGCATTTAGGACGATTTATGTACAAGCTTAATTTCTCCCTCTGTATTTTGACTCTATGTTCATAAAAAACGAAGCTGTCCCTTCATATCCTACTCGGTAATCCAGTAAATGTCAATGCCTTCAACCAAAACTATTTTCGCCAAACTGTATTTTCTTTTGCTGTTCCGAAATTTTTGGATTTCTCTTGATAGTATAGTGTAAAAAACTAGAAATGTCGCAACGGCGACTGATGCCTCCGCCATAATGCATGATTCTCCCAATAGGCAGTACAATGTCTTCACAATGTGTGATCCAATGTGTGACAGTTTCACGTAACTGGTAAAATATTGATATGACAGGTTTGTCAGAAATGACTTGAATGTTCACATGCCTTGAATGTTCACTTTCCTTGAACTGAGTTTGCTATAATTGTCGAAGAGTGCAGGTACACATATTGGGGAAATTGAGAATTTTTACTTGAATTCTGATCGACCCTTTTATAAGTTTATGCATTGAGTAATTTCCAAGGTATGAAGAAAGAGTGTAATTAGAGTACAAAATAGATATATATATATATATATATATATATTTTTTTTTTTGGGGGGGGGCATTGAAACCTGGCCTTTGACACTTAACGTTTGACCTTTGACATTCTCGCTGGAAATTTCCTGGAGAATCTCCATTAGGTAATTAATGCATGTATATATTAAGTTTGAAAACTAATAATGCAAGCATTTCATATACTAGTTCATGAGGGAAATAGTAAAATATTGAGGAGTTGACCTTGACCTTTGACCCCATGACTATTGACCCCTTAATTCCCTAGATAATCTCTGCCTGTCAGTACATGCATATTTACCACATTCCATGAAGATACATTGAACCATTTGTGAGAAAAGTGATATTACAACATTTTCACCTAACCTTTGACCTTTTGACCTTTGACCTTTTGACATGAAACTCTCTCTGGAGAATCTTTAAGCAGTAGTACATGTCTACACCAAGTTTCAAGAATATACCATAGGACATTGCATAGATATTGAGGGAAATAACAGTATTTTTTGCATTTGACCTTGACCTTTTGACCTTTGACCTCTTGTCAATGTCACTAAAATCTACTCAACTAATTGTCCCATCATACATCATCCTTGGACCAAATTTGGTGAAAGCTGCTTCATCCCGTTTTGAGTTATCACGTAAACAGATAAATTTCAGGATTTGACCTTGATCTTTGACCTTTGACCTCAGTCCGATTTCACTAAAAAACTAATCAAGTAATTGTCCCATCATACATCATCCCCCGACAAAGTTTGGTGAAATTTGCTTGATCCAGTCTTGAGTTATCGCGTAAACAGATACAATTTCATGATTTGAATTTGACCTTTGACCTTTGACCTTTGGCGGGTTTCACCCAAAATCTAATCAACTAATTGCCGCATCATACTTTATACTTGGACCAAGTTTGGTAAAATTCAAGGCAATATTACTCAAGTTATCGCGTAAACGAAAGCGGACGGACGGACGTACGGACGTACGGACAGACTTACGGACGGACGGACGGACGGACGGACAACCCGAAAACATAATGCCTCTGGCACCACTTCGTGGCGGAGGCATAAAAAGTTTTAAGTTTGAATGCCTTTACTGTTGAACTAAAGACATTTTGAAGAAATGTTACACTTCAGAATGAGTTAAACTTTTTGCAATATTCTTTAAACCACAATTGTCTATCGTTTACCACAACTCCATGTAACACTTCTTTATTTTGAGGCGCTTATATCTCATGCCTCACGTGCCCTGGTTTTGACCCATCATCTTCCTCTTCCCTCTCGCTTTTCTCTGTCCACCGTGAAGGTAGTCTATTCCTGTCATTCATAACTCACCTTTCCTCTTTCTTTCATTACAAGGGATTTATCTCGTGTGTGTTCATGTGCAGTGCACTCCCGTTAAAACGAAATGCTCAGGACCGGCAGTTTGTTTGTTTGTTTGTTTTTTTCGTTTTAACGAAATTTCGTTATAACCGAACAAATATAATATGCAATGTGTAACGAAAAGAAGGAAACCACGCATAAAAAATTATGTTTGTTGAATCCTCATCATACGCTGGAAAGCTATGTGAAATGGGAGATTTCTTTTTTTAATTTCGTTTAAATATTACATTTTAAAAAGAGCATAAAGTTGTTTGTGTTGTCCCACATGTGTAGAAAATGACGGTGTACGATTTGGTTACAGTTCGCTATTCCAGAGGTTTTTTTTTCTTACTAAAGTACGTTACTCCGAAGGCTCCTTATTCCGAAGTTTCGCCATCCCCTGGATTCCGATGGTTTGTTTATGTGAAGGTTCGCATTTCCGCAGAATCATTATTCCGAGAGTTCATAATTTAGATCAAAATGATATATTGTTCATTTTCCGAAGGTTCGTTGATCTGAAAATGAAATGAGGTTCGTCATTCTGAAGGTTTATAAATCAAGAAAAGAGAATGGTTCACTATTCAGAAAGTCCGTTGTTCCGAAGGCTTTTTCATCCGAAAATGAAATAAGGTTCGTTATTCCACAGAAATTTTGTTAATGAAAAAAAATGAGAAAGGTTTGTTATTTCGAAGATTTATTTATCTTAAGACGATTATAAGAATTGCAATTCTTAAGCTTTTTTAGTGTACTCTCCTTTTTCCACCATGGATTAACGATACTTTTTGCAATGTTCCGATTAACAAACGTTTTGAATTCCTGTCATTTTCGGACTAACGAACCGTATAAGAATAAGAATAAGGACCATATTTTATTGTCGGATTAACGAACCTTTAGAATAACGCCAAAATGTGCTTAATAACAAACCCTCTTTCATTTCCGAACTAACGGACATTTAGTTGTATCAGAATCTGTGTGTTTTGTATTAAAGGACTTCGGAACAATGAAACAAACCTTATCTGAATTCAGATTATTGTATTACAATAACGCAAGTTCCCCTCGGAAACTGTGCGTGATACACGGGAGTGAACATTCAATGATGCGTTCGCTCATGCAGAGACGCTTTAAAAATGCTTGTTCCGCTATGCATTTTCGAATGCGATCCGCATTTCGTTATAACGGAGCACATTTCTTTTGTTTTTCTTTGTCAGTGGCGGTCAGAAAAGACTTCGTGATAACGAAAATTTTGTTATAACCGTCTTCGTTATAAGCGAATTTTGTATACATAGACTTTAATGGCGATGATTTTGGGACCAGAAGTTTTGCTTCGTTATAACGAAATTTCGTTATAGCCGTGTTCGTTGTAACGGGAGTGCACTGTATCTTTATTTGTGTACTTCGTCTCTGTCTTAATGTGCTTTCTTTGTATTGTTTCATCAATTTTGTAACTATTTTACTGTAATACCGTTAACGCTCATTTCAGAATTGCCCTACTGCATTATTGGGCATTAACAACTAGTATATCAAGGATGTGGGAAGAGATTGTCACCTCCTTGGTATGATCACCGCAGAGCATTATCTCCCTTGACAATTACTCCTTATTAAAATTAGGCTCCAAACAATCACCCCTCTTACAATAACTCTCCCCCAGAAAAGTACGTCTCTCATTGTTATTTTCGAACAACGTTTGCTATTTGAATTGAAAAAAAAAAAAATCATATCATCTGGTTTTGGTCGAGACCTAACTTCAGGTTTTAAACATCTTTTGGGTGAGATAATTAGAAGCCCCTTACGAAATATTAAAGAGCATGTTATTCCAAGAAGGATTCAAGTTTTTGTGAAAAAAAAAAAAAAACTCTTGAAATGGCCGGGATAAAACAGAGAAGCCCTATAATGTAAAAAGGATTCTGTCAAATACAACTTTTTATAAATCTATTCAAAAAGAGGGTGCAGGACAAAAGACTTCGTTAACAACTAGGGGTGTTTTGTAAAAAAAAAAAGAAAAAAAAAGAAATGCCGTTAAACTCGTAATATTTTACTCTTTCTAATGAGACTAACTTATATTTGAGCTGGATTTCCTCTTAAAGTGTCGAGGACATTTAATTTGAAAACTAGCACAAGTCTACTTGTATGTAAAACAAGCTGTAATTTTACTCTTATGACAGATTAGGGCGCCGTTTGATAAAAGTTGCCAGCTATGACATCTTGTTAGTCTCTAATAATTTTAATAAAACCATGGGTTCTGCTTGATTGATAAGCTCGAGTCACTGACTTGTTACCATGGACCTGCTTTGATCGACCTCCAACGATTGGTAATTGTGTGGAACTGACAGCTTGTCAGGACTGTAACTTTCATAAAACCGTGCCCGGATCCTATCAGAAATTATGGCTTTATATCGAAGGGTCCCTCGCTAATGTTAACGGAATATGAATTGCAGTGAAATCAACTCTCCTTTTGTTATGTTTATCGTCTAATGTGTTATAACGGTAGAAAATGACAAGCCAAAAGAGTAAATGTGACCGTGCACCAGTCCTCAAAACGAACATAAAGTCGCACACACTGATTTTGCGTGAGGACTGAAAATAAGTGAAATGGGTCAACCTAGCCGAACTTGACTTTTTCATATTTTCTGAAAGAGTGGGTCCTATTTTACATCATGCTAAAATTTGGTATCATAAAACGGGCAGGAAAGTGTGTTTTCTTAGCAGTTTATCTCGAACATTTTTGGTAGAATAGTGTGATTAGGCGTGTCTTTAGAATCCCTTTTTCATTTCTGAAAAACCTTGTCCACACTCATCACTTCCAACTCTAATAACTTTTGAAAGGATAGTGCTATACTGCTTTGAAAACTGGCATTAATTATGGACAGAATGTGTTAATGAAGCATGCTTAATTTCAGTTTAATCTGATAATCCCTTCATTGTTGTAAATCTGGTGGTTTACTTCCTGTTTTTTTTTTTTTTTTTGTCCCATTCATCGCACAGCCAGCACGGTTTGGTAAAGATTAAGCGCTTGAATAGACACTGTACTTCAGAGCCTCTTTTCTCAGTTCACACTTTTCCTGAGTTTGTGCTTTCTTTCCAATATTTAGATAGGTTAGGAGAGTAAATTTGATTTGAGTTATACATCATTTTAAAGCTTAAAGTCTGCTCTTTCAGAATATGGTCTTAACTATAAAAATTCATATCAGGCGACTTTTTGTTTGTATTGAGGTGCAGGGTCACAAATGATGACAGTGTAAGAGAAAGGTGCATCTTCTGATATGGTGTTATGAACTTATGGAAAAATTACAACGGGTGGTAACTTTCGGGGGGCGGGGAGGGAGGATTGTCCTGTAGGTAAGTATCAGGAGGGGGCGGGGGGGGGTAGTAATCCGGGTGGTAGTTATCCTGGGGTAGTTATCCGGGGAGTAATTATCCGGGTGGTAGTTATCGCACTTCACAGCTTAACGACTACAGACCAGTGGCACTTACCTCGATCGTCATGAAATGCTTCGAGAGACTGATAATGCAGTTCCTTTATCCATCAGTGTCCCATCTTCTTGACAAACTTCAATTTGCATATCAACCTAAAAAGTCTGTGAATGACGCTGTTCTCACACTTGTACACGAGCTCGCCCAGCACACCGATAAACCACGACGCTATGCACGTGCCTTATTTGTAGACTTTTCCTCGGCGTTCAATACTATGCAGACTCACATTCTTCTTCAGAAGCTGCGTCACATGAATGTACCATCTTATCTGATCTTATGGATAAAAGATTTCTTATGTAATCGGTCTCAAACTGTGAAAGTTCAAAATTGCTTTTCAGACCCTGTCGTTTTGAACACAGGTGCTCCACAAGGCTGTGTTTTGTCGGCGTTGCTGTTTATTCTGTACACGAACGATTGTAAATCAGCAAGGGAAAATGTGTTCATTTTGAAATATGCAGATGACACTGTTATTTTAGGACTTATTGATGAAGATGAATCTAGCTACCGGGCCGAGGTTGAACGTTTTACCTCTTGGTGTGACAAGAACTGTCTGCAGTTAAATCTCACCAAAACCAAGGAGATGTGTTTGATTTTCGGAAAATGCCCCCGCAGCCAAAATTTATAAAAATAGGTGGTACAGATATTGAGATAGTCAAGAGTTACAAATACCTAGGGACAACAGTGGACAGTAAACTTTCTTGGACTGAAGAGTGTAGATCTGTTATCTCAAAAGCCCGGACTCGTATGTACTTTCTGAGAAAACTGAGATCACTACACATTGATAGAACTATTCTCAATCTTTTCTATAAATCACTTGTTGAAAGTATTGTATTGTTTAACTGTGTCATCTGGTTCGGGGTCTGCAGGAAACAAGACTTCAAGAGAATGGAAGCTATAGTGAGACAGGCTAGCAAAATCACTGGGGAAAGTTACGACCTTACAAAGGAATGCACAGATCGGATCGCCAATATGGCAGATGGTATTATGTTAAACGAGAATCACCCGCTACATGATTATTTTGAATTCCTACGATCAGGCAGAAGACTACGGTCTCTGAAATGTCGTACAAATCGATATGCAGACTCCTTTGTTCCATACGCAATCAGGATGTGTAATAACAACCGCTGATTTTTGTATAAAGTGAAGGGAGAGCTGTAGCTGGTTTGGTGTATGACGGCAGGGGGGGGGGGTATTTTGAGCATTATTAAAAACACACAAGAATTTTATGGTTTGCAATTATTTGAATAGAATAACTTCTAAGTGAATTAAGATTAATGTGCAATAGATGTCTGATTGTGCACATCGGGCGTGTCTGGGATTCAGTGAAACGAAGCAGATTTTAGCTGTGTGTATGGGGGGGGGGGGGTGGTGTAAGGAGTATGTGCAATATGTGTTATAATTTATGGATTATGACATTTGGAGTGGTCTGTGTAAAGTAAGGTGTTTCAGAATTTGTGGTTATACAACTTTTTGCGGCAATTGATTTTTTCCATAGTCTTCTGTGTATGTACACAAATATATTTATTTTTCCACCTCTGCACGTTAAACACATGATGCTAGTCAATGTTGTGACGTATGTTTGGTTCTCTGTATTTTTTGAGAATTCACTTGATGTCTTATATGTAATGTAATATTATTTGCTATTTATCTGTTGTCAATATGTGTTTATGAATGTGTGACAAAATCAAATTTCCATGCCATGTTTTTATACATAATTTGGACAATAAAGAAATGAAATGAAATGAAATGAAATCCTGGGGGTAGTTATCCGGGGGTAGTTATCCGGGTGGTAGTTATCCTGGGGGTAGTTAACGGGGGGTAGTTACCCAGGGGGTAGTTCTCCGGGGGGTAGTTATCCAGGGGGTAGTTATCCGGGGGGTAGTTATCCAGGGGGTAGTTATCCGGGTGGTAGTTATCTGGGGGGTAGTTATCCGGGGGTAGTCATCCAGGGGGTAGTTACCCAGGGGGTAGTTACCCAGGGGGTAGATATCCAGGGGGTAGATGTCCTAGGGGTAAGTGCCCTTGGGGGTAGTTGCCCTAGGAGGGTAGATGACCGGGTGGTAGTTGTCCTAGGGGGTTATGGCCCTGGAGGGTGATTACCCTAGGAGGGTAATTGTCCGGGGGGTAGTTGCCCTAAGGGGGAATAGACCTGGGGGGTAATTATCCGGGTGGTAGTTATCCGGAGGGTAGTTGCCCAGGGGTAAGTGCCCGGATACGGTACAAATGAACAACTTTCACATCAAAGTATAAGCGAGAATACTAAAAAAGAAATAGATGTAATAATGTGCAAAGAAAATACCAGGCCTACATCATCTCAAGGTATATACAAAGAAGGAAATCACCAAGAGCCAGTTGGCACGCTTCCCGAGAAAATATGGGAGGGGGAATGGTGGGGTCATAAAACTTTGCGTCCAAGTATTTCCTGAGATGCGGACTTTTTAAAACTTTTTTTTTAATAGAAAATAAATTGTCTGAGCATTTCACATATGTGACCGTGCACCTCAAAACGAACATACAATGTAAAGTCGCACACACTGATTTTGCGTGGGGACTGAAAATAAGTGAAATGGGTCAACCTAGCCGAACTTCACTTTTTCATATTTTCTGAAAGAGCGGGTCTTCTTTTACATTATGCTAAAATTTGGTATCATAAAACGGGCAGGAAAGTGTATTTTTTAGCAGTTTATCTCGAAAATTTTTGGTAGAATAGTGTGATTAGGTGTGTCTTTAGAATCCCTTTTTCATTTCTGAAAAACCTTGTCCATACTCTTCACTTTCAACTCTAATAACTTTTGAAAGGATGGTGCTACTGCTTTGAAAGTTGGTATTGATTATTTACAGAATGTGTTAATGAGGCATGCTTAATATCAGTTTAATCTGATAATCCCTTTATTGTTGTTACTCTGGTGGTGTACTTCCTGTTTTTTTGTCCCATTCATCGCACAGCCAGCAGGGTTTGGTAAAGATTAAGCGCTTGAATAGACACTGTACTTCAGAGCCTCTTTTCTCAGTTCACACTTTTCCTGAGTTTGTACTTTCTTTCCAATGTTCAGAAAGGTTAGGAGAGTCTATTTGATTTGAGTTATACATCATTTTAAAGGTTAAAGTCTGCTCTTTCAGAATATGGTCTTTACTAAAAATTCATGTCTGGCGACTTTTTGTTTGTTTTGAGGTGCAGAGTCACATATAGTATGTTCTAGATTAACAGGCAACATTTTTCGCTATCGCTTTACTCCGCTATATCAAACTCGCCTCCATGCATTGATTATGGATACACATTTTGGTGATGGACATTTTTTTTTTTTAAATGGTAGTTCAACCAAGAGAGGCACATTGAATTGCAAACAAAAGAATGCAGAAGCTCCATAATGTGGGAGGGAGATACCTCCACCCACATCCTTCCCTCGAATGGTCTTCCTCCATAGATGACTGACTTACTACACCTCTCTGATACAAATTTCGAGATATTCCTTCAAAAGTGCATGTGTGCCAGATCGTTGAATCTCATTTCTCAAAATACATGAGCTCTCTTGAATGGGAGTGGAATACCCTACCCTCTCCAACGCTGCCCTTGCTGGGCTCCCATCCATATAGACTTGGTTCACTTTGGTGATCCATAATTTTCCAAATATTCCACAAAACGTATGCATCAGATTCTAAAAATTGAAAAACGTACGTCTTGGGGGGGGGGGGTGAGATGCGCCCACACCCCATCAACTTTCATGTAAGTGATGACGCACACGTTAAACACGAGCTGTACTAAATCACTGATTTCAGGTCTAAAACTGCAAAAATCCAATCCCCCACCCCTACCCTCCCCCTCTGCTCCACTCCTTTGCACCATGGACTTATGCTTACACATGTTTTCAAGTCCCCCTCCCCCACATGAAAACAGATTGACACACCTTGCTCTGTGCACATACCCGATGTAGACAATTACCTGAAAAGTTATGCGGAATGAGTAGCCATTTTTTGGTAACAGAAATGCATGGTTTGTAAGCAATACATTTTAAACAATTATTTACAAATGTATTAACTATCGCAATATCAATATTGATATCATCGCATTTCATTGGAGGTCTTTGACCTTGTGTGATTTTCAGAGGTGAAAGGTAATGGCTCATTAATAAGCAGGGCCTACAAATGCTCTCTAGAACATCATCATGTTTACCATTAATGATGCCAAACTATTCTGATACTTTGACGTCATCGACCTCTCGAGATTATCAGAGGCAGAAAAAAAAAGGCAGAAACTTCTCTGTGTGCCTTGGAATATGAAGACAATGTCACTGTAAAACAGGTATGCTTGTTTTGTACATCTTTACCATGTCTATCACCAACCAATGATGTCATAGTTCAATATTCTGATATTATGAGGTCATTGTCCCTCAAGGTCATCAGAGGTCAAAGGTAGAAACATGTCTGCTCTTTAGAATATGAAGACAATTAATTTTTCATTGTAAAACAGATATGCTTGTTTTGTACATCTTAACAATGTTTACAATTAACCAATGACATCACAAATCAATATTATGTTATTTTGAGGTCATTGACCTCTAAAGGTCATAAGAGGTCAAAGGTAAAAACCTGTCAATGCTCTGTGGAATCAGAAAATGGTTTCCCTGAAGTACATATAGATGCATGTTTAGTGCATCATAACAACATATATCATTCACAAATGTCTCAAAACATCGATATTCTGATATTAAAAGTTCATTAACCTCTGGAGGGCACCAGAGGTCAAAGGTAAAAACTTGTCAATGCTCTATTGAATCATAAAATGATTTATCTGTAGTATAAATGCATGTTTAGTGCAACATAACCACATCTATCATTCACAAATGTCTCCAAACATCAATATTCTGATATCTAAAGTTCATTGACCTCTGGAGGTCATCAGAGGTCAAATCAAACTTACCTCCTGATCTTAAAATAAATCTTATGGTATGTACTAACACTGGTGAAAGTTTCATGCTTTAGTCAAATTTTGCACAATTCGCGTGATTTTGAGGGCTTAACCGCTCTACTAGTAATATCGCTCTTGACATAGTCATTGAAATACCAACACATAACTTACATGGCTACATCCATGCAAACATGCCATGTAAAACGTCATGGTGAGGTTTCAAGGAAGTGTGTATGTGCGCGCGCACATGATAATTTAGTGTCCGTTTGTGCGTGTGTGTGTGTGTGTGTGTGTGTGCGTGTGTATGTGTGTGTGTGTGTGTGTGCGTGTGTGTGTATGTGTTAGTGATGGAAGAATGTGTTTATTATGTCAGCGTATGTGTTTTGGCTGCCCGTGGGGAGGAATTTTTTTCCCAACCGGTGTATCTCAAAATAATTACATGTATATTGTTATAGAATGATATATAATTTACTCATTATTTGTCTAGCGATCCACGTCCGACAAGCTATGCTTTTTATTGGATCACTATTTTCCATAATCGAATTTATTTTCCGCTCGCCCACGAAGTATTTATACAGTGTTTTCCTAAATATTGTACATGTTATATGTTGTTCTATAATTTGTCTCGTATATATATTACATGAATCTTTTGGAAACGTTTGAACAATATTTCATCACATGTATACTTTGTACTATGTTTTTTTTTTGATTTTCGATGATTGGAAATAAACTATGATTGAATTGAATTGAATTGAACTGAATTGAATTGAGGGATAAGCTGTTGTTGGCATAAACGTTATATTGATTTTATCAGCAGCTTTGAGTTTGATGAGTTTGACGGATTTGTATATGAATTTGGAGAGGTGCTTGCGTGCGGGCGGATGCTGCTTTTCAGCATACAGTCCATTCTGTCTTATGTATCAACATTGGGAAGTCGTTTCATCAGGAAGGAAGGTGATATCGGTTCGGTTGTGTGTGTGTGTGTGTCGGGGGGGGGGGGGTACATTTCGTTATTCCGAAGGTTCGTTATTCCGTAGGTTCGTTATTCCGAGTTTCATTTTCGGATCAACGAACCTTCGGAATAACGCCACAAAAGTTCGGATTAACGAACCCTTTTTTCATTTTCGGATCAACGAACCTCTAGGTATAGGGAATTGTGTGTTTCGGATAAATGAATCTTCAGAAAAACGAACCTTCGGAATAACGAATCTTCTGAATAACGAACAGCACCCGTGTGTGTATGTGTGTGGGTGTGTGTATGTATGTGGGTTGGTGAATGTGGGTGTGGGATGATTTAGGTTTTGGTTAATCGGGGGTTGGTGGGTTTGGGATTTGATTTGAAGAATAGTCATAAATGGTATGACAGATTTTGGTTGGATTTAATATTTAGGACAGATGTAGATTCGTTTCGGTTGGGGGGGGGGTGGTCGGGTTTTTTATGACTGATTTCATTCTAGATTTGTACAATGTATTCGTGGGTTTTTTTTATGTATATGCCCAAGAAAGTAAGAAGGTGTTACATGATCCAAACCAATATATTCAAGAGATATTTGGTACATGTCAAAACTTTCTCGTGAAGAAATTGTTAGTAGGGTTGATCTATAATCGAGTTATCTATGTTGAAGTGAGATTATTTGTAGTATAAATTGACAAACTGATTTGTTTGTGTTTTGAATTCCATTTGTAACGTTTTTGTTCATGTTACACCCAGAATGGGTTGATTTATGAATGATTTGAATGAAATCAATTAATATCAAGGGGGAAAAAAGGGTTGAGATGGTTTATTTGCATTATGAGGATTTGTTTGAGTATTTCTTGGTGTTTGTTTACAATACGTATGTATTTTGGCGGTGTGCATATGATAAAAAATAGTGATATGGAAGTTGTAGTTAAGACTGATGGAAGAATATGACTACGGTGAAAAAAAAAATGAACAAAGACAGATAACATTTAGGAAGGGTACCTCCCTCGTATGCCTTTTCTCTCTGTCTCTCTCTTCTAGCCCGCCTCACCGCTGACATTGACACACCCATACTATTTTGAAATCAACGCTGCTGTGAACTCTATAAATACGTGCTTATACACGTTGAAGGCATTTTCATTGCCACAGTACTGCCTGCTGCTCAAAAAAGTTTGTTCGCACAAACATCAAAACACAAACACAAACAGACACACATACACACACACACACACACACACACACACACACACACGCATAACTTACCAGTCATACCCTTCTCACCAAAGCATAACACCGGAACAACCACCCCGAGCCGAGGGCGACAATCTTTGACGCAACAATTCTTTTTTGCCATCATAATGTGTGTTGTCGCCATCGAAGTCAAAAATTGGGAACTGCACAAGCGTCAAAGATTGTCGCCAGACGACAATCTTTGACGGGGTGACAATCTTTGACGCCAAATCCGTCAAAGATTGACGCCAACTCCGTCAAAGATTGTCGCCCCGAGCCAGGGGCGACAATCCTTGATGGGGCGACAATCCTTGGCGCAACAAACAATATATCTCTGTTGTAAAAATGAGCTTGTAATATATACTACGTAATCTGAGAAATACGGAGATTTCACCGATAGCTCTTTTTACCAGCGAATTGCGCTTGTCTCGAAAGGTTGCATCGCAAGGAGTGTGCTCGGCAATAGGAACTTTTTCGAGGACTGTGATTGACAGTGATAATAATACACAGTATGGGCGGCTTGCGCTGACAATACCATCGAAAAGTTTATCTACTTTGTTTTGTATAAATTCCGTCTTTATATGTCAACCTATGATGACTGAACGATCCGCCCTTGGTCTCTTGTTAACATTGACTGCTTCTGTGATCTGTAGTTCCACTGTACCAAGTAATTGTGATTTTATTCTCATGGGCCTGCATTCATATTAACGAAAAAAGTCATGTATAAGGTATTCATTATCTCTTAGTTTGATGTGTAATGCCGTGTAGCTAATTCCCGTTTTATCAGTTTCACTTATTGTGTTTCAGATGCATTCAAATGGTACTTGTGAAACAAGTAAGTTTTTTTCCGTTGATCCGACGTATTATAGTCACCTCTTTATTCAAAGCTGGCTGTGGGTTGTGTGTGTGTGTGTGTGTGTGTGTGTGTGTGTGTGTGTGTGTGTGTTGGTGTGCGTGTGTGATGTTGCACATTTTTTTTCTGTTGACTTTATAGTCAGACATCATTCAAGTTATTTAATCCTTGTCCATGAATCAACTGGTGTAAATTTGAGATATTGATACTTTAAAAATCGTAGAGCATCCCAGAAAATATCTTCCTGCCCATGTTTGCTAAAAGAGAAAACAGTTTTGTCCGGTTAGTGTATATGTGACCCTGCACCTCCAAACAAAACAAAAAAAGTCGCCAGACATGAATTTTTGGTTAAGACCATATTCTGAAAGAGCAGACTTTAAGCTTCAAGTGATGTATAACTCAAATCAAATGGACTGTCCTAACCTATATAAATATTGGAAAGAAAGCACAAACTCAGGAAAAGTGTGAACTGAGAAAAGAGGCTCTGAAGTGCAGTGTCTATTCAAGCGCTTAATCTTTACCAAACCGTGCTGGCTGAGCGATGAATGGGACAAAAAACAGGAAGTAAACCACCAGAGTAACAACAATGAAGGGATTATCAGATTAAAGTGAAATTAAGCATGCCTCATTAACACATTCTGTCCATAATCAATGCCAACTTTGAAAGCAATAGCACTATCCTTTCAAAAGTTATAAGAATTGAAAGTGAAGAGTGTGGACAAGGTTTTTTTCAGAAATGAAAAAAAGGATTCTAAAGACACACCTAATCACACTATTCTACCAAAAATGTTCGAGATAAACTGCTAAAAAACACACTTTCCTGCCCGTTTTATACCAAATTTTAGCATAGTGTAAAAGAAGACCGTCTCTTTCAGAAAATATGAAAAAGTCAAGTTCGGCTAGGTTGACCCATTTCACTGATTTTCAGTCCTCACGCAAAATCAGTGTGTGCGACTTTATGTTCGTTTTGAGGTGCACGGTCACATATTTCTCCTTGTTCGAAAGTTTCGGCAAAAATGCACGAGTATCTACAGCAAAGAGGTATTTATGCTTCTGTGTTTATTCATTTAATTGATTGATTGGTTTTTTTTTTTTTTCATAAAACCACAGAAATGGGATGCACTAAGATTGGATGATGTAAAATCCTCCACCTTTTGAAAACCTGTCGAATAGTCGTTTTTATATCATAGAAATTGTTTTAATCCACCATTTCTGCAATGCCGGCATAATGTTTACCTGAGTGACTCAGCAATAGAATTTTGAATTGAATGAATTTGAATTTGAATTGACCTGAATTGAATGTAATTGAATTTGAATTTGAATTGACCTGAATTGAATTGAATTGAATCGATTTGAAGAATAAGAAACGAGGCGAGCCACTCCTGCTTTCGAGAATCAAAATACGATTTTTTTTTTTTCAATCCCTATTCATGCTGTCCAGTATCGGAGGACTTACCACCGACTGTTCAGACAACCCTGAATTTTGAAGATGAGACGAGAAAGTGGTATTCCGTGCAATGGGCGGACTTCAAACTTTGTTGCACAAGACTCAAAGACGTGTCATCAAAGCACGTGAGTATGAACTGGGTTGTATAAAATGAAAAATATCCAATCCAAAAAATAATCCAATAAAATAAATCAAAGGAAATGAATGATATTAAATTTCACATAATGTGTATTTAACAGTGTATTTAACAGTGTTCGCAGATTTCAGCCCTTATATCTTCATTACAATTTGGTGATTTCAAGTTTGTTGTTATATAGTCTTGCATGGTTGTAAGGAGTTGATTTAAATCTAATTTAAATACCCTCCAGTCTGGGAGGAAGTGAATTTGCATATGAATTTAGTCGGGTTGGAGGCATCCCACACGCAGGTGTTTGACAGCTATTGTTTCCCGGCATAGTTAAGTTGCAGCAGCCAGCGTAGTATAGGCAGGCTCAGAAGAAGTGAAGCTGCCACACCCTGTCTTGCCACCAGACAGACCAGACGCTGCAGAGCCTTGTCTAGCAGTGATGCCACAACTGGGGTGTCCAAGGCCCAACTGTAAGTTTCAGTTTGTCTTATTTATCATTCTGTACTATGGATAATGGTTTGAGTTTGCTGAGATAGTAATTGTTCCTGTATAGTTATATTTCTGGCGGTAAGCCGTATTCTATAATTATTGATACCCGGACAGTTTAGAAGCCCCTCCTTATTGTCTGAAGTTGTGATATGAATACAGTTTAAGTTAACTCAAGAAAGTTGATATAGGGTTTTTTGTTTGTATTCGAGTATGATATGAGGAGGACTGAAGATAATTGTAAGGAAAAGGAGTAATTTTGATAGCTGAAGTCTGGAGTATAGTGTAATACGCGGAATTATGTCCCCGCGTAGTGAATTGTAGTGATGATGATGTTGTGGATTTAACGGTTTGCTGTGTATTTTGAGATTAGGATACATTTGAGAGGCCCTTGTGATATTTCTGTATTTCTTATATAACGGGCTAAAATAGGCTGTTTGAATGTATATATAATGCCCTCATTATGTTTGCGAGTCGAAGACGGCAACAAGGTAAAGGTATTATAGAAGTGAATAATTATTGTAAGACAGTTGTCTCGTAAGATGTTGTTTGTAATATTTTTTCAGACGGCTGTTAAGGGTATAGTGGAGCTTCGTCCAGATAAGCTCACACAATCACCGTGTCGAGACTCCACAGGTGTCTCCTGTTCAGCCGCTGCCTGGCCCGTTGCCCGGATTTCCCTCGCCGAGTTCGAGACGCACCCCCTCCACAGTAACGCCGGTTACACGGGGCTGGATCCGTCGCCTTCGCTGAACCGCGGTCGGCCGGTCGAAGGACGTCGTTGTCGCCCCGACATACTCTCCTAGCGCTCCGCGTTCGCTGTCTCCAAGGACACACAGATGTCGTCATATATATGGAGAACGCCGATTCGCGAAGCAAAGTCAGTATAATAACATTCCCCATTAACTGATAAACCGGAACCACAAGTTTGCACTGAACTGAACTCTGAACGCTGACCGACATTATGGTCAGGGATATGATTTGTTGTGGCAAGCCACATGCCCACGCCGTCTCATAAGTCAATATTGTGAGAAGTGTTGTAGTACTTGGTTACTCAGTTTATAAGTCGGAAGATTAACATTGAGAGTTATTAGTTTTGGAGTTAGAAGGTTGTTAGTATTTGATATATGGGATAATAGTCATTTAATCTGCGAGATATGTTAAAGCTCCGAGCTCAGAAGACTATTATATTGTACGACCGGATGTATGATTTGAAGACTTGATTACACTTTAATAAATGCACACATAATTTCAACGGTACTTTATCTCTTCTTATATTTCATTTCGGGTGATCAAACTGCCTCATCTAGACCAATAAGCTAGTTCACGTGTAACACACTGTGACAATGGTGCTGAATGGTTATCTCCAAAACAACTGCCTTAAATCGATCTCCAATACCTACTTCAGATTAACGCAGGATAAAACGTTATTTGAGCAGGAGGCCCTGTCTGTTAAAACACTGTTTCGAATATCAAAACCAAACTCATCTCTGTTTTGTTTTGGTTTTTTTTTTTGTTTTTTTTTTCAGCCAAGGAAACCTATCTGCGTGTACGCCCTTTATCGGTTCGCACTCGCCGCATATGTCATTGGGTTTTTAATCACTTATGTCGTAATGGCAGGGGAGGCACTGGGCCCAAAGTTCGTCATTTACCTCGCTTTTTGAACATATTCTACGGCAACATGTTATGTTTGCCTTGCCTGCTGTAATGCTGTAATGGACCTCAAGAAGAGCAGGACAGTAGCACTTGAAGGTATTTGTTGCGTGTCGTGAGGAAGAGGAAGCTATGAATGTATGAACAGATAGCCCATAGCAGAATCTCATGTATATTCCACTGCTGATGTTTGTTTTCTATTTTCACAAATCTTATCGATAACAGGATAGAAGCTTGCGCATTTTCATGTGGTTACCCTCGACAACAAATTTTTCCTCAAAGTTTTATCTCAAAGACACTTTTTATAGCAACGTGAAGACTGTATTGAAGGAATTGCGTGGCTTATATGCTGAACTCTGTAAAGATGTTCAAAGGTAAATATGCACACACACACGTACACACACACGCGCGCACACACACACACACACACACATACACACGCAACCCTCAATTCAAAGAAAAATCATCATACTTTTAAACTGTTTCTGTAATGGTCTATTACAATACTGCCTTTGGGAAGATCTCAGTATACCCCTATGGTGAATTCGGCCCACACGCCAGTTTTCACCGTATATAGAGCACTTAATGAATATTTTGAATGCTTCCTTCTGTTTGTCATAAGTTGATTTTACGTATTATCATCATATTAAGTTTTCACCATTGTAAGTACTGTTGAACAATTACATTATTCAAATTCATGATTTTCTTCCGTCGAGATGTTTTCATTGCAACTGATTGACAAATTGCCCTGTTTCGACGTAAATAAGCACTGAATTGATCAGTGTTTTAGTAGTAGCCATGATAAAGAGTATGTACGCCCATGATTTTTTATCATGGCTATTACTAAAACACTGATCAATTCAGTGCTTATTTACGTCGAAGCAGGGCAATTTGTCAATCAGTTGCAATTACATTATTATGTATCATTCCCATTCTCACGTCCTTCTTGAGCTTGCATAATCTGCCAGCAGGAACCTGCTACTCATGAAAATTTCACTGAATGAATGAATGTAAGTTGGATTAAGACACAAAAATGGAAATATATTTCTTGAAATAAACTGAAAGTAATTTTTAGAGAACCAAAATACTGCTAACAGCTCTCTAAAGCCCCAGTCACATAAGGCTCTGCGTCCGGCGTTACGTCCAAAAAAGTCATTTTTTTCCGCGGACCCCCGCGGATCCTTTGCCGTCACCAAAAATTTGTACAAAACATGCGGGCAAAAAATGCGGGCGATACGGACAGATACGACCAGATGCGAATACTTGCGTCCACTTGCTGATATTCTTACGAATTGGCACATAATAGTTCTGAACACTTGCGGAGAGTTGTGGATATTTTCGGATAGTTACGGATAGTTACAGATTGTTATTAATAATTATGGACAATTTGGTTTTCTCTTACAATTCCTGCTAAGTCAGTGTATTATAACAGTAAGGTTACCACATTTTGGACCGTCTTACATTGTACACTGGGGAAAACTGAAATTGAATTACGTACAAGTTGTGAAAAAATCGTAATCCTTTAATTTGCTTTACAATAGTAAAAGATATATGAAATTTTGAACTTGAAGTTTAAATTTTGTTTGTGCAACTCAGATATGAATAAACGTCATAAATGTAAGGAATATATGTGACCATGCATCACAAAACGAACACAAAGTCGCACACACTGATTTTGTGTGAGGACTGAAAATAGGTGAAATGGGTCAACAGAGCCGATCGTGACTTGGCTCCCCTGGGTAAATAAGGCCTAATCATTATTATTTTAATTATTATTATTATTATTATTATTATTATTATTATTATTATCATTATTATTATCATTATTATTATTAATATTAATATTAATATTATTATTATTATTATCATTATCATTATCATTATTATTATCATTATTATTATCATCAATTTCAGTTTAATCTGATAATCCCCTCATTGTTGTTTAATACTCCGGTGGTTTCCATTTTGTTTTATGTCCCATTCATCGCACAACCAGCACGGCTTGATAAAGATTAAGCGCTTGAATAGACACTGTACTTCAGAGCCTCTTTTCTCAGTTTACACTTTTTCGGAGTGTGTGCATTCTTTCCACTATTTAGATAGGTTAGGAGAGTCCATTTGATTTGAGTAATACATCATTTTTAAGCTTAAAGTCTGTTCTTTCAGAATATGCTCTCAACTAAAATTTCATGTGTGGCGACTTTTTGTGTGTTTTGTGGTGCAGGGTCACATATAACATCACTATACCACAAATAAAATACAATATAGATCGAAAAGTTAAACATTAGAATACGAAAATATTACTTGCAGTCATGGAATAGACAAACTGTGGTTACGCTGTCGTTGCTCAGCGATATTCATGACTTACTGGTTTATGTTAAGGAGATATTCATGATAAAGCAATGCTTATTAAATTTACAGAAAAAAAGACATCAAAACTTTCAAACACCCCGCCCACACCCAAGTACAATATCAAGTCATCTCTTGAAGTAATGTATTTTCTGTTTGAATTTCTTTTATGCATGTCATTTTGTAATGCGCAGTAGAGTATATTATTATAGTAGCTGCGCAATATAAATGTCCTTTATCATTATTATTATTATTATTATTATTATCATTGTTGTTATTATAAAAAAATGTAATACACATTCGATGGAGCGTAAAGTGCATGGGTAAGGCTAGAGAGAAATACTAAATTCGTTCTCATTTTATATAGTTGCCCCTGTCCCACACCTTCCCCTTCCAGAAAAATGAATAAAATCACCCCATCCCCTACCCAAAATATTGCTTTTTTTCGAAAAATATACATTCGAAGAGTACAAGAAAAAATTTCAGCACCAAGAGTCAACCGATGTCATGAGTATACATGGTATATTGGTGCCACTTAAAATGGCCATTAATTGTGGGAGAAATTTCATAATTTCACCATGCAGTTCTGCCTCTCCCCCGCTCCGACTGTGTTGTAGCATTCCTTCAGGTAAAGGCGCTGCAGCTTGGCAACACGAGTTGTGTGGCTTTCCACGAGTTTCTGTGTTCCCATGCGAGTGGAAAACGGAAAACGTCGAAGGACGTATTTGTCCGTAACATCCGTAGCTGTCCGTAAATATCCGTAAGCGGACGAAACTGTTGTGATACGTTAACTTGCGGTTAATTTCGGATACTTACGGTGGACGTAAGCGAACGCAAACGGACTGAAGGTATTTTTTTTTTTTTTTTGCGGATGGTCTGCGTCCAAGCCACGGGGTAGTTACGTTCAGTTACGGATAGTTACGTTTGGTTACGGTTACTTGCGTAAGTTTGCGTCCGTGGCGTCCCTCTGCGAAATTTTGAACATTTCAAAATTTCGCAGGTTCGGCGACGTCATTTTGCGCTTCTTTAGGATGAGTTACGGACAGTTACGTCTACATACGTCCCTGCGGATGCCTGCGTCCACGCTGCGTCCCCCTGCGTCCACTCATTTGTATCTATCCGCGGCGGACGTAATCCATCGTAAAGCACTGTGTGACTGGGGCATTACCACGCGTATCAAAGTGATAAACGCATACCAAAGTAATAAACGCATACCACAGCGATATTGATAATTTTTTAGTGATTCTTTCTTTTTCTGCACATTGTTATCTTTTATTTTACTTTCAGACAAATTTCGATAACAGATTCAGTGGCTCCTCTTCAACATCACCGCCACTCCTTCCATGATTGTAACTACTTTCGACTGGGGGGGGGCTCTAAACTTTATCATATCGACAAATGTACCGAACTTGCTTTACATCACCATTCATCCACTTCCTACCGCCGTCTGCTTCATCGAAATCTTTCTCACCCTGATCGTCATGCGCTTCGTACACGCGGTCTATCCCTTCTTGTACTTGGTTATCTACCTGCTCTTCGTCGTCATCTTCTAGACGGCTGGGGGAACGAACCCTTTCGGAGACCCCTCAATTTCTTACACTCTCGACTTCGAAAACCACCCAGGCGTAGCGGCCGCAACAGTGGAGGGCGCGAGCTTGGCAACGCTGCTGGCTCAGGCTAGTTTATGGGCATTTTACGTCATCCGCGTCCGATGCATAGATAGGAAAAGAACAGAATCTGTTCCCGCTACGAATGGTTCGGAAGCAGCTGTCGAGCTCGAATCACTGAGCAAATAGTTCTCATGACAGCTCCGTCACCATTGACACACTGTTCATGTCTTAAAGGAATGAAAACGTGTTCAATAGCTAAACTCGCCCATGCTAGTCACTGCGAACATGGCACGGATGCTATTTATCTTATCAAATGAATTTACTACATCTACTACATTGTTTTCAAAGGCTTTGTAACAATCGTTCAATCATTCCGTTTAATTGCGAAGATAAAAACCCAGGCATTAGTCATGCAGTGTCTTTACTGACGTCTTGGCAAATCTCTTTGTATGCATTTCGCGTGAAGCAACCATTGCTGATTATTATGTATCTGCATAAAAGCAATATTCATTATCAAAATTAATGCTTTAACTTTTTTTCATACGTTTTGTCTGAGAAAGTATTATTATGGGTTAAACATTACTATCTACACGATTTTCTTTTCGTCAGAATCTGCATTTCATAAAAGAATATGATATCCACCTGCACGTTTAGGTGTTTGATGCAACATGGATACAACATCAACGTTTCGTTTCTTGCTTGGATCATTTTTTTTTTAGATTGCCTTAATAGGTTAAAAAAAAACAAAAAAAACCAATACGACGAATTAATTAACTTCAAATGACGAAGTACGTATGAGTTGTAAAAAAAGATCCTGAACCACGTTAAATAAGGAGTGAGACAAAAATTAACCAAAATATTCGTCATCGAAAATAGTAGTAAACGTTTACTGAGTCCTTAGATAAAGATTTTCGTTGCATTATCCTTTCAAGACTGTCTGAAAATTATAAAGCAGGAAGTTGTAACGGCGTAGTAAATATAGAATTAAAATATATTGGTTTAGGAAAAAGAATGCATAACTATTATAACACAACTGTGATTATGTCAATAGCACCTGGTAACAGAGGAAGCAAAAGTACAAAAACATGATGAAAGCTACTTCAAAGTGAACTTGTAAACCTGTAGGATCCAAATATGAGAGAGAATAACCTAGCACAGAGAGTGGACTCGTCAGCTCGTTGCATCTCAACGAATAAAGATAATGCAGAATGCCTGAAAACTATTTCATTGTCCTGGAAGGTATAGGTGGTGGCTGTGTTGTCCCTGCGGAGTCTCTGCGACATCTCGTGGAGACAAACAGGGCCTCCGAGGAGTAGAGGAAACACAGGTTAGATTTTTGACACACTCTTTCAAGTCTTCAACAAGTCTCGGAGACGTCTCAGCTACGTCTCTAAAACCTGCTGGAACAAAGGAGATTTTGGCTACGCTGCGGCGACGTTGCAGTAACGATGCGGCAAGCCTTTTTGAAGGAATATAAATATAGTTATTAACAAACACATTATATCATTTAAAGGATGTCACATCAAAAATTATTCATAAGGTATTGATGAGAGATGGAGGAAACATCAGCATTTAATAATGAACATTTTTGCTTTTTGACTGTGAAAAAGTCAATCAGATTTGGAAATTTTGAAGTCAAGTTTTTGTTTTATCCCATATGCGAAATTTAGATTAGCAATCTGTTCATTGGAAAAGCGCAACTTAATAAACTATTTGATATCATTGGTAATTATGGATGATGTTTGTATTTTGAAAGAAAAGAACAGGCCTTCATCGATAAGGGAAATTAAAGAAAATGTTGGAAAGTCGAGAAGAAGAAAGAAAATCAGCAATGAAGGAAGGCCGTATACAGCATGACATTGAACCAATGTTTAATAGATAACACGGTGATCCTTACTTCACATCTAAAGCTACCATTTTTGCATGACTGCTGTGCGGTTGATTGTGTTTGGTGAATAGGCTCTGTGTTTGTTGGGTTTGTGTGTGTGTGTGTGTGTGTGTGTTTTCCTTATGCATTTGTATCTGCGCTTAAGGAATACCTGAGGTGTGCCCAGGGTGGGAAATGTTGATGAGGTGACTGGTGAGCGATTGAGGGGTAATGTTTTATGTACGTATGGATTGATTATGTACATTTTGTATAGTTTGTGTATGTGTGTACATAATTATGTATACTTTTTGTTGACTCTTTATCAATAATTGATTTAAGTGTGTAATGACTTTACTTCCTTGACGATTTTAAATGCGGTTCATTAATATTTTGTACAATATTATAGATATTTATATAATACTTACATTTCAATATCTAATCTTCATTTGAATCGAGGTATTATATTTTTATGATATATGGACAGTGCATCACAAAACGAATACAAAGTCGCACCCCTTGATTTCATGCGAGGACTCAAAAAAGGTGAAACGGGTCAACCGAGTCAATCTTGAGTGTTTCATATTTTCTGAATGAGCTATTTTTTTTTTCTACATTATTCTTTAGTTTGGGATCATATCATTGGTGGGAAAGTGTGTTTTCAGCAGTTTTTCTACAACCCATTTTTCGGATAGAATAGAATGATCAGGTATGTCTTAGCGTCCCCTTTTCATTTCTTGAAATCCTTTGTACACTCTTCACTTTCAAGTCTAATAACTTTTAAAAGGATAATTAGGATACTGCTTTGAAAGTTGGCATTAATCATGTGTAGAATATGTTGATAAAACATGCTCAATTTCAGCTTAATCTGATAATCCCTTTATTGTTGTTGCTCCGGTGGTTAATACTTCCTGTGTTTTGTACCTTTCATTGCACAGAGAGCACGGATAGGTAAAGATTAAGCGCTTGAATAGACCCTGTACTTCAGAGCCTTTTTTCTCAGTTCGCACTTTCCCCAGAGTGTGCACTTTCTTTCTAGTATTTAGATAGGTTATAGGGGAGTCCATTTGATATGAGTTACACATCATTTTGAAGCTTAGAGCCTGCTCTTTAAGAATCTGTCCTCAACTAAAAATCCATGTCTGGCGACTTTTTGTTGTTTTGTGATGCAGGGTCAAATATATTATTGTACATGATGTACTAGTCGGTTTTGGTGACTCATTGCCGATAATCGATACCATAATTTGACAATTAGTGCGGGGATGAAAACATGAATACAAGTAACATTTGTATTATTTTTGTAGTGTAGAATAATTGCAAATTTTGCACGACAAATTTGTAATTGTATTCAAGGACGGATAATGAAATCGAAATAAAATATTGCTTAGGGAAAAAAAAATCACCTACGCGATTAATGAAAATAATGGTAGCAAAAATTCCCCTCAAGACAACCTGCAAGGCTTCCCCAGACACGGTGTGCCAAGGCCTTGAACATGCTCAAAACTCGTTCCTGGTGAGTCACGGGGGTTTTCCCGCAGAGGTACAGAGGTACAGAGCACCAGCAGGAGGCCCCTAGCGGCAGCACCTCGCAGGCGACTCCGACGCAGGTACTTCGCACTCCCCATAATATGTCGCTCGTAGCTGAGAACGGATCGGTTTCAAAGCTCTTACGCATGTCACACGGAATACACGCAAGTAACAGGTAAATAGCACGCATCTAGCAGTAAGACGCAAGTACGGAACTCGATCGCCAACATCCTTGTCCGCCCGCAGAAAATTCTTCTGCGTGTTGGAAAAACTCTACTCGCAACAAGCCCGAGTAGCTTACCAGGAAAGGTGTGACACGGCCTTGACTTTCAAATTGCTGTTCATTCAGTCGTTTGTTGCAGATGCATACACCTTGCATTTGTCAAGCAATTGATTTCCCCATTGAATTCGGCACAAAAAGTCATTTTGTTAGCCAGAGATGGCTGTGAGTGTCTTCGGAGTTTGTGTTGTTTGCATGTAATGTATCAACCCAGATAACAATGCTGCGTTGACCCAACGTTGGTCCAACGGCATACATGTACGCCGGGCCAACAACAGAAACGTGACGTCGCTCCGACGTCATTTTGGCCATCGGGCCGACGTTGGTACAATGTAAGACCAACTTTATACCAACCATTCTTCCACATTGCATGATGCACTGGCCATCGTTGGCCCAACTACTTGTGTGTATGTTGGCACAACGTCAGAAACATGACGTTGATCCAAAGTCATTTTGGCCGTCGGGCTAGCATTGGCCCAACAGTGAAATCTTGACGTAATACCAAAGTTATATCAAGCACTTTTCCACCCTGTTATAACGTTAAGTTAAACGTTATACCAACCACTTTTCCACTGTAATATGACATTATCACACAGTAAAACCATTCCCTTTTCGACTTTGTAATGACGTTATCCCAACATAAAACCAACGACTTTTCCACTTTGTTATGACGCTATCCCAGCGGCTGCATCGACCACTATTCCACCTTGTAATGACGTTATCCCACCGTTACACCGACATTGTTCCAACCAATTCATACCATACTATAACATTATCCCCACGATGTACCTGCCACTTTACAAGTGTGTCATGGTGTTAGACCAACCTTAGACCAACGTTGCATCAACCACCCCACAATGACGTTATCTCAATGTTAGACCAACGTTGTACCAACCACTTTTCCACACTGTTATGACATTGTGCCAACGACGTACCAACGTTGGTTCAACATCTCCTTTTACTGTTGAGCCAACGTTGGTGCGATGACCAAAAATGCTTTTAAGGCCAACGTAATGTTTTTGACGATAGGCCATCGTAGTCTTGTTTCTGGGCAGAAGCCGCCTAAATTACAGTCTATTTCTATGATTCCTACAATCTACCCTATTCCTAAGCTTCTACATCCTATACCTATTCCTATTTCCTATCTGAAAAAAAAAAGTATTTGGTTTTCTTTATGAACCCCTGCATGATGATAATGTTTCAAGACATGGTTACTAACTGGATGACACTTTCATTACATTTTCGTCAAAATTCCATCAAAACATCGGAATACTTTTTACAAACGCGAGTGGAAATTGTGCATAAATCAGCAATAATTTGATGGCAATTTCTAACACAGTTTACAGTTTAATCCCAGCATCAATACTTTTAAATTTAACGTTTTTTTTTTTTATATTTTCGCCAGGTTTGAATTGCAAATTCTCTCATTACTATTCATGATCTTTGTACGTCGTTATTCCAACGTTGGGCCAAAGTTGTCCCAAAAGCTTTTTCACATGATTATGACTTGGCAAAAAATCCCAATACAGTGTATTGAAAAATGTCTTTATATCATGAACATGTCGCAATAATATAAGCAGTAAACACTTAAATAGCTTAGCAGTTTTCTCTTCTCCGCTGTTTTGATATCTCTTTTTAAAATGACAAAGTGTGCATTGTTTTGTTTAAATAATATTCGTGCCTTTTTTATACTCTGTTCGGTGAACCATGATTCAATGAATGAAAGTCAAATTGACAACATGTACGGCTTTAAATATTTTTTTTTCTTTGGTGGAAATAAGAATGAAACTGTTGAATCTAAAAAAAAAAGTTTAATCTTGGCATCAATACATTTTCATTTAATGTCTTTGGTCTATCTTCATTAGTTTTCAATTTACAGACTCTCTCTTATGATGGATAATGACGTTTATCCCAACTTCAGCCCAAACTATAGTGAACTTATACGGAGTATCATTCCAGGAGTACACCAACCCCACTCCAGTAGACCATTTCTAGCTAACTCAAATGTATGCTGCAATTCATCAATATTTTGGACCAGTACCCGGTTGTGAATTACTTATATGCTATAATCTCCCTGTAGAGCCAGCTAATGTCAAAATCGACCACTAATGTCAAAACAACCACTAATGTCATAACACGTCGAAGACAAATGTCATAGCAACCACTAATGTCATAACACGTCGACGACAAATGTCATAACAACCACTAATGTCATAACACGTCGACGACAAATGTCATAATGACCACTAATGTCATAACACGTCGACGACAAATGTCAAAATCGGATTAACCACTAATGTCATAACACGTCGACGACAAATGTCAAAATCGGATTAACCACTAATGTCATAACACGTCGACGACAAATGTCAAAATTTCCAAATTTTACTGCAAATGTCATAACGCGTCACAGGGGCATATCCAGGAATTCCGTCAAGGGGAGGCGCCTTTACAAAATCAAAGGCTGGCGAGACCCTCCCCCCCCCCATTTTCTTATTTTTATTTCTGTTGCGTAACAAAATATAGAGAGAGGGCACCAGAGGGGGATGCGCCCCCTCTCGATCCGCGATTGCGTGAACCGCAAATGTCAAAATTGGGTTAATCACAAATGTCATAACACGTCGACCACAAATGTCATTACGCGTCATAGGGGCGGATCCAGGAATTCCGTAAAGGGGAGGTGCCTTTACAAACTCAAAGGCCAGCAAAACCCCTCCCCTTTCTTTTTCTTTTTTTCTTTCTTTTGTTTTAACAAAAAAAGAGAGACGAGGGGCGGGCCGCAGCGCCCCCTCTAGATCGGCCAGTGTGTCAACCACAAGTCAATGTCAAAACCCATCATTTGCATTACAGAGACGGATCCAGGAATTCCGTAAAGGTAGGCGCCTTTAGAAAGTCAAAGGCTTCCACACCATCTCCCCATTTTTTTTTTCTTTTTATTCATGTTGTTAAAAAAACAGAAGGGGTGGGCACCATAAGGGGATGCGTGCCCTCTCCATCTATGATTGCGTTAACCACAAATGTCAAAACTCATTGCTTGCATTACTGGGGCGGATCCAGGAATTCCGTAAAGGGGAGGCGCCTTTACAAAATTAAAGCTGCCGTACTCCCTTCCCATTTTCCCCTTTTTAGTTTTATTGTTTTAACTGAAAGAGAGAGAGAGAGAGAGAGAGAGAGAGAAGGGGGGGGGGGCCACCAGAGAGGATGCGCCCCCTTCTCGATCCACGACTGTGTAAACCACAAATGTCAAAACGCATTACTTGTAATAGAGGGGCGGATCCAGGAATTGCGTAAAGGGGGGGGGGGGCACCTTCACATAATTAAAGCCTGGCGCATCCCCCCCCCCATTTTTGTGTTATTATTTATGTTGTTTTGAAGGGGAAAAAAAAAGAGAGGGGGCACCAGAGGGGGATGCGCCCGTCTCGATCCTTGATTACGTCAACCACAAATGTCAAAACTCATTGCTTGCATTACAGGGGCGGATTCAGGATTTCCGTAAAGGGGAGGCGCCTTTACAAAATTAAAGCTGCCGCACCCCACCCCCATATTTCCCCTTTTTAGTTTCATTGTTTTAACTAAAGAGAGAGAGAGTGAGAGAGAGAGAGAGAGAGAAAGGGGGCACCAGAGGGGGATGCGCGCCCCCTTCTCGATCCACGACTGTGTAAACCACAAATGTCAAAACGCATTGCTTGTAATACAGGGGCGGATCCAGGAATTGCGTAAAGGGGGGGGGGGGCATCTTAACTAAAGAGTGACACATCCCCATCTTTTTGTTATTATTTATGTTGTTTTAAAGAATTTTTTCTTTTCATTCATGTTGTTTTTTAAGGGGGGGGGGCACCAGAGGGGGGATGCGCCGTCTTGATCCGCGATTGCGTCAACCACAAAATGTCAGAACTCATTGCCTGCATTACAGGGGCGGATCCAGGAATTCCGTAAAGGGGAGGCGCCTTTCCAAATTAAAACCTGCCGCACGCCCTATTTTTTTTTTCATTTCATTTGTGTTGTTTCTACAACAACAACAACAACAACAACAACAACAAAATGGCTACCGCACTCCTATTTTTTTTCTTTTTATTTCTGTTGTTTTAACAACAACAACAACAAAAAAAAAGACAAAAGGGGGCACCAGAGAGGTATGAGTCCCCTCTCGATCCGCGATTGCGTCAACCACAAATGTCAAAACTCATTGCTTGCATTACAGGGGCGGGTCCAGGAATTCCGCAAAGACGACTTTTCAAAATGAAAGGCTGGCGTAACCCCCCTCAACTTATTTATTTCTTTTTATTTTTACGGAATTCCTGGACCCGCCGCCGCTGCCCCTGTAATGCAAGCAATTAATTTTGACATTTGTCGTTGACGCAATCGCGTATCGAGAGGGGGAGCATCCCCCTCTGGTGCCCCTATCTATTTTTTGTTGTTAAAACAACAGAAATGAAATGAAAAAAAAAAAATAGGGGGGAGCGGCATGTTTTAATTTTGTAAAGGTGACTCCCCTTTACGGAATTCCTGGATCCGCCCCTGTAATGCAAGCAATGAGTTTTGACATTGTGGTTGAGGCAATGGGGGATCGAGACGGGCGCATCCCCCTCTGGTGCCCCCCTTTTTTTTTCTTCGAAACAACATAAATAATAACAAAAAGATGGGGAGTGCGCCAGGCTTTTATTATGTAAAGGTGCCCCCACCCCCCCCCCCCTTTACGTAATTCCTGGATCCGCCCATGTTTTACAAGCAAATAGTTTTGACATCTGTGGTTGACGCAATCGCGAATCGAGAAGGGGGCGCATCCTCTCTGGTGCCCCCCCCCCATCTCTCTCTCTTTTTCTCTCTCTTTCAGTTAAAACAATAAAACTAAAAAGGGGAAAATGGGGAGGGGGTGCGGCAGCTTTAATTTTGTAAAGGCGCCTCCCCTTTACAGAATTCCTGGATCCAGGAATTATGACATTTGTGGTTGAGGCAATCATGGATCGTGAGCGGGCGCATCCCTCTCATGTGCCCCATTTCTTTAAAAAAACAACAACAACCCAACATAAATGAAAAGAAAAAAAATCTTCAAAACAACATAAATAATAACAAAAAGATGGGGGGGGGGGGGGGGGAAATGCGCCAGGCTTTAGTAAAGGTGCCCCCCCCCCCTTTTACGTAATTCCTGGATCCGCCCCTGTATTACAAGCAGTGAGTTTTGACACTTGTGGTTTGCGTAATCGCGGATCGAGAAGGGGGCGCATCCCCCTCTTGTGCCCCCTCTCTCTCTTTAGTTAAAACAATAAAACTAAAAAGGGGAAAATGGGGGTGGGTGCGGCAGCTTTCATTTTGTAAAGGCGCCTCCCCTTTACGGAATTCCTGGATCCGCCCCTGTAATGCAAGCAATTAGTTTTGACACTGGTTAACGCAATCGCGGATCGAGACGGGCGCATCCCCCTCTGGTGCTCCCTCTCTTCATTTTCTTCAAAACAACATAGATAATAAGAAAAGGATGGGGGGATGCGCCAGGCTTTAATTATATAAAGGTGCCCACCCCCCCCCCCCCTTTACGTAATTCCTGGATGCGCCCCATTTTTGATCCGCGATTGCGTCAACCACAAATGTCAAAACTCCTTGCTTGTAATAATTACAAGCAAGGAGTTTTGACATTTGTGGTTGACGCAATCGCGGATCAAAAATGGGGCGCACCCCCCTCTGGTACCTCCCTCCCCCTCTCTCTCTCTCTCTCTCTTTAGTTTAAACAATAAAACTAAAAAGGGAAAAATGGGGGGAGGGGTGCGGCAGCTTTAATTTTGTAAAAGCGCCTCTCCTTTACGGAATTCCTGGATCTGGCCCTGTAATGCAAGCAATGAGTTTTGACATTTGTGGTTAACGCATTCATGGATGGAGAGGGCACGCATTCCTCTATGGTGCCCCCCTTCTATTTTTTTAACATAAATAAAAAGAAAAAATGGGGATGGAATGTGGAAGCCTTTGACTTTGTAAAGGCTCCTCCCTTTTACGGAATTCCTGGATCCGCCTCTGCAATGCAAATGATGGGTTTTGACATTAACTTGTGGTTGACGCAGTGGCGGATCTAGAGGGGGCGCGGCGGCCCCTCCCCTTCTCTGTTTTTGTTAAACAAAAGAAATAAAAAGAAAAAGAAAAAGAAACTGGAGGGGTTTCGCTGGCCTTTGAGTTTGTAAAGGCACTTCCCCTTTACGGAATTCCTGGATCCGCCCCTGTGACGCGTTTTGACATTTGTGGTCGACGTGTTATGACATTTGTGATTAACCCAATTTTGACATTTGCGGTTGACGCAATCGCGGATCGAGAGGGGCGCATCCCCCCCTGGTGCTCCCTGTCTATATTTTGTTAACGCAACAGAAATGTAAATAAGAAAATGGGGGGGGGGGAGGGTCTCGCCAGCCTTTGATTTTGTAAAGGCGCCTCCCCTTGATGGAATTCCTGGACATGCCCCTGTGACGCGTTATGACATTTGCAGTAAAATTTGGAGATTTTGACATTTGTCGTCGACGTGTTATGACATTAGTGGTTAATCCGATTTTGACATTTGTCGTCGACGTGTTATGACATTTGCAGTAAAAATGGAAATTTTGACATTTGTTGTCGACGTGTTATGACATTAGTGGTTAATCTGATTTTGACATTTGTCGTCGATGTGTTATGACATTAGTGGTCATTATGACATTTGTCGTCGACGTGTTATGACATTAGTGGTTGTTATGACATTTGTCGTCGACGTGTTATGACATTAGTGGTTGTTATGACATTTGTTGTCGACGTGTTATGACATTAGTGGTTGTTTTGACATGAGTGGTCGATTTTGACATTAGTGGGCTCTACACTCCCCAACATTGGCTAACACTCACGCAACTCTTTGCCAAAGCGCTGGCCAACCTCATGTTTCTGACGTGACACCACACGCGCATGACGTTGGACTAATGTTGGACAAATGCAGCATTCAAAGTGGAAAATTGTTGATACAATGAGGGTCTGACATTTTACCAATGTTGGTCGAACATTAGGCTTTCACTGTTTGAAAAATGTTGGCCCGACGGACAAAATGGCGTTGAGCCAACCTCACGTTTCTGACATTGTGCAAACATACACGCATGACATTGGACAAACGTTGGACGAACGTAGCATTCAAACTGGAAAAGTATATAGTTGATGTAATGTTGGTCTGACATTGTACCAGCATTGGACCAACGTCAGGCTTTCACTGTTGGGCCAACGTTGGTCCGATTGCCAAAATGACATCGGAACGACGTCATATTTCTAACATTGTGCCAACATACAAGCATTCAAGTTGGAATAACATTGGACAAACGCAGAGTTCAAAGTGGAAATTTCGTCGATATGGTGTATTTGACATTGTGCCAACATACACGCATGACGTTTTACCAACATTTGGCCAACGCAGCATTCAAAGTGGTAACATGGTTGGTATAATGTCGGTGTGATATTGATCCAATGTCGGTCCACCGTCAGACTTTCACTGTTGTACCAGTGGTGTCCCGACGACCAAAATGACGTTGAACCAACGTCATATTCTGACGTTGTGCCAACATACACGCATGACGATTTACCAACATTGGGCCAACGCAGCATTCAAAGTAGAAAATGGTTGATATAACGTTGGTCTGACATTGTACCAGCATTGGACCAACGTCAGGCTTTCACTGTTTGGCCAATGTTGGCCCGATGGCTAAAATGACGTCGGAACGACGTAATATTTTGCACGTTATGCCACCATACACACTTTTAAATTGGATTAATATTAGACAAATGCAGTACTCAAATAAGTAAAAATATGGTTGATATGATGTTGATTTGACAATGTTCCAACGTCAATCCAACGTCAGACTTTCACTGTTGGACCAGTGATAGCCCGACGACCTAAATGACGTTGAGCCAACGTCATTCTATGATGTTGTGGCAAAATACACGCATGATATTTGACCAACATCGGGCCAATGCAGCATTCAAATTGGTTATATGGTTGGTATAATGTCGGTCTGACATTGAACCAACGTTAGTCCAATGTCAGGCTTTCACTGTTGGGCCAATGTTGGCCCGATGGCCAAAATGACACCGGAGTGACGTCATATTTCTAACGTTGTGCCAACATACACATTTTCAAATTAGATTAACATGGACAAATGCAGCATTCATAGTGGAAATATGGTTGATACGATGTTGACTTGACGTTGAGTCAAAGTCATTCCAACGTGACACTTTAACTGTTGGGCCAGTGGTAGCCCGACGACCAAAATAACGTTGAGCCAACGTCATATTATGATGTTGTGACAACATACACGCATGACGTACGACCAACATCGGGCCAACGCAGCATTCAAAAGTTGGTAACATGGCTGGTATAATGTCAGTGTGACATTGAATTAACGTCAGTCCAAAGTTAGGCTTTCATTGTTGGGCCAATGTTGGCCCGGTGGTCAAAATGACGTCAGCGCGACGTCAAATGTCTTAGTGTTGTGCCAACATACACACTTGCAAGTTAGATTTACATTAGAAAACCATAGCATTCAAAGTGGAAATATGGTTGATATGATGTAGGACAAGTTTGACATTGTACCAATGTCAGTATTGGGAAATCGATGGATAAGCAGACTCATGAGCAGAGTATTCAACGACGAATGCCTGGATATGACATTTGAAAAAAAGAAATGTTCATTGATGAACATAAAATAAGATGATAACAAATATTATCTTAAAGATCAGCACCTGATCAGACAAAACTCTGATTGAATGTTGCACATGCTGCTGACATTGACTGAAGAGTATGGGGGGGGGGGGTTGGGGCAGAGGCTGGGTGCCCCCTTTCCCATGAAAATATTGGGGGCCAAACATATAACTCTGCCCACACCTCAAATAATTTCCCCACATGTGAAAAAAAGTTGATCTTTTGATAGAAAAAAGCATCAGTTTGCTTAATTTCAATTCTAAAAATGCGAAATCTCCCTCGCTCGGTCCTTTTCCATAGACTAAGTACGGCCTACACAGTTACAATGACAAATTTCGGAATATTTCATGAAGATAATCGATATCTCCGCAACCGAGTACTTTTATGAGTTGTGCTATATATGAAATTAAAGTAGAAGAGTAAGGGAATAATGTCATGCCATTTTCAGAAAATTGTCCTTCCCCGACTTTAGGCTCCTTTTGTTGTAGTGGGTCACATATTATGTAAAATGTCAAATTGAAGGTAACCATTGCGATTAAGAAAACATCATTATTTTTTAATTCATCTCATGAATTTCTGTTTCCTTAGCGATGGAATTACAACATGGAATCGAAGAATGCGCCGATAAGAGCCAGTCCCATCGAAGCAGTTGTACGCACCAACCTCCCTCCAACACAACTTTCCTTATACTTACGTGTGTCCTGAGTGGATTTAAGCCTGATGTTTCTATGATATGGACCGATGACTCTGGAAAGAGACTAAAAACTGTGGCTTCGCGGCAGACAACATTATCTGACGACACATACGAGAGGTTGGAGAAAATCAATGTTTCAGCTAAACATGGGACAGAGCGAACCTTGGTGTGCATAGCTACCGGTGACTCGGTGAATGGAACGTCAACCAAAGAAATCACTCTTCTGTCTACATCAGGTTCTGTGAAAAATAATAATAAAAAGAATAATCACGTGTCTTATTAAAGCTCCATACCGCCAAATAAACTGCGAAAAAGGGTATCCATAACAAAAACAGAAAATTGATTTGTTTTTATTCTGATTTGTCACACGGAAATCTATTCCGAGTTGTTGTTGTTTTTTTTTATTGAATGGAATTGATTGACAACACAATCAAATGCGAGGTTTCTCTGCTTTTAAAAGCTCTCGCATAAAAAACACCGTTTACTCTATGTATCGCTCAGTATAATTGCCTATCATAATGTACGTTTTTGTACAGTCAATTCAAACGTCTGTGGCACTAAACAGAATATCGTCCACGGTGTAAAATTACCGAGGTAGTAATCGACATGTTTAATGACTTCTAACTCTATCAATTATTGACTTGGCTTTTACACTGCAAAAAGTCCGGTGTTAAATAGTGAACACCGAGCTGGTGTTAAATTTTCGGTGCTCATTTATGGTGTTAAATTAACACCTCCGGGTGTCATTTCCAAATTTTAAGCTGTTTTTTGAAGAGTTTCTTAGTAACTGCACTTCTTGTTGATTTTTAATTTAAACAAGACGATCAAGAATTTTACAAAAAATACTAGATTTTTGAAAAAATGTGAAAATAAATTTACACCAAAATAACACCAGCTGGTGTGGTCTCTTATTGAAGCTGGACGGGGGTTAAACCACTGATATTAACACCAACAAATATCAAATCAACACCATGTGGTGTCATTTTTGAATTATCACCAGTACAGTGTCAAAATAACACCAGGTACAGTGTCAAATTAACACCACGAAGTGTCAGGTGAACACTTTTCAACACCATCACAGTGCATTTTTAACACCTGTGGGTGTGGTCCTTTATTGAAGTTTGATCGGTGTTAGATTTAACACCCATGGTGTTAAATCTAACACCGATGTTTTTACAGTGTACAGTGTCTATATAAAATTTCAGGAAAACACATAAATGTTGGTCTCATCATTGGACTCTCCATTGGTGTACCTGTCGCCGTACTCATCCTATTTCTCCTTCTTAGAAAGCTTCAGCAAAAAGGTAGGTATCGTTTTATGTTTCTGTGTCTACTTATCTATCTATTTTTGGTTTGTTTTCTTCATAAAATAAATTAAATGGAATGAACTTGAAATATTTCTGTCTTTTGAATTTTCGTATTTAAACGATTGAAATTGTTTTAATCAACCATTTCTGCCATGTCTGCCAAGTAATTATTGAGACAGACTAAGCGAAAGATTAAAGAAAATACAAACAACTTCCACTTTATAGTAATACTATTTCTGAAATCAATATTCATGTCATTCAGTTTCGGAGGAATTAACATCGACAGAGCAGACAACCCTGAACAGCGAAGATGAGAGCAGAAAGTGGTACTCCATTAAATGGGCGGACTTCAAACTTTGTTGTAGACGACTAAGGGACGTATCTAGCCAACACGTGAGTATGAAGTGGTGATGACGTGTGCTACTCTACAGGAATTTTATGTGATTACTAATTTTGAGCAAAATGATATAATACGGACTGGCCTTGAGGGGATACAACATTTAATTCCCGATTCTGTTCTATTTCTCCATGTTAAAGTAGGGGCCTATAGCTGCTTTTATATGATCCTCCGAAGCTCGAGTGTTTTATTTGTTTGTTTTTTCCAACGGTTCACAAGCTCAGAATTAACGGGTTAGCTATCGTGCTCAGTATCTCGAGGTTTTTTTTTTTTTTTTGCTGAGTTTATGTGTTTGTTTGTTTTGTTTTGTCTTTTTTTTTTAAGAACACGTAGGCGTACCCAGGCTTTTTTAGAGGGAGATGTTTAAGATTAGATCTATTTTATTTTAATTGAAAATGTGACCGTGCACCTCAAAACGAACATAAAGTCGCACGCACTAATTTTGCGTGAGGACTGAAAATAAGTGAAGGGTTTGTTTGCAAAAACCGATAAGTCCATTTTTGAAGATTTTGAAGTAAGATCTCAGTCATAAAGTACAAAATAATACCTTTTAAATGATATATTGGTTACTACATATAAAGCTATAATTTTGAAGATATGGTCAGAAGAAACAAACATTTTCTTATTATTCTCTTTATTTTTCTTGACCTTTAATCGCAAATATCTCCATTTGGCAAATATGGACTTATCGGTTTTTGCAAACAAACTCTTCAAGTGAAATGGGTCAACCCAGCCGAACTTGACTTTTTCATATTTTCTGAAAGAGCGGGTCTTCTTTTACATTATGCTAAAATATGGTATCATAAAACGGGCAGGAAAGTGTGTGTTTTTTTTAGCAGTTTATCTCGAACATTTTTGGTAGAATAGTGTGATTAGGTGTGTCTTTAGAATCCCTTTTTCATTTCTCTCTGAAAAACATTGTCCACACTCTTTAATTTCAACTCTAATAACTTTTGAAAGGATAGTGCTACTGCTTTGAAAGTTGGCTTTAATTATGGACAGAATGTGTTAATGAGGCATGCTTAATTTCAGTTTAATCTGATAATCCCTCCATTGTTGTTACTTTGGTGGTTTACTTCCTGTCTTTTGTCCCATTCATCGCACAGCCAGCATGGTTTGATAAAGATTAAGCGCTTGAATAGACACTGTACTTCAGAGCCTCTTTTCTCAATTCCCACTTTTCCTGAGTTTGTGCCTTCTTTATATTGGAAAGATATTAGATAGGCTAGGAGAGTCCATTTGATTTGAGTTATACATCATTTTAAAGCTTAAAGTCTGCTCTTTCCGAATATGGTCTTAACTAAAAATTCATGTCTGGCGACTTTTTGTTTGTTTTGAGGTGCAGGGTCACAAATAATTGATTGACAGGAGAAGCGGGAACGCTTTGGAAGTGTGGTGGAAGGAGGGGGTGGAAAGCGGGAAGAAGCTCAAAGGAGTTTTGCCGATGAGCCTGAAAAATGGTAATGATAACAATAATAATAATGACAATAACAATTATGATAATAATATGAATTCAATCAATTCATCGTTTATTGTTCATATGGTTATTTGTTCTCTTTACATGTAACTCAATGGAAATTACATATTCAGAAGATACAGAGACATGAGACATAAAAATAAAACATGCAAATATGTGAAAGTGACATTAACAGGAAACAAGGAAAAGGAAATGTCAGATTTAATTATTTCATATCTATCTTTCTTATTATTATAATTATTTTTATTATGATTATTATTACTATTATAAATCATTATCATTGTTATTATTATTGTATTGTATTGTGTTCGTAGTGATCTCATCTGAAATTTCATTGTTAACTTTACTTCTCTTTTTTCACGGTATAGAAGTGATTTCGTCACCAAAATTCACTATAAGCCTTTAAGATAATTCCATCACCTAGGCTATCAGCCGAATATGACCCTGTTTGGGCACTTCGCTTGCCGTCCGTAACCATTCTGAGAGCGAGCGACCGACAAGAAACTTTAATTTCTTTCAAACGTAGAATCGTCATAAAATACAATGGATTTTTATTAAGTACAGGTACATCTTCACGCCGCATTCGAGGATAGTTATATTATGATATTCAGGTATCACGCTACTAGAAACCATCTTGTTCCTAGATTTTACGAGCGATAAAAAATTGGAATTTTGTATTCTGAAAACTGGTTCTAGTGTATTGTTTCTCCATTCTCATGATGGTGTACATTTTATTGGCATCTTCCGTTCTCATAGTGGGTATGATAGGAATAGGCTATTGGTCATAGGCCATTATCCACTGAAATTCACCTATTTTAGGCCAACCTCTGCCCAATTCTTTGCAGTTATATTATATACTAAAATTATTTAAGTAAAAGAATAATATGATATTAGATAGAGACACAAGATACAAACCAATTCCCTTTCATAAGAATAGTAATTATTAATATAATCTGCATTGCTTAAGATACTTAAAATGCGAGTGAGCGAAGGGAGCGAACGCTTCCGGATATTTCCCTTCCACTTTCTTTTTGTTTGCTCTAATTTCCTTTCTCTTTCCTTCTCTTTTCCTTTCCTACTGTCGTAAATGTTTTGTTGGCTTTTTTTTTCCAGCCAATTTGAGGGGACATGTGCCCCCCACGCCCCTTCCCGTAGTTATGCCAATGCGACTCATGGGCAATATGAACTAGAAAGGCCGTCGAAGGCGGCAAACCCACGCCTCTACAATGCCAGAGCCCTGTTGTTATGAAGAAAATTTATCTTGATTCTTTTTCTTACGAGTTATATTGAATTTTGCTTTAACTTATAGATGAAATGTAGTATCCCAGGAAGTCACTGGGTTAAACATGGTTGGAGTGGTTGAAAGAGCCAAATTAATTGCAACTGATTGACAAATCACCGTTCTCAACATGTATAAACACCGATTACTCAGTGTGTTTTGAGTAAGCCATGATATATATATATATATATATATATAAAAAAATCATGGGCTTTACATACTCGGATGGGAATCGAACAAATGACCTCCTGATTACTAGACAGGCGTCATATCCACTAGACTACCGAGCTTTCGCCCGATAGCCAGTGTTGGTCCGAATCCCTTGATAGCAGCGAGTACAGCATATTTTCATTCAAATTAATAACTCGACGCAAGAATCATTAAATTAAAAAGAGCCAAATTAATTCAGACATAGTAGAATAATACAATAAGGCAACAGCTTGCCCAGGTAACCCACAATGCGTGTTTTTTGTCCGTACCTTTCTTGCAGAGGCCACGTTTTTCCGCCAATAAAAAAAGAAGAAAAAAAAAACGGAAGAGAAGAAAAAGAAAACGGATATGAATGGGTCTAATAATCATATTATAAAAACTCATTCAAATTATTGCATATCTTCAAAATTTGTGGTCAAATCATGAGACAGAGTACTAGTAGCTTAACTTTGGAGGTATAAAAATTATTCAGTTTCCGCAAATGGAAGTGGCAGCTAAAGGCTTTTGTTTTTATATTAGTGTTAATAGTCTGGATCCCACCACCCCCTCCCCTCCCCACACACACAAATTAGCTTAAATTAACTTCAGTTATTAAGAAAAAAACAAACAAAATTTGAGGCACTGCATTGTGTAGCGCTTTTTCTCACTTTATTTTGGGAAAATAAGGAAGTTGATAATCTGGCAAAAAGCCGAAAGGTTCATCTCCACTCCGGCGAAATTGTGCTCGTATAACACATGTTACTACTAGTGATAAATGTATGAAGCATCTGTATAGTTAAGACTTAAGACCCCAATTCATGTATTACTTTAACAAAAGATTATGGAGAGGGGAAGACCGGATAGATCGCTGTTTTTGGTGTAACGCCTGCCATGCATATGGAGAAGGGCGCACAACAGGATTGGATAAGTAATCGACGCATTTTGTGTATAAACAAATGGGAGAAGCTGACCCAGACCACACCCGTGTAGCCAGGGGGACGATGGGTGAGGTCGCCCCCAAAACGAAAAAAAAAAAAATGGAAAAGAAAAAAAAAACGAAGAAAAAAAAAAGGAGTAAAAAAGACAAAAAGGTGAGGAAAAGAAAGAAGAGAAGAAGTATAAACGTAGATGCTTTTGCGCTTCGCAGGGGAGGGGGAAACTCCCCCCCCCCCCCCACTCAGGTAGTCAACTGTACACTCTTAGAAAAAAAAGGTTCTTTTGAGCACCATTAAATGGTTCTCAGCACTGTCACATTAGTGACACCCTTTCTGGTGCTCGTGAGACCCTTTTTATAAATGGTGCTTGTCGGCACCTTTTGCAAAAGGTGCCCATTAGAACCTTTTTCCCGATGAAATGGTGCTCGTGAGTACCATTTGAAAGGTGGCCATGGGCACCTTTTTGACTAAAGATGAGCACCTTTTTGACTCTTTTCAAAAGGTGCTCATGAGAACCGTTTCATTGGAAAAGGTTCTAATGGGCACCAATGTTAAAAGGTGCTGAAAGGCACCATTTAAAAAGGTTTTCACAGGCTCAAAAAAAGGTGTCGCTATTGTGACAGTGCTGAGAACCATTTAATGGTGCTCAAAAGAATCTTTTTTTTTTCCTTAGAATGTAGTATGTGAATTGATGTCTGTGTGTTTTCTGTGTGTTTCACACGCAGAGCTGGTAAGTTGCTTTACTGGCACCATTCTTAAAGGTACATTTGTACATATCTGCATTGAAAATGTGCATCAAAAACTCATTTGAAATGAAATGAATTGAACTGAATTTCATCTCATCAGTCAAACATTCGTACAAAACCTACATATTAGCAATACATAAGCATATCATACATTATCGTTGACACTGGAAAAAAAAAATCAAGGATAACACACCCATGCACACACAGTTTCACAAGCATGAATTCAAACGTGTACATGAACAGTTTGTTTGCAAAAAACCGATAAGTCCATATTTGCCAAATGGAGATATTTGCGATTAAAGGTCAAGAAAAATAAAGAGAATAATAAGAAAATGTTTGTTTCTTTTGACCATAACTTCCAAAATGTACCTTTATATGCAGTAACCAATATATCATTTAAAAGGTAATGTTTTGTACTTTATGACAGAGACCGTTCTTCAAAATCTTCAAAAATGGACTTATCGGATTTTGCAAACAAACTTTCACATGTACATGAAATTCACCAATATTCTTTCATGAAACATCACTCAATAACTGAAAACCACAGAAATTTGCTGTTTCACAAATTCGCAAAAATGTATTTATCCACCTTAACTTTTACAATCTAAAGGTGAGGTTTGTATTTGTCATGTTATAATCTGTCAAATATCAACAAAATATTTTCATTTGTTCACTATTTTTTTTTCCACAATATGTGTGATTTGTGTATCGAGCAGTTCTTGAAACACCATCACACATCTTGATAGTCAATCACCACGTAGAATGCAAGCCGCATAATGAGAGGAACAAAAGCACGAAAAACGTTTTCATTGTGCCGCAGGATTAGCAGTGATTAGCGATTTATCGATCGGTTTTGGCGGCTTTGTTTGTTGAGCAGAATATGCGAAGTTGGCACGCCGTCGACTGAGCCGGACGTGCGAACGTGGCACATACAGAGTTAAGTAGTACACATTGTATGAGGAACTTTTTCCACATATTTGCTAGTTTGTTTGGTGTTGGGTTTTTTATTTTTTTATTTTAAAGCATATTTGTCCTAAAAGCAACAACAAAGGGCAGGAAAACAATTCCATTAAACAGGACCTTTGGTATTGTCACAGAAAACATATGTGACCCGCTACAACAAAATGGTCCTGAAGTCGCGCACGGTCGAAGCCGTGAAAATCGAGTTTGAAGTTAGAGCATCAAAATTGGTCAAAACGTACGATTTTCTGAATTTGACATATTATTAGAGTCTGACAGGTCTTCTATCATCTGTCAAAATTTTGAAGCAAAATGATGAAAGGAAAGACCAAAAAATAGCGTTTTTCTGGGCCATGTTTTTTGGCGTTTCAACGAAGCAGAAACTGGTTCGAACATTTGGATTGAGCGCCACACATAGGCTCCGCCCCTAACAACGACCAGAGTGATCTCATTGGTCAGTTTGCTGCTTGCCGCTAACTGAAGCGTGAAGCTCGCACACTGCCCAGTCGACTGGTGCACTCTAAAAACAGTCTAGTCAAATAATTAACTAGATTTCCCAGTCAAGTAAAATTGACTTGAAAATCAGTCAATTATCAGTTACTTTGCTCCCTTTTACTATAACATCTGTCATCGATGAATAACTAAGTGCAATAGTTACGTTTGACGGGTTTCCTTTGATGCGCTTACTGGGAACAAGCGCAGTCGCTTATTGGCCGATCCGCGCGATGGTTCGAGTCATCACTAGCCCGACCAGCCAGACGCTGTTAATACGCTACGCGAATCACGCTACGTATGTATATGTACAGTACAGCGGCGACTGCTGGGCTGTGTTGATCACTGCACTAGCTGTGTGCGCTGCTAGCTAGCTGGGCCTAGTGTTGTGGGCTAGAATAAGCCGTTTTATTTTTCGTTCGGCGATGAATGATTTCATGAGACAAAGACAAGATGGAGGAGTTGATAAGACATTTTCAAGGGTAAGTTGAAACTGCATTAACGTTAGGTCTACCGTGTAGTGCAGTTTTGCACCTGCATGTGGTCGGAAGTGACCGTGAATGATGGCATGACATGTCATGAGTGTGACACTGACTGTATGAATTGATGGGGGGACCGAAAGCTACGCACTTTGTTTTCAGCAGCTAGAAAAATCACGGAAATCATTGGCTTGTGCAATTTCATTTTTACCCATATCTAGATTCTACATATTCCAAAGTTGATAGAGAAAATTACGAGGGTTGAATGTTAACGCTTATTTTCAGGTCAATATTAATGCCGGTGTCAAATTTTGTTCTGAAAAATGAAGGGGTCCTAAAGCTACGCAGAATGCCTATGCATTTGAGTCGTGCAAATTTACTGTGTGTGTGTATCGCGTGTGTACCCTGATTTGAACGCGTCGCATTGCGCGTGTATGTTATTTGTATGGTGCGTAGCTTTAGGACCCACTGGGTGATTTCAAGTTCGGTGCTAGTGCTAGTGCTAGTGCTAGCCCCCGAATAACAGCGTTAAATCGAGCTCCAACACCGACGGTCAGATTAACGAGGCGATACCGATCAAAATTATCGATCACCAGCACTAGGTGTTGGAATCACAGCACCGCGAGCTCCGCGGGAATTGCGCGACGAAAAAAGTGATTGCGCGTGATTACAGTTAAATATTAAAATATATAGCCAAAACTGCTTAGTTTTAGAGACATAGTGGGGAAGAAATATTAAAATTCCACAAATTTCATCCAATCCCCAAAATACAACTATCTTAATTTTGCTCCCAGGCTCAGATTTATGAAGCCACGTCGAGAGTGTTCGTGTACGTTGCGTGGGCGACCACTGCATTAGCATAGACTTTGCACGTAAAACGTGCATCTACTAGTATTATGGACGTGAATATGTGAGTCTCGCACGACAACGCTAACACCAGCACCGAACTTGAAATGACGAAAATGTTAATCCCTAGGGGCTAGTGTTAGTCAAAGGCGAAAAAGCACGTAAATCGCTAACACAATCGGCGGAGCTCGGTTCAGCAGACGACATTCAACACCGAGCCCAGCACCAGCAACCGGAAATACGTCATAATTTTGAGGTCAACTCCCAACACCGACGTGATTTCAAGTTCGGTTTTATCGCCGGTGCTAGTGCTGAGATAGCACTAGCACTAGCACTAGCACCGAACTTAAAATCACCCATTGTACCTTTTGTGTGAATGTGAGGTCTAAACGTTACTGAATCGGTGCGAAACTACATGCACTAGCGGGCTGCCGTCTAGCGCCAATTAAACTCCATTATTCATGTATTGGTAGGCCTACTACTATCACTCAGACTCGGAGTCGGAGTCTCGGGCTAACCCAGGCTAGGCTACGGCCTAAGCCCAACTTAATCCAGACTAAAGCCGCTAGTACGTAGTGATAATCTAGGCTTAACTTAAGCCTATAGCCTAGCCTAGGCTAGACCAAACATTAGGCTATTTAATAGGCCGATCTATCTGTGTTTGTGGACCTTGCATTGTATAGTAAGGGCACTAGGTCTCGCGCAGGGACGTAATGATCGCGCATAGCGTAACTGCGTATAGCAAGCAATATTACGCGTAGGACTAAGCGCAAAATTTGCCGATACGCCCATGGAATAAAAATACCTGACAACCGCTAAACATGAGAAGAAAGCAGGTAAGAAATTTTGATTTCAAACAAATTTTGCGCCAAATTTCCAATTTTTTGGAACAAATTTTTCACTAAATTTCCAATTTTTTACCTTATAATTTACCTACCTTAGCTTAAAATCTTTTTTTAAGGATGTTGTAGCCTAGACGTGTCGTCTCGCTTGTCTCGTTCGTATGATCGTAGCCGATAGAATTCGTAATTTGTTCGATCGATCGTTGATAATATTCTACGAAAGCCGAAGCACGCTACAGCCGCAGAGAGGGGCAGACACTTTCACGCATGAAACTACATAGGGCAGCTGCGGGATGTTTACATACCCCGAGAAGGTGAACGCATTAAAAAAGGTCCGACATACAAACGGCGACAGCGCACTACTCCGTCATCGTATCATCAGGAGATTCTGGGAGGTGATTTTTCTGCATTTTCGTGATATTCATTGAGAAATTCAGGTACGATTATGGAATAACTTCTATTATAAGAGCATTTCAAATTTTCGTGCGCGATATCTAGACCCCTCAACCATACTGTACTCTGTGTGTGTGCCCGCCCGTGTGCACGTGTGTGTGTGTGTGTGTGTGTGTGAGTGTGTTTGTGTATAATCGGCCCGTACTGTATCTCATTATCTGTGAGCTATGTCCAAACTTCGTATCTCTCAGCTATTAAAATCCATCCTCATCAGATTGAGGACATCAAAAGGAATTACGGGGCATTAAAAAAAAAAAAGGCTTTCGTTAAATGCCTTGTAATTTGTTTTGGTTTCTTTAATTCATGTGATTTGTCTCTAATACTTGGCTCATACATGGTGACTTTTCACAAAGGTGTGAGTAGTGACCATGGCATAAGGCTGTACATGACATTCATTTTTTTTTTTTTTTCATTTTAACTTGCCCTAACAACCACTAAATAGCATTTTTTACTAATCTCTTCTAACCATGCATACCACTTCCAGGTGGTTAGATCCACCAGATCCACTGACTAGACTTTTTAATTGTTTTGATGTTTTTTATAATAGACCTTATGCATATGACGTCACACGGTCTTACTAACTGAAGGGCGCCCTCCCTCAGAGGGCAAGCGATGCGTTGCTAGAGCGTGCTTTTACACGCGAGGCAATGGGCATTTACACACAACATCGGTGTTTCTTTTACTGTCTTTTCTATTGCATGTAATCTACAGCCCTAGATCGGGAAATACAAGCTTGTATAGCAAAATCGACATTTGATGTATGCATTGCACTCACCAGGTTAATGATATATCCAACATTTTGTCACAATTTTCATGAAAAAAGATGCAACTACCAGCGGTCGTAACAGCTCATCAACCTACGAATCCGTTAGCCAATCACATGCAAGGTAGATTTCTACGTGTTTTTTACTAAAACACGTACCTCGCATGTGATTGGCTAATGAAATTCAAAATGGCGACATACATTCAGCGAACGGCGATGTTGCGCTATGGATACAAATTTCTGCGATATAACCTAGGAATTCTGTAGTTGCTGTGAGTATTTCGATTGCACAATGTGAGAAAATTACCCAACTATTGCTGCATAATGTGTCATGTCATGTCAAACTTGTTTGATGGTAAAAAAAACCCTGCCACTAGCCTGGGGACTGGCGGCGAGTGAGGTGATCGCCGCTAGCGCGCATAGGAAAAGCACATAACTAGCTTCACGCCTCTGCGATGTCAAGGACTTCGCTTGCCCTCTAAGATGGCGTCGCGAGAGGTTGTCAAGCGAGTGATGACGTCAATGCATAAGGTCTATATGCAAATGTGGGATATGTATGGGGCGTTCTGCCCCACTACTGACCTATCTCTTTAAGCTGTTTTCACCTGATATTGCCCATCGACATGTAGTACATGTGAACATTAACTTTAGCAAGATCACCCTCGTGCAACTGCAAGAGATGGAGGCCGATTTTTTTTTTTTTTTTTTTAAGTTTTTCCCTAGAAACCAGAAGCTCCTCTTTGAAATGATACATGTATATGTTACATGTAGCCTATTCAAAGGTTAAAGTTTTGGTAAAGTGTCCACTTTTCTGTGGAATTACCCATATTGCTTTTTCCCTTTCAAATTGAAAATAGATTTATACTAGTAACATTATTTTCATTTATTCCAGATTCAGCAGGACTTCAGGATTCTTTATCCAGAGGTTGCAGATAAGCTGTTCTCAGAGTGGCCAAAAATAGCTCCCCTGGTACTGAAGTATGCAGACCTCAATAACACGACGTGGCAGGAAGCTTTGACTGTTCCGCATCTCCGTAAGAATATTTTTTTTTAAAAACCAACACATTTTAATTGAATAACATTTACAACATTGAAGTTGGAATGATGCAAATAGAGAAATGATATTTGGAATGGGGAAAGAGAGATTTCCAGGAGGAGCAAAGAGAAAGGTCAATTAGAGAATATTAATTTAGTATATTCTAACTACAATATAGATTTCAGTGGTAATGTTGCTTGTTTGCAAAACATCATTGGGGGTCTTGAAAAGAAATGAGCTAATTGTAATTTGAAATGATAGGTCATCATGCCAAACCATGAAGTTGTTGGTTATATGGCAATGGTCCATCTACTCGAAATTAATTCCAGTTCATATTCTTTCAAATCAAAATTTTGTGTAGGATCATGAAATCATTTTATAAAGTACTTTATTTCCATACTATGATAATTAGCAAACCATTTGTCATTCCCTATGCCAAACTATGGTCACTCCGAATTCAGAATCATCCCATGTTCCGTTTTATTTCACCTCGGCCATTGGTCTTGGTGAAATAAAACGGGGCATGGGATAATTCTTAAGTTGTCATTCACCTAATGTGGTTTGGGGAATTCTATATTATATATTATCTAATCTTATTCAATTTGTTTTCTTCCTATAAATTGTGCAGCATCTTCTGCCAGTGCGTGTCCTGCAGCAGAAGTGAGACCATGGCACTTCTTGCACTTCCACACATGTGAATCCAGGAATGAAGAAGGTGGGGAAGCGCAGCATGAGATGCAGCAGGGTAGAGGCGTCCAAAGCCTTCATCGACATCGGCCCAGTAAGAAAATCAATTTAATGAAAATTATGCAAATCACTCAGCCTCGGACATAGTCTAAGCATGTTAATTTTTCAATTTGAAAGGTAACATGGAGTACTGGTCAATGGTGGAAAATTTTGCTGAAGTTTAATAGGCCTATGATTGATCTTCAGCCAAGAGTGCTACACATTTGCACTGTAGTGTGGAAACATTTCAACACAAATGTACTGAATATTTTTAAAATCATAGGTTAAAACATGCTTGATACTTTTTGACATCACCCAACGTCAAAAGTCAGATTAACACTGTCCCATATATGCATTTCTGTGTTAGTTCTATATCAAAATGATTTTTTGGATCATTGTTATATGACGAATGTTCTACTATTTCCAGCACATCTAATGTGTATCATGCATTAAATTATTAAGGTTCTGTGAAATTTATTTTATACCGCAAGTACATGAATTCCTATATACCTTTAAATTGTCCTATTATTCATTTACTGATGAGCATCAATTATTTCACTTAACCAGTTTATTCTCTGTGGTTCATTTTCAGTTTGCTTTAGCTAGCATATATCATGTTCCTTTTCATGACATAATCATGAAATAAAAAAGATGACAAAATATGCATTTTTTGTTGTGTTGTTGGAAATGTCCCTACTGTAAAATCTCAAACAGAGATGCGAACTGACTTGAAGGATTGCACTCTTTATATTTCTGGGATTACCGGTATTGATACTTATTCATTTATATATGAAGACTTAGTTTGCAAAAGGGGTTAGATCCATTTTTTATGAAAATTGACTTATTGATATAAGAACATTGTTCAACTGTGCCTGTCTTTTGAACAAAAGTATTAAGCTAAATTTTCAGAGCAGCTATGAAGAAATGCACTTCCTAATTTCACTTTTCCATAGAAGCCTGTACAAAATCTGGCAAACAAATGCGTTTTTCTCTGAAGTCACAAAAGTGGATCTAACCCGTTTTACGAACAAACTCTTCATATACTTTGAAGATATATTGCGCTGTTTTTACCAAGACAGATATTATTAATATTTACCCCCACTTTGTTTTTATGGAACTCTTTAAAAAGAGCAATTATGCGCCTCTAATCGAGAATTTACTATACTTTGTCCAATACCTCATTGCCAACACACAAATGAATGGAAATTTGTTTTCTTTTAATACCTTCAAATTATTTTAACAACATTGATTTACACATGTCTTGAGATGACATATACAAAACGAAAAGAAAAATAAATAACATTTCATATTGCATTTGTCAAATACTCTCCACTGTTTCTTCATGTCATAAGAATTCGTAATTGTAATAATGTGATCTGAAAAGTGATAGAGCACCATAATTTTCTCTTTCTTCAGGTAGGAACAAACCTTCCAGACTACCTCGAAAACTGCAAGCAGAAGCAACCATTTGTGCTCGCCCTTGGAGACATCCTCAAGCTGGAGCAAGTGTTTGTCATTTGTGATGGTGTTGCATTGGAGGCGATGTCCCTCATCCAAGGAGTGGACCTTTGTTTCAAGGCCATCTTTGTACTCTGGGTAGATTATCCTTGGGAGGCAGCCAACACTTATGACTTTCTGCAGAAAGTCATCTATAAGATGGATGGTGGAAAACCCAACTGCAAGACCACAACCCCATCCAGTACCATTTCCCTTAGGGCTTACATTTCTAATTTTTCATCATAGAGTCCTAGGAAATGTTAAAGGTAGTAGCCCATATTTGCAAACCCACAAAACTCGAAGCGGGATGAAGTAGGTCCTTTATGACTTTGAAAGACAAGTTCAAAGTATCATAATTCACCTGTCGCCTTTTGTCAATGATATTCAATTCTAGAGAGAGAGAACCAGGGTTTTAGAATCAATTTCTAAACCTGTCGTCCCGATGCTTTTACGAATGGTGCAAAATTACTGTTGAACGCGGAGCTCATATGATTATATAACATATAATTTATCTATATAATTGTTTTACAAACGGCGCCTCGTAGTATGCTCATAGTAGTGCTGCGCAGTTTTCTGCGAATTGTCAAATCGACGATGTGACATCACTGTTTTTCCCATCGAAGACACCTTCGAATGACAATTTCAAGTGCCTGAACGTATTTCTAAAGAAGTCTAGAAGTGATGTAAGTCAGAAATCTAATTCCTCCTATTTTATATCGATTAAGAAAGACAAACGTGCTGTTTTATGAGTTGTCCGTGGATTGGATCTTGAGCTCCGCCGCTTCGCACTCTTGAGTTACTGTTGAACAAGAGGTAATCTGAAGAAACATCATGTTACATTTTCATATGTTTTTGCCAAAGTAAGAGGCAGATTGAAATGCTATTTTGTACATGTTTACTGTAATCATATCCAAACTCCATGCCAACTATACTGCTTGTTTTGACATATTTTGCAAATGTGGGCTACTACCTTTAAAGCCTTGTTCAGACAAGGCATAACAAAGCTCAGCAACATTTTGTGTACAAAGTCAATGGGATATGAGGCGTCAAAAAATGTTACAGAGGCAAGTGACCTTTTTTGTCGCAAGGCGACAAAAAATGCGAACCAATCAAATTCCTTTAATAAGTAAGCGCAAAATAATTTGTCCAGATGATCTTTATACATGGTTATAGTTATGGGGTTATGTGTGATGATGCAAAATCCTGTTTGTGCCACTTTCATCATTTAACATAGAAACTGGTAAGAAGATCATACTGTTACTTGAAAGAAATTCATAATGTACAAGTAATCTAAATGATAAAAACATCACAAAAGCATTATTATATGATATTCATACCTTAGTACATGCTATTCAAAAAACTGTTACATAATAACAATCCAAGAATTGTTTGTTTGAAAATGGTCTGAACAATAACAACAGGCTACATGTAGAGGAAAAACAGAATTTTTCACAAATGGGATTTCTCGAATTCCTATTTTTAAAAAATTGTTTTTCAAAAACAGGGTCACTAAGTAGAATTTGATAAATGAATTTAACAAAAAAGTGTGGTTTCTTAGCTTTAGGTACATAGCATATACAACTAGATTGTCAATGACTTTCATCTCATAAATATATGTTTTTTCTTTCATTGTACTCTGTTTTGCATGAATACGATGTCAGCAATGACCAACGCTATGGCCCGAATTCACAAAAGAGGTTTTTTAAGCGTACGCGAATACAGAATCCGGTCCAATCATGTGTTTTCTTTAAGCGCGCGCATGGGTTGGTGCGCTTATTTACACTTATTTTTCGTACGCGTAAGGAGGTTTAAACCACCCCATGGTTTAAACCTCTTTTGTGAATTCGGACCTATGTGTATAAAACGAATGGAAGAATCTGCACAAATGCGCAGAAAAATGTTACCAAATCAAATCTAAAAAATTCCTCTGAAAAAAATATCTGGCTTTACAATGGTACCAGCTAAAAGTAGGTTTATAATGAACATCATAACTGTTTTTGACCTCCATTTATTGATTTGGACCAAAAAGTCTGATTCCATGCATAATTAATGAAATTACATAATTTTTCGAAAAAGCAACTACACAATATAGTAGATAATGTCACGGGCGACATGCGTGCCAATTTTTCGACAGCCAAGATCTCAAGCCCGGCCTATTAGGTTTAACCCTAAAAGACTGGGGGGGGGGGTCAAAATAGCCCAGTATTTTTAGGGTTAAGGGAGTTGAAAATAATAATTTTTAATATTTCATGTTGTTTCATGGATTGACGCTCATATTATGTAAATGAAATGTTCTCAAAATACTTTGATTAAAATGTTTCGTGATTAGACTATTAAATCAAATGCAAAGTGCATATTTGCATGTTGCCTTGAATGTAAGATGGTTTGCTATTGCAATTTTTTATGATTCGATTTGATGTTTGCTTGCAGCATAATTGAACTGTGATGACACGAACACCAAAGGCCAAGAGGTGCATGAAAGAATGCAAGTGTATGCTGTGACTATGAATGGTGAAAATCTACGAGAATATCATTGAAAGTGGAATGACTATATTTATTGTCAATACTGACTGATAAAAAAGAGTGAAAAGTGACTAGAAATGAATGGTGAAATGACTGAAATATCAGTGAAAGTGTGATAACTATATAAATAGTCAAAACTGACTTGCAAAAATAGTGAAAATTACTAGAAATCCAGTAAGATTCTTTAACTGATTATCTAGTCAAATAAATATAACTAGAAATATATAGTCAAAATGACTGATTATCAGTTGCACCCAGCTGACCCTTTTGCCTAGTCAGATTTGACTAGATATCAGTCATATTTGACTATACCTTTTTTAGAGTGTGCGTGCGGGCGGGTTGCGCTATGCCTAGCCGCTTCTCCTAACATCCTGGTCACTGATTGGTCGGTGAGGAGACCGCCGACGCTGTGTTTAAATGAGCATATCGGGGTTTGCTAGGGCTTAACTTCTATTGTCCGGAGGTGAATACTGACTTGCGTGTCTCTTGATTGTAATTGCGTCGCAAGGAGAACTTTAGGGGCGCTTTTCTCGAAACAGTGATTTCCCAGACGTCTTGACATGCTCTCTTTTAAACATCGATATCTCCGCAGCCGATTATTTTTATAAGACGTGTTATATATCAATTTAAAGCAGAAAGATTAGGGAATTGTGTCGTGCAATTTTCAAATAATCGACCTTGCCCGACTTTAGGATCATTTTGTTATAGCGGGTCACATTTATACATTATATTGCTGGTATGATACTTGGGAGAGGATAAGCTTTACACTTCTCCACATCACTTCACATTCATAACGTCAAGTACTTGAATTAACTTATCTTTGTTTGTATACGAGTGCCTTCTTTTTGTTCTGCAATTTGAAAGCACCATAGACACATCTATACAACTGCAAATACAAGAAGGGTATCAATTCGGGTTAATCATGACCTCTGACAATTTACAGCATGTCCTACGAAAACACACACACACACACACACACACACACACTTTTAAACACCACCACCACGTACAATACATGAACATGTACATGTTGTATTTCTACAAAAACAATATAAACTGGTGACAAGAGGTGCATCAGTGTTTTGAAATAAATTACATAATATTCAATTCTCTTCACAATACGTAATTCCTGCGTGGGTATAAATGCAATAAGTTTGACCAGTCTAGGTGCAAACTTTAAAAGTGTGCAGAAATCGACCACACAATGACTGGAGAAGTATAAAGAGCATTTTCCGTTTGTGCTTTTAAAGTTTAAAACTATGAATGACTCCATTTCTCAGATTGGCATCCGGTCTGATATCATTACGTCTCCCCCCCCCCCCCCAATACAGTTCATTCAAAATTCTTAAATGCGAATTATAGTGAAACATTATCACTGGTACATTCTAAGTTGCAAATACGGTATTGGGATCATAACAAAACATATGTGACCCTCCATCACACAAACCAACAAAAAGTCGCCAGACATGAATTTTTGGTTGACGGCAGATTCTGAAAGAGCAGCTATAAAATACACTATGATAGAAGTCAATGCAAACGGACTTACATTTATACCCTATCTACATATTTCTAAAAGGTTTTCTCTTGCAGCATCAGTGTTTTCTCTTTAGCTCAGCTCATTCTTGGCTAGTGTAGGTTTCTGGTCGATGCTGTCAACGGGCTATCCGGGCTAAAATTGTCATTCTGATCGATGTATTCGTTTGGGCACCCAGCTCATTCTTGACTAGCCCAGGGTTCTGTCTGATGCTGTCAACGGGCTATCACGGGCTGTCATTCTGATCGATGTATTGTCTTAGCCACACAAGCGACACAGCTCATTCTCGACTAGCTCATTCTTGGCTAGTGTTAAGCCTACAGTTCTGGCCGATGTTGTCAACGGTCTGTCACGGGCTGTGGTCTGTGATCAATGTAGAGTCTACAGGTGTACCTTGTTCCCTAACCGCACCAACGACCCAAACACGTCCGTACTGGTTATCGTTCCGGCCGGAGTTACTTGTTCCCTGGTTTCTGTGCATGTTGGTGTGTCCACTTCCCTGACATATGAATTGAAAGATACAATAGACCTACACCGCGTTAATAAAACAAAGTCATTGCTATAATTCGATAAACAGAACACAGCATTACATGACGTGACTCCTTAAGAACAAGCCTGAAAACATACTGGAGAGATTTTGACCTAGGCCTACTGGGCTCTAGACAGACCTCTAACACATTGTTAGTATTGGCTCTAACGTTAACACAACAGTTATAACTTATATATAGATCTAGAACAAATTTCCTTATTGCATAGCATGTACCGGTATAGGCCTTACCCCGGGCGCTCCTTGTACACAGTTATATCTTTGCGTTCGGCGTTCGGGCTGTGTTTCGGAGTTAGTAGACTCTAACGTTACTTTTAATACGCATTAAACGTTACATGCAGGCCTAACTAAGTAACTTAGCCCGGCCCAGTCGCTATAAAAACGTGACAGCCATGCTCCGCATTGTCGCACGGCGTCTTTTCGGGCTAGCCCATTGGCATTGCTATGCCAAATTTCTAATTGTAAAGTGTTAACGTTAGGCCTAACATGTTATTGTTAGATCTTGATCAACTGTACCTGGTAAACATTACACAAGATAGCAACTATACTTAGATCAAATTAGACCTAACATTCACCGTTAGGATCTAACCGTTATCGCCACAGGTTAATCACTGAGCCTGACTGAAAACGAAAACTGAGTGATGAATCTAACTTGATTTTGTACCAACGAATGTCATCTAAAAATGAGATGAAACCACATTAAAACTAAAAATCTTACCTATTCTCCTAAATTGTGATGACAGCCATGGCGAAAATGGAATTGACAGTGACACGTTTCCAGTCCACCTTGACAAAATTAATGTCTAACGTTACCGGGTGCCGTTCGTTATGGGTGTGATACATAGACCTACGTATTGGACTAATATACTGTGTGTTCACTCTACTAGCCGTCTAGTATGCATGCATGGTATTGCATTGGCACTCTGCCCGCAGCGTGGTGGTACTAGGTTTGCAGGTAAATTGGCACCTCGTCTACACCCACCCTGTCCACTGTCCACCTAGTCTAATGCCATCTCGTCTAAACTCACTTCGTCTACTACCAACTCGTCTACCAACCATTTTGTCTATATGCCAATTAGTCTAATTGTCATTTCGTCTACTAGCCATTTTATCTAATGTCCAATTTGTCTAAGTCACATTTCGTCTAACACCCATTATGTCTATTGACCATTTCGTCTAGTAATCATTATGTCTATGAATTAAATAGTCTACAGCTCATTTTGTCTAATAGCCAATTGGGCTACAACTCATTGTCTAATAGTCAATTAGTCTAATAACCAGTTAGTCTACTCCCAACTGGTCTACTGCCTACTAGTCTACTCCCAATTTGTCTAATCCCAACTGGTCTACACCCAGTTGGTCTACTCCCAACTCGTCTACACCCAAGTGGTCTACTCCCAACTGGTCTACTGCCAACTGGTCTACTCCCAATTGGTCTAATCCCAACTGGTCTACACCCAATTGGTCTACTCCCAACTCGTCTACACCCAAGTGTCTACTCCCAACTCATCTACTGCCAACAAGTCTACTCCCAACTGGTCTACTACTAGTTATAGTTTTTTTTTTTTTTGTTATTTAAGTCTACTTCATCCAGTTTCTTTTTTCCCAGTGAAATAGGTTGAACACTCTTGGTGCCCCATTTGGTTAAAAATTTTATGTTCTAATTATGACAATTTTTTAGGAAAAAAAGATAATGTCACAGTGTGAAAACTTGCTGTGTTATTTTTGTGGTGGATGTGTAATTTATATCAGAAGCAATCATGCAGCATTTATATGTCCAAACTTCAACACTCCATCCATTCAACTTTCATACACAATCATAAGTATGGTAAAAATGAAAAGGAACACATTAGAAGTACATTATCAGTATTCTTTATTCTGTCTGCCACGTACTGATGTAAACGCTTAAATGCACAAAAAAAAGGTTGAAACATATACACAAAAATATGATTCATGTACAATTTATAGCTACTACTAAGATGAATAATTACTTGCCTACAATGTACTCAATACACGTTTCGCGAGGAACCGTAAATAAGCATTTATATGTCCAAACTTCAACACTCCATCCATTCATCTTGAATTTCTAGGTGCCATTAAGTGCTCCAATTTCAATCAAACTTGGATGGAAGATTGGTAATACAGACTTAAAAATTTTGAGGTATGCAATGGTCAACACAAGGTCTAAGGTCACCGGCAGGGGTCAATATCCTTTTTTAGGTAAACGTTAAGTTTTGTGAGCAAGTTTCTATTATGGCCCATAACTTTGCATCCATTTACCCAATAATTGGGACTTCTCATGTCAAATTCTAAATGTACAAAAAAAAATATCGGTTATAATGCACAACTATACCACCATACGTCTACGAGTATGTCTGCTAGTAATTACAATCAAGCAATTACAACTCAGCATTCAAATACCGCATCTTGCCATTGTGTGATAACAGTCTTTCGCTAAAGGATATTGGTAAATTGCTAATTTTGTGAATCAGTAGAATGATCTGAACATTGCGTCTTTTGGGCCACACTCTCTCGAAGGTTACCGTCACCCCGGCCACTGGACAACAACCTACTGCATCTCTCTCACAGTGTAACCACATCCCAGCACTACATACATGTAAACGTAAACACACACACACACACACACACACACACACACACACACACACACGGAACACAGTACTAGTATACGCGAGCATCCCGTGTCAATCCATCCAACTACACGCCCACATCGTAACAACTAGAATAGTCTAATATTGATTTTTGTGCTAATCAAGGGCAGGGTTTAATATGAATAGTTCATGACAGTGAGACGGACTGGACACTAGACAAAGTGGTATATTCATTATTAGCATGACCAGATGGAAATGATCAGTTTAGGGTAAATTGTTGAGAGTAAAACTATATCAGTTGGGAGTCACCAATTGGGTATAGACGAGTATAGACCAATTGAGAGTAGGCCAGTTGGGTATAGACGAGTTGGGAGTAGACCAATTGGGAGTAGACCAATTGGAAGTAGACGAGTTGGGAGTAGACCAATTGGGAGTAGACCAGTTGGGAGTAGACCAATTGGGAGTAGACCAATTGGGAGTAGACGGGTTGGGAGTAGACCAGTTGGTAGTAGACCAGTTGGTAGTAGACCAGTTGGGAGTAGACCAATTGGGAGCAGACGAGTTGGGAGTAGACCAGATGGGTATAGACCATATTGGGTATGGACAAACTAAGGGTTGGACGATATGATAACTAGACAAAGTGAATGTAGACTAAATGACTTGTAGACGAGGTGGGAGTAGACTAACTGGTAGTAGACAAAATAGATATTAGACGACATGGCAAATAGACATTGTGAGTGTAGACGATTTGGCTATTAGATCAATTGTTTTGTAGACAAAATGCTCCTTAGACGAGTTGGGTATTAGACAATGCGGGTAGTGAGCAAAGTGACTATTAGACAATATGGGTACTGGACAAAACGAGTTGTAGACCAAATGGGTATTAGACAAATCGGTAATAGACGATATGCCAGTAGACCAGTTGGAAAATAGACATAGTGGTTGTAGACGAGGTCACTATAAACCGGTTTGCACAGCTAGGCAGGCGCTAGGCAGGCAGCACAGGGCTACATAGCCGCGGCGCGTGTCGCGGTGGTTACATACACAAGATTCCCATGCGGTGGTGCAACAGTGCAGAACTAGTATGTGTGCGTTTACGCGTACGCATATCTAATCGAGCGCTAAATTGGATGGTGGCAGCTGTCAGTTGGCACGCAGCCAAGAGATGTCATTAGTCTACGATAAAAAAAAAAAAACAATAAGTACTTTTTATTATCACAGCAGTAGAAGCAAATACAATATTTTTGTACCAATACCACATTTTTGATGATTCTTAAATCTGGTATTCGAATATACAGCAAGGGGAAAAATGAAAGTGGACCTAAAAGATATTGTTTGACCTGCAGGAGTACCACAAATAACACTCGGGGACTGGGTCGCATACTAGCAAATGGTGACGAACGGAACCATTTCGATTGGGAACCATTTATAGGTGCTCGTCGGAACCATTTTGCGAGAACCATCTGATGAGAACCATTTTGGAGCCGACGAGAACATTTGAGAACCTTTTTTTTTTTTTTCTTAGAGTGTACCGCATGCGTGTTTCCGATTTTTCGGGAAAAGGGGCACATTTTAGGGGATCAGTTCGGGAAATAATCCCGAAAAATTGTTGAAATAGGAGGTCTTTTATTATTTTTCCCCTGAAAATTGTTGAATTAGAGGTAGTTTTCAAATCTTTTCCAAACATTCCTGAAATTGTTCCGAAAGGGGGTAATTTTGCTAGATTCCCTTCCAAAAACCTGTGATGGGGGGATAGGGGGTAATTTTGCTGGATTCCCTTCCAAAAACCTGTGATATAGGGGGTCAAAATCTTAACCCTTTTCCATCCCTATTAAAAGGGGATAGGCTAGGCCTATTTTCAAGAATCTTGAACAATTATGTGTTTGGTTGACTGCACCCTCCAGGCCTCACTCCCTTTTTATAGTCTTTCACTCCCCTAGTCCCCCGAGTCTTTTTCCCATAGGCCTATAGTTTGTACACATTCACATGTCACTTGTCAGTTAACATACCCAACGCTATTGGGCGCCCCCCCCCCCCCCAGCCAAGGCGGTTCAAAATCGGCTAGATGTCCAATCTTCTTTGTTTTCAATTTTCCTAGACCTTGATATCTAGTGAATTTTAGGCGCAATAAAGTCATCCAACAACAATTTGTAGACTCACACCCAGTTATCTTTCAGTTTCAACTTTCAGTCATTGAACTTACCAAGTCCATGTGCTATTATACAACTTGGCCTTGAGAGTTTGTTAAAACTATGGGCAGAGGTGACTCCAGAAGAACTATTCACAGAGGGGCGCAGCCCCGAAGTGAATAGTTGTTTTTGAGGCGCCGAGGCCTATAGTTTTAACAAGAGACTCGAAATTAGGCTTAGTATATTTGTTTTATATTTTGGATCAAAAACTCACAAAAAAAGGAAAATGATTGAAATGCAGAGCCAGAAGTCGTAAACGTAGATGCGATGTGAAGGGATCCTACATTGACCATTAAGCATGCAGCTAGCTAGCAGCTGCGTACGATGTAGAACGCTTTGTGATGTTGTTAAAAGTGTTACATTTTGACAAGCGCTACGCGATGCATGGTGCGAAGCAATTTGCGAAATGCCAGAATTGTTTTCATGACGTCACAATCGCTTTATTAGGAATTGGTACAAGCCGGGTTCACACGTACAAAATAGCGGGATGACGATCGCGATGCACATCCCGAGTTTTTTTTTTTTTTTTTTTTTTTTTTTTGCGAGCGTCCACACGTACCAAATTAGCGGGATAGCGATCGCGATCGGTATCCCGCTAATTTGGCGAGCGCCCACACGTACCGAATTATCCCGCTAATTGGAGATAGAGATTGTTGTTGTTGTTATTAAAATATATCTATTCAAGATAAAAAGTTCAGCAAAAGCTGTTTTACAACAATGTCCTGTATCAAATTACATATAAAAACAGTTTCATATGCAGTAATCACTACATTAGAAATTATCAAATATGCTTACACGGTGATGAGGTGAACAGCAATAATGACTATAAAATAGCTTAATTATGCAACGTCCAGGCAGATCAGCGTCACCAGGGTGAGGACCATTGGCCACGTGCCATCAAAACCCATCCAATGCACCACGAAAAGCGGTTTCATTCCAGTGTGCAATACGCTCCCACCCAAGCCCCGCCCCACGGTCCGTACCCGACTGTGACAAAGATCTGCCCGGACGTCGCACAAATACATCCAATGAATGTCACTTACTAGTATTCGCTCAGCGGTACGAGCATTCTCAATCGCCAACAGATCCCCAATGCCCCATCCACGATGAATGGGACATGCAGAATCCGTCAACTCATGATAAGACCCGCACCGCCGAGCCCACACACCCATAAGAGTATACTAAACCAAAACAGGCAAAAGCACACACTATACAAATTAATGCAAGCATGCGCACAATCAAAGACATGTACATGATATACAGACATTACCCAGTACCATGCACACAAGCGTCGAAATCAAATACACAAACTCACACACATTACAGAAGTATGCTTACAATTAATTAAATACAGTACAAAATAGCTACACACCAAATCACCGTGTTTGTCCAATGAGCAAGTTGGTAGGAAAAAGAAACACAGTGAGGAAATTACAAAAAGTAATTGACCGGGTTATTGTAAAGGAAAATCCACTGCATTAGAAAAAGCTTACTGTGATATTCAAGAGATCAACAGTAGGAGATAAAATCAACGACACAAGATTAAATAATACATTACAGATAAAAAAAAAGATTAAAAAAAATCAACGATTACCAGCACATTGTGTGATTATTAGGACTGGGGAAGACAAAGCAATTCATAAGACAATAATCAATAATGCTTAATTGAAGGTGCTGTAAAACACATCGGATATTCAGAAATGTTTACGTTTATATAATGTTTTAAAAAACGTTAGGGTATGGGAATTTTTTATTTCATCGTCCTAAGAATTCCACATTTTCGGGCCAGAAAAAGCAAAAGATTGTTTAAACATTTCAGTATTGGGTTTTGGTGCTACCACATTCAATGAATTAGCATTAAGGGTGTTAAAACCATGCCTATCAAAATACATTTCAATTTCATTACAAAGTCGTACAGGGGCTGTACCATGTATGCATTGAGACATCAACATACATAAAAAGTAGTCTCTCCTAGTTTCAAAAGTTTGCCATTTTAAATCCTTGATTAAGTCAGTGACACTAATGTCACGGGCACCATACTTCTTAGAAACAATTCTGGCCGCTCGTCTTTGAATACGGTGTATCAATTCACGAGTTTTCAAAGAACAATTTCCCCAGACTGAGCAAGTGTAATCAATACATGGTTGTATAACAGATTTATAAAGTGTTTATGTTTAGGAGGGGGTACTGAGTGTGTTACTTAAACGACGTAATGAAAGCACTTTATAAGATAATTTTTTTACAAACTTGCTTAACATGATCAGTTCATGTTAATCTGCTATCAATGTTTAAACCCAAATATCTGACAGAGTCAACTTGCCTAAGGCTAATGCCATTAAGACTGACATTTGACTCATTTGAATCATGTTTTCTTGATGATATAAGCATAAGATTCGTTTTATCAGCATTGATTTTTAGTCTGTTGTTTTCATACCAATCGCCAATTTCATCAATACAAACTTGTAATTTCAGTTCCGCTTCTTTGATGTTTATATCGCAACATCATCTGCAAAAATGTTACACGTTCCTGCATTAACACTCTGAACAATATCATTAATGAATATAAGAAAAGGGATAGGTCCAGGCACCCCTCCTTTGGGTATTCCTACAGTCATTATATTTGAATTGGATAATTCACCATTCAAGTTAACAGATTGCTGTCTTCCACTCAAGTAGCTTTTAAACCAGTTAAGTTCTGTATCATGGACCCCGTAATATTGTAATTTTCAAATTGATAACTCATGAGATATTGCATCAAAACATTTAGAAATATCAAAGAAGCACACCACAACTACTTCATGGTCATTCAAAATTGCATGCCAGTCATCAACTACTCTGTGAAGAGAGGTTACAGTAGAATGGTTCATCAAAAAAGCTGACTGTTCGATTGTTATAAATTCATGTCTACGTAAGTAAGAAATGAATTGAGTTTGAACCAATTTCTCTTGAATCTTAGCAAGGTGAGAAACAACAGAGATGGGCCTATAATTTGACGGAACATCTTTAATCTCCTTTGACTTTATAAATGGTTGTTACACGTGCATACTTCCAATCTTCAAAAACAAAGCCCGATTTAAGCGAGAAATCAAAAATTGCAGTAAGTGAATGAACAATAATTGATGCAGCTATTCAAAGCAATTTGCAATCAATATTTAGTATATCTAAATTGCTGTAACTTGACAGATTATTCAGAAGTTTGATTACATCATCCTCAAAAATTTCAGAAAATTTGAAATTATGGAGACATGGTGGATTTCTCCACTTCAGTGGTTCATGTTGGAAGGAATCAGAAATTGTCTTCCCTACTTGAGCAAAATAATCATTAAACTCATCCGGAGTCAAATCATTATGCACATTATTGACAAATTGGGAGTTCCGAGTGGCTCTATGAAGCTCTTTCCAAAGTTTATTGGGATCATTACGATATTTTACAGAAACGGTGGAGAAATATTCGGTCTTGGCTGTACGAATAGCACTAATGACAGCATTTCTTTGTTTACGATATTCATGAAGTAAAGCTGCATCATTAATTGCTTTACGCTTGAGAAAATCGCGATTATACATGGCAGTTATAATTTCAGAATTTATCCAAGGATTATATCTATTTTTGACCCTAACACTTTTGATAGGTGCATGTCTATCACAAATCTTAAGAAATGCATTGACCCAATTTAGCCAAATATCATCACATGCCATATCTGAGAATACATTTGGATCACTTAACAATTCACAATTACATAAATCTTCAATAAATTCATCTTGGTTAAAGTTACTATAATCTCTGAAACTAACCATCTCATGACCAGTATTTTTGGCATTGATATCAACACAAGTAAATACCATATAATGATCACTGAGCGAGATTTGACCAACATCACAAACATAATGATTTTCTGGCATTGTTGTCATTATAAGGTCAATACACGTGGACGAGTTAGCAGTAACACGTGTTGGTTTGCTTACTAGCTGATGAAGAGAAAAGAGGCATTCAAGAGAATGGATACTTGTGTTTGGGTTTCAGCAATAGTCAACATTCAAATCACCAAGTATTATCAACTCTTTATTATCCATAAGTATTTTTTCCAGCATGTCAGACCAATCATAAAAGAAGGTAGCAGTTGCTGTAGGAGGACGATATAATATATCTGTAGCAATTTCCTGTATATTATTCAGGAAATTACTACAGACATTTTTTTTTTTTTCACTGAACTTCAATTAACACTGTTTCAATGTCGAATTGACTAATAAATTCACATCTATCTTTTGCAAAATTGTGTTTTTAACGTAAATGCATACACCTCCACCTCGTTTATCCAGCCTATCCTTTCTTATAATATCATAGCCTTCAATGACAATTTCATGATTTGGTATTTGTTCATAAAGCCAAGTTTCTGGAATACATAAAACATCAAGGTCTAACGTAATAATCAAAAATCTAATTTCATCAATTTTGGGAAGGAGGCTACACGCATTAATGTGAGCTAACTTTAGACCCTGACATCTCCTCAATTGAGATTTAATTTCATCCAAAATGGTGTTAGAAATATCATCATTGGGGGTAAATTAGCAGAAGAGTTACAGGTAGTAGATATAGGAGGGGATGTGGTAACGGCAAGATCTTCTTTGCCGTGATCTTAGTAATGTGTACGATTTATACACAGTTTTGCTTTATGTCCGAATTGAGAACAAGTATCGCATTTGAGTTTCATTCCATGCCTACAATTCTTCTTCTTATGATTTAGTTCGCCACAGTTAAAACAACCAGTATATTGCTTTTGAGCATTTGAAATCCTGGGATGAGGTTCTACACGGTGACAGTCCTTTGACTGGGTGTAAGTCGCAGATTGATATGTAGAAGTTCGTTGAGTTGCATGGTTGGCATTGTGAGGAGTCTCATCATGCTGGCAGGTATTCACAGCTGACTGTCCATTCATCGGCGCGAAGTGGTTAGTTGCCTGATGAAGTACTGGTCTTGAGACTTTGTAGATATGAGAGAAGATAGAACCTTCAAGAAGTCTATCACCCTCGGGATTCAAGTGCAGACCATCATATGACAGGTGCTTGTCGGGATCAATTGTCGAAACTCCAACCACGCTTAGCGGAGAGCTGTTTAAGAAGCCAATTTGTTTCATTTGTCTTCCACATTAGCTCATGATGGAATGTCTTTCGGATGATTATGGAGCACAATGCAATGCCAGAAACAGAGGGACATTCCATTAGGATTGAGTTAGCAAGCGATTCAATTTGAGCAGTAATAATGCTTGGATCACAGTTCACAATGTTATTGGTTCCTACATGTAGGATGACACCTTCTACACTAAATTTGTTCGCAAGGCGATAGGCATGATCAGCAATATCCTCTACTCGAGCTCCAGGCAATGTTTTACAAATGACTCGAGTTGCTCCATTGGACAGCGATTTTGGTTTCAGGTGCTTCACTATCGAATCTCCAATTACAAGTACAGTAGTAGGTGATTTGCCAGTTTCAACAGCTCGCGAGTAGGCCTTCTGACACTTTGTGGGATAGTGCTTCAGTTGAGATTCAAAAGAGAAATTTGTTCTATTTGAATCATGCTGAACAGGGGTACTTGAATTTCCGTGGTCAATAGTTGGAGTAGATCTGCTTTCCGTGGACTTACATGGGGAAGGTTGATGGGGAGGACAAGCTTCCCTATTCAAATAACGGTTTTTCCAGTTAACCAGCTCATTTACTTGTTCGCGTAAAACATTCATTTCAGTGGTTAATTCATCAAACTTCCTATCAATAATCAAGTTTGAGTTTACTGGGGATTTGGACATTGTATGCAAGTCTCCAGCTGCAACAGGAATTTGACTTCTCTCATCATCACTAGAATAGGAATCCGCGTCCCCTTCAACAGGAGCATCTGCGCTGTGACTGGGAGTGTGACTACAATGAAAAGCCACGATAGGATCCGTCTGGCAGCTATTGTCAACACAAATTGGGTTCCGGGACTTCAGTTCATCATGAATGTCAGTGTGCGATTCACTATTGTTATGCAAAGTAGTGGACATTGAAGCTTGTTTCGCACTCTCACGGCGGCCATTTTCCACTGCTAGAATGCAGTAATGTCGAGCAATATCAATGTTCAAATTCGGGTAAATAGAATGCAATTCACAAGTAAGATAGTCAACTTGTGTATCATCAAGAACTGCATCTTCAATATTGTATTTGAGCAAATGAAAGAGAGTATTATTGATACTTTGAACTGTTATGTGTTTGGGTAATTTGCACGAGAAATCCGCCGAGCCGGAACATCCATGACATGAGTTTGTCTTTAATTTGGTTTTAAGCTTGGATTTAGCCATCAAATGACAAGAATACGATAACCGTAGCAGCTTTGGAATAAGTTTAAAAACGTACCAGGTTCAGTTGGAGGCTACAAGTCATGTAGATTCAGGCGTAGACAATCCAAAAATCCAAACACTGTGCATAATGTGACGAAGTCCAAACAGTCGATGGTTTATGCCTTTCTATAGATGGGACTACGTAGAAGATGTGTAGCGTCCAGAGGTATGCAAGGGAAGCAATAAGTAATCCAGAAAAATCCAGGCAATCACGAGAGATGAGACAATCAAATAGGTATCATGATGAAATATGATAATCCAAGTATTGATAATCGTTGATTTCATGGGCTCAAAACGAAAATTTGACTAAAAGATTGATTATAAAAAGCTGACACATTAAAAAGGCTGGGTAAGCTGTCACCGGAGCACAAATCTGACAGTGATAACAGCAAAGCCTGTACACTGGGTCACACAGCGCCCTTCTCTATCACTGCCTGCTGCGCACTTACCTTTGTCCATTGTCTTTTACGCGTCAGTTGTGTGGTTCGCGCGCTGTTGTTGTTGTGCTCCAAAGAGGTGAAGGAGCTCTTCTCAGAGGCGGCTGTTGTGATGTGCGCATTGCATGATGGGATATAAAAATTCGAGATTCTAATCCCGACCGTTCACACGTACCAGCGCGGGGCCAATTATCCCGCTAATTGGCGAACCAGCGCAAGATTTCTTGGGAATCGCGATGCTTATCCCGCTAATTTTCGGGTTTTTTCTGTCCACACGTGCAAAAAACTCGGGATGACGATCGCGATGCAAATCTCGAGATTTGTATCCCGCTAATTGGTGTACGTGTGAACCCGGCTTGTTCACACGTACACCAATTAATTAATTAATGCTTCCAGGTTAGCGTCCCTGGTCAGTGACGGAGCATTAATCTGCACATTACTTGAATATGAGACCGTTCTGAAGCAAATCATTTTCACACAACAATAGATATACAACGAACTCTTGAATGAATCCCATAAGAATTGGAACAATCATCTCCCAGCATTTCCACTGATTCCCACTGATCAGTTACTAGTCTTCCCCTTTGGGGCATGAAGAACTCAATAAAACACATATCAAGAGATTTTGATGCACGCAAGTACTTTGTACGGTAATCCAAGATGGCGTCCAAAATGACCGCCATTTTCTGAAATTCTTATAACTTTCCAGCCAGGTAACCCAAATACAAAATTCAAATGTCTAAATATATGTTTTGAAGGATGAAGAACTCAATAAAATACAAATTAAGAGATGTTGACGGACACAAGTACCGTAATCCAAGCTGGCATCCAAAATGGCCGCCATTTCCTGAAATATCTATAACTTTTCAACTAGGCAACCCAATGCAAAATTTAAGTGTCTATGTTTCGAAATATAAAGAACTCAATGAAATACATATTAAGAGATGTTGACGCACGCATGTCCCAATTAAACCGCTGGGGCTCTTCCTAAAATGCAAAATGGCGTGCAAAATGGCCGGCAGTCACAATCTTATCTCACAATTATTTAAATAAATGTCAGTATAGTTTATAAGAAACTTTTTATTCAAAAAATAGTTCTTATGAGTAAAGTATACAAATAAAATAATTGGATGTTAAACTCAAGGAGTGTGTCCTTGTTAAGAGAGAAACATTTTACCATCAGATTTGTTGCTAAACAGAGAGACTACTAGATCTTTTTACCACATGGTCTATTTTCGTCACCTCAAGCACATGAAATGAAAAAAAAAAATAGTGCTAGCCGTTTTTTATTACCAATGCATTTGGTGTCTACCATGAGGTGAGTTCCATTTGAAACTGTCAGTTATCACTCAAGAAGTAAAAACAATTCTTTCTGATGTCTGTGCTACATAAATGTTGAAAATTAGTGTCTCCATGTGCGACAAAATAATGTGTAATTCATCACATGGCAGTGAATTTCTTTGCTGCAGTATATTGCTCCACCTTAAAACAAAGTGTCTAAATTATCTTATTCATGTCGTGTAGATTAGGTGAAATTATATTATAGATAGAAATCAGATAATGTGGCACTCATAGTTATTGGTACATGGAGGAGGAATACTCCTCTCCCACACGAGGGATCTTTCTTTTTTTTCTTTTTTTTTTTTTGGACTCGAAGGTGAAACATATAGCGCAAACGTTTGGTAAGATATTGAATTGTTTCCATCAAAGAGTAGGAAATATACACTGTAATATAAAGTAGTATTCAGGGAAATAGGCAATATATGGGAGGATGTGGAAGGGGGATCCCCTCCCCCTCCCCCCAACATGAGGGAGATTTTGCATTTTCAGACTTGATATTCAGACATGTGATGTTCCCCCATTGGTGAAATATTAAATTTTTGTTTCCATAAAAAAGGAACACATTGTTATGTAATCATGGAAGTGCGCGGTCATAGGGTTGCCCGCTCCCATACGAGGGCAAAATTTCGTATTTTTAGACTTGAAATTTATAGATCTGTCGCACCTATTTGGTGAAATATTCGACATTTGTTTTCTATTTAACGCTAGAAGAAATATTCAGGAAAGTGTCGGGGAGGGGGAGGTGTGAGGGGAGAATACTCCTTTCCGTACGATGGAGATTTTGGCATTTTCCAATTTGAAATTCAGAGATTTAGCGCACTCTTTTGGTGAATATATCTGAGATTTGTTTTTGTCCTAAAGTAAATAAATATATATTAATGGCAGTATGCAGGGGAGGTGTTATGGGGTCGCACCCTCCCACAAAATGGAGGTTTTTTATGGTGCACAATGTTGATGACATACAGTGTACAAGATTTTTGTTTCTGTTAAAAAGTGTAAGTAGAATAAAGAATAAAGACTAGTATATCAAAGGCAATGGGAAAGTAGAAGATATGGGGGCGGGGGGATCCCTTTCGACTGGAGGAAGTTTTGCATTTATATGATCATTAACCGGCCTAGTGCACCTTTGGTGTTATATTGATTGTCCATCCTCAAAGAGAAGATAATTCATAGTCTCAGTATCCCCATCCCCTCCAACTCCAGGGAGCTTTAACACTTGAATTGAAATGAAAATAATTATTCATACACATTTGATGGAATATTTGGGAATTGTTAATCAAAGGGGTATTTAATTTATATTGGGGAAGTGAGCGGTGGAAGGGTTTTGTAGGAAAGGCAAATTACACTTACTTTTGCATTTTGTAAGTGAAAGATCTAGTGCACACTTTTTGATGACATATTTGGAAATTTGTTAATTTCAAAAGTGTACAAAGTCTGTGGAAAGGGGCCGAGCGAGGGACGTTTTGCATTTTTATGATTGCAATTCAATGACAAAGTACATATAGGCCTACTTCAGGATGAATATTTGGAAAATAATGACAGGCCACCCCTTTCCCCATGGGGAGGGGGGATGCATCCAAGCGAACCTATGCCCGTGTTGTGCACATTTAAGGGAAAGATTCCACTGGACCGTCTGAGTTGTTGAATCTCGAACATTATGTTGAATATCTTTGTCTCTTCATAAGCAAACGGCGGCCATTTTGGGCAACCTTTGATTTTCGCGAAGAACTAACGTGGTTTTATTTGTACTAACGTTCTTCATGATCACTGAATAAGTATTTCGCTGGGTTCCTTATGTCTCAAAATGTATATATTTATACATTTAAGTGCGCATCGCGGTTACCTAGTTGCAGGGTTATGAGAAAAACAGGAAATGGTAGCCAGTTTGGATACCATTTCGGATTTCTGAAAGTGCTTAAGTGCTTTATTTGTGTTTCAAAATCTCCGAATAAGTATTATATTGGTTGCCTGTGACTCAAAACATATATTTCGGCATTTCAAGTGTGTACAGTTGAAATCTACTTGCAAAATTATGATAAAAAATCAGGAAATGGCGGCCATTTTGGACGCCATCCTTGACGGTATGACTTGCGTGCTTCAACAACTCTTAATATGTAGTAGTAGTAGTAGTAGTAGTAGTTTATTCTTTAAAAATCACACCCGTCACACGGACGGCCGGCCTAAAAAGGCCTATGAGTGATACATGTGTACATCAAACATCATAAATAATACAGGATATATAAATGAATCATGTAGGATATACAGACAGTAAAAAATAATTTAACATAACAAAAGAGAGAACATGGTGGGCTAAATAATACATAAAAGAGATATTCAGCTGTGGAAATATAATAAATTGTTACGGCACGTTAAAATAAGGTTGGCAAAACTGGCTACTTGACAGCACAGTGACTCTGATGACATTAAAAAAAGGAATTGTTGGTAAATAGGTAACTGAGGGAAGGTGGGATGTCTTTCTGTTATTATACTGAATAATTGTGATCTGAAATCATCATATGCCGAACAAATCATAAAACAATGAAACTCGTCTTCTACATCCCCAGAATTACAGATTATACAAAATCTTTCATCGTGTGGGACATTTTTATAACGTCCGGTTTCAAGGGCAATAGGGGCACAACCACTTCTAAACAAAGCTAATGCTCGTCTGTTAGATCTATTCTGACACTGCATAACATAATTAGAAGTATTCATAGAATGTTTAAAATTACGATATGTTCTGAGTTTGTTTCTGGATTGGGGAACTCTCCTTTTATCATCAAACAGTGAACATTTCCACTTATTTTCAACAAATAATTTACATGCTTTGGATACGGTGCTCACAAAATTATGTGTACTAACAAGCTCAGCCAATGGTTCAACATGCATACACTGCAATTTTGCAAATAATTGTTTAACCTTATAACACCAATTCTTAATACCATTATTTGCCAGGGACTTTGACCACAAGAAAATTTTTCCAGGGTAACGGTCACTAGTATACTTACTCAGGTTACACCAAAGCCTAGCAATTGATTGACACTGATAATAAAAAGGGGGATCCCAACCCATATCACCCATAACTGCATCATTAGGGGTATATTTCCCCACTCCAAGGTAGAAACGACATGCTCTATAAAAAACACTATTAACCCGTTTAGGACGTGTCCCGAGTATACTCGGGCTGACGTTTTCCAGGCTGTGGACTGGTCCCGAGTATACTCGGGCTGAGAGAGTGAAATGAACAGGCATTTTTAAACTTAGAATTTCACCAACAATACGATGCCTATGTTAAAAATGATTTATATTTTGTGGGACTACATACATCAAAGTTACCATCTGTGTACATTTTGTAATGATTGGTCATATCTTATATCTATAAACAAGCAAAATATTGACAACATGAGTGCAATTTTCACGACATTCAGACCTTCGCAACGGTCGGGAAACTGACCAATGACGAGCGACCAGCCGCACGCTCTGGCGATCTCATTTGCATCGGTATGCAAATTGCCACATTGAAGTGAAAAGCGTGCGTGCGGCGGTCAAGACCGTTGCGTGCACGCACCTACCTTATTAGCACACATTTACATGATAAAGTATTGCGGCATACTACTTCGTGTTATATCAGTAATGTAATGTCGTACTTATGGATTTTCTATGAAAGCCATCTCGGCATGGCAACCTGCTTACCATTATTGGCCTGAAATGTTGGCCTTCCTCTTCCGCTACCGAGTCCTGGGATTTACCAAAACTAGGCAAACTGAATAAATTCAAAAGTAAATCTTTTGCGTGTCCCTGCATGTGATGTGTGTGAATGTTTTTGTGTCTGTTTGTTATCATGACAGCGATGTTACTTGTAGTTGTTTGAAGAGTTTTACCGTCATGAATAATGTTCTGATTATGTTATAAAATCGTTTAAAAAAAAGAAACCACTTGGCCAAGAACAAACCGAGTAGGGGATGTACTGCATACAAACAACGCAGTCGATTGTGCTACTTCATCGAAGTCGTATATTCATCATGGCGTAACACAGCGTCACATGTGCACGTGTTATGGGCGAGAATGTTTTGAATAGACCAGCCAGCTGGCAAGAGTGTCAGGTTACATTGTATATTTATGAATAGACAGGATGCAGATACAAAAACATTCCTAGATAGGGCAGGGGAGGGGCAGGGCAGGGGATTATGAGCATAATAGAGAAGGTAAAAGGTCGATTGCCGACAGTCTTTTCGTTTCTGTACCGGTCCATATAGAATGGATGTTAGCGATGTGCTTCGTATGTATATGTAACCATAACTTTATGGTTGTTGGGAATTGGATGTGCAAGTTCTCATGTGCATGTTCCAAACATCAATTTATCATAGAAATGTAAATGCAACAACGAAATGCGCTGCAATAAAGCGAATAAACAAGACACATGGCACAAGTTTTCTCTCATACGTTTATAGCATTTGCAAGAAATTGTCTATGAAAAAAAAAAAAAAAACGATCGGTATCTGGTATTTGCAGCCGTTAAAAAAAGTATATTTGATATAATTATATCCCATATTACGTTGATAGTGACATTGGTGATTTCGACTGTTTAGTCTGTATTTCTATTTTTTGTATGAATTCTTTTAATATGCTTATTTTCGGCTGCAGTCGCTCGATAAACGTTAAGAAATCTGGGTTTTTTTTAGTCCATTTCTTTCGTAAGTTCATAAGTCAAAATGATTTTGCTATCATTGAATTGCAAGGATTTTAGCCAAACGCCACTGGTTGTAGTTCAATCCATTTTCAGTCAATCGTTATATGACAACTCATGGCAAAAAAAAAAAAAAAATCTACTTTTCATTCAAATTTGTAGAAAACGCTCAAAATTTGCGAAGCGGTCATTCAATTTTGCGAAAGACAGAGATGTGATTATGGAGCGCTTCAATTGTAGCTCTCGACTTTTTGGGAGTAAGGTATTTCGAGCAATAAAAGTACGAAATGCTCTTCTCTTTATTTGATGTAATTAATGTTTTAATGCTATCACCAAAGTGGTTTAAGCCCTTATTGTGCATGTGTCTTCTCTCTATCTACCTCTGCATTTAGGTACATGCTTTCAATCGAATTATAGACTTCATGAAATCGCGTTGCAGCATTTTGATATTCATAAACGATTGCAGCAAAATAATGCTCGTTTGCTTTATGCATATTGAATGAGAAAAGTACTGTATTTTCTGTCTTTTATCGGGAGATGATTGGTATACACAATGAAATAAATATTGATTTACACTCTTGACAGAAGAGAAGATCATTTCAGGGGAATTAGCCCTCTGCTATGAGAGATCGAAGAATGTCGGGAGAAATGGTGTAATTTCAACAAACATGTTGTCCATTTTCCTTATTTTTTGAAGTGTGTAACGATGTTAGGCCTTCAAGCCTGTGTGGCATGTGCTCGCCATTCTTCCATGATCATGCCGACTTCTTCAGCTTTCAGGTGGCCAACCTTTTGTTGCTAAATTGAATGAACTTCTCCGACGAATTCGGAAATGCTAACTGCGACTCTGTTTGAAACAAAAGCAACAACAAAAAAACCTCTCTCACATAGCGACGAATGTGAGTTCTCGATTGGCATTCTAAATTGAAGTGTGTTCATGCTACATTTTTGAAGTGATAGGATATAGCGAAAGGAAAACAAAGCCGAATGATCATCTTCATGAAACTATATTTTTTGTTGGCGATTATGAATTACCTAACTATGAAATTGAAAGACAAACATACGCAAAAAACGACTGCAAAATCTTGCATAATGTACCATTTTGTAAACTAAGTTTGCCATTTTGCTTTCCCTTTATGATACATTTGCTTCGATTAGTGCTCCTTCATTCTATTTCATTACATGTCATCACTTTCCTTTCCAGCTTTCCACTTCATTCCCGTCTACAAACGTATAGATTTGTTATTATCATTGATGGTGGCGGTCACTTCTCCAAGATATTTTGCCCGTTATATATATATATATATATATATATATATATATATATATATAATTTAAAATGATATTACCATAACACAGACAGGCAAACCTAGCCGTGTGTAACATTACATTTCGATTACAAAAGTGTGATCGGATTACCATCCACCAAACAAAATTTAGAAGACCACCATATTTCTCTCCCCCCCCCCCTTTCCATCTCTCTCCCTCTCTTTCCCGTAATCCAATTCTTCATTATCACCTACAAATGTATGGATTGAATATTATCATTGATGGTGACGATCACTACTCGAAGATACTTTGCCTGTATTATGAATAACACAATCTAAAAAGATGTTACCATACATGCCATAACACAAATTTTATAGGCAAACCAAGTTGTGTATAATATTACATTTCGTTTGCAAAAGACTGTTCGGATTACATCCATTAAACATAATTTAGAAGACCAGCCTATTTTTTTTTTCTCTCTCTATCTCTCAATCTTTCTTCTTATCGCATAGACCCCAATGTTTCGCCTGAAGACCGGAAGACCTCATAAATATACATATTCATCAAAACAATCATCTTTCCTATTAGTGATGACTTTTTATTATTATGATGAATAACTTATGTCTTATCACTGTGTGAAATCTTATTTCATGTGATTCGTAATGAGCAATATCTTCCAGGCAGTACGACAGAGTTATAAGTCAATTGTAAGATTGCACTAGCAAAATTGGCAGCATTTAAACCCCAACAGTAAAATCACAAATGCGCTCGTTGATATCTTTTATTTATCCCATGGGAACCTAAGTCATATCTGTAGGCAGTCATGATGGATAATTTCAGAAAGCAAACTTCTTTATACACAAAAACGTCAGTGTGGATGGCAGGTACCGCAAGAGCATGGATTTTTCAGATTTAGTCATCATCAGTTTTCAAAAACAGCAAGAAAGATGCAGTGATTTATTTTAATATTGAACATCCCAGCAGGCTCTTGTCAATATTATGGCAAAAATACTTGCTGAAACAAAACCAGGAAACAAACTCAAATGAAAGATTGGTCTGCGAAACTCAACTTTGATGATGCTTGAAGTTTGTTTGTTTGTTTGTTTGTTTGTTTTTTCTTTTCTGTCATGCTTATGAATGACATCCTGATTATGCTATAAGATCGTTCAAAAAATCTACCTGGCCAACGAACCAAATAGAGCCTGGATATACTGTAAAATAGTTATACAACGCAAGAGCCGATATTGCCACGATGGGGTCTTATGTATTCATCATGGTAAAACACAGCCTATTCGCGTGTTTTGGGCAAGAACACTATGAATAGACCAGGTGACCAGAGTATCAGGTTACATTGTACCTCCTTGAATAGACAGGATGTTGATACAAAAACATTCATAGACGCGCTCGAAGACGCCATCTGAAAAGTCGGGGATTATGAGCGTAATAGAGGAGTTCAAAGGCCGATTACAGACAGTCTCTTTTTTTTTTTTGAACCGGTCCATAGAATGCATTATAGTGATGTGCTTCGTATGTATTACGTAATCGCTTTTGCGGACCCCAATGATTTTATGGTTGTTTGGAAGCGAATGTGCAAGATCTCATGTGGTTGTTACCATGGTTACCAACATATATGTATAGAATCTAAACTTCGACAGCGAAATACGCTGCAATAAAGCGAGTAAACAAGACATAATATGGCATATTTTTTTTTCTCTCATACGCTTAGCATTCGCCAATTTATGATGTTCGGTATTTGATGTTTGCAGCATTTCAAAGAAGCAGTCAAAATAACATAGTATCCCATATTACGATGACAACGATTTTTTTTTCTTTGTAGAAAGCGCTCCAAATTTGCGAAGTGGTGATTCAATTTTGCGACTGACGGAGATGTGATCACCATATCGCTTCAATTGAACGCTTTGTTTAGGAGCAAGGTATTCGGGCAATAAAAGCACGAAATGTTCTTGTCTAATCTCATGTTTATCGATGTAATCATTTTTTTTTTCATGCTGCTATTGAAGTAATTTATGCACTTATCGTGCCTGTGTATTTTTTTAATATATATCTACGTATATCTCTGCATTTAGGTATGCCTACATTCATTCATTCCATTAGACTTCGTGAAATCGCATTGCAGCATTATTATTCATAAACGATTGCAGCAAATGCTCGTTTCCTTTATACATTATGCTTATTGAATGAGATTGTTAGTACTTCATTATTGTTTTTGTCTTTTATCGGGGGGATGACTGGTATACACAATAAAACAAATATTGATTTACACTCATGACATAAGAGATGATCATTTTCCAGTTCAGCAAAATTAGCCGTTTGTTATGAGATATCAAAGAATGCCGGGAGAAATGTCGTTTATTTCAACAAAAATATCGTCTTTTCCTTATTTTCTGAAGTGATGTAATAACTTCAGGCCTTCAAGCCTGTGTGGCTTGTGCTTGCCATACTTCCATGATCATGTCGGCTTCTTCTACAGTTGCTGGATGGCCAAACTTTTTTGTTGCTAAATTGAATGAACTTCTCCGTCGAACTCGGGAATGCTCACCTGCGACCCTGTTTGAAAAGACGCTCTCTCACATTGAGACGAATTTGAATTCTCAATGGACATTCTAATTTGAATTGTGTTAAGGCTACGTTTTTTTTTTTTTTTTTTTTGAATTGATAAGATATAGTGAAAGGAAACTGATATTGAATGAACATCTTCATTGCGCTATCTTTTTTTTCTTTTTTGTAGGCGATTTTGAATTACCTAACTGTGAAATCAGAAGACAAACGTACACACACACAAAAAAAAAAATGACTGCAAAATCTTTGCATAATGTTAAACCATTTTGAACACTCGAATATGCCGTTTTGCTCTTCCTTTGTAATACATTTGCCTCGATTAGTGCTCCTTCGTTTTATCTCATTGCATCTCATTACTTTCCTTTCCAGCTATCCACTTCTTCATTCCCATCATCTACAATTAATCGTCTAGATTGAATATCCCCATTGATGGTGGCGATCACTTTTCCAAGATACGTTGCTCGTATTGTAATATATAATCTAATAAGATATCACCATAACACAGATTATAGGCAAACCTAGCCGTGTATAATATTTAATTTCGTTTGCAAAAGTGTGTTCAGATTACCGTCCATGGAACTAAATTTAGAAGATCAACCTATTTTTTTTTCTCTCTCTTTATCTCTCAATCTTTCTTCTTATCGCATAAACTCCGATGTTTCGTTTTCAGACCGGAAGAGCTCATAAATGTTCCATCAACTGACTTGAACAGGTGTTTTATAGAATTATATATATATATATATAATATATATATATATATATATATATATATATATGAAGAGTTTGTTTGCAAAAACCGATAAGTCCATTTTTGAAGATTTTGAAGTACGGTCTATGTCATAAAGTACAAAATAATACCTTTTAAATGATATATTGGTCACTACATATAAAGGTATATTTATGAAGTTATGGTCAAAAGAAGCAAAAATTTTCTTATTATTCCCTTTATTTTTCTTGACCTTTAATCGCAAATATCTCCATTTGACAAATATGGACTTATCGGTTTTTGCAAACAAACTCTTCATATATATATATATATATATATATATATATACAGGTGTATATATAATATATATAACAATAATGTATCCCGTTTGCTGATGATTATCATATCACTGTGTGACATTTAATTTCAAGTGATGTGCAGTGAACAATACCTTCCCGCCATTACGGTAGAGTTGTAAGGGAATCATGATTGCACATAAAATTTGCAACATAAAACCCGACAGTAAACTTACAAATGCGCTCGTTGATCTCCTTTATTCATCCCATGGAAACCTAAGTCATATAATTATGGTCGAAATCTAGAGGCAGTCATGATGGATAATTTCAGAAAACAAACGTCTTTGCACAAAAATGCATGGAGTTCGTAGGTTTAGTCACCATTAGCTGTCAAAGATTGCAAGAAAGATGCAATGATTTATTTAAATACTGAACATCCCATCAGGCTCTTGTCAACATTTTGAAAATTGTTGAAACAAAACCAAGAAACAAACTCAAATGGAAGATTGATTTGAGAAACTCAACTTCGATGTTGCTTGAAGCTTTTTTTCCCCTCTCTCATACTTATGAATGTCAGCGTGATTATGTTATAAGATCGTTCAACAAATCTACTCGGCCAACGAACCAAATTGAGGATATACTGTATAATATTCATTATTTTGATACAATGCAAGAGCCGATATTGCCACTATGGGGTCTTATAATTATATTCATCATGGTGAAACACAGCGTAACATGTGCGAGTGTTATAGGCAAGAACACTTTGAATAGACCAGGTGGCCAGAGTATCAGGTTACATTGTACCTCCATGAATAGACAGGATGTTCATACAAAAACATTCCTAGACGCACTCGTAGACGCCATCTGAAAAGTCGGGGATTATGAGCATAATAGAGAAGTTCAAAGGCCGATTACAGACTGTCTCTTTTTTCTGCACCGGTCCATAGAATGCATTATAGTGATGTGCTTCGTATGTATTACGTAACCGCTTTTACGGATCCCAATGATTTTATGGCTGTTGGGACTCGAATGTGCAAGTTTTCATGTACTTTTTACGAGCATGTATTACAGAATTTAAACTTCGACAATGACATACGCTGCAATAAAGCGAGAAACCAGACATACGGCAGAAGTTGTTTTTTTCTCTCTCTCTCATACGCTTAGAATTCACAAATAAAAATTATGATGTTCAGTATTTGATGTTTGCAGCATTTCAAAGAGGCAGTCAAAATAAAATTACATCCCATATTACGACGATACCGACAACGGTGATGTCGACTGTTCTAGTTTTGTATGAATTCTTCATAATATGCTATTTTTCGGCTATAGTCGCTCTGTCAATTATTATACGTTTAGAAATCTGGGTTTTTCAGTCCATCTCTTTTGGAAGTTCACAAGTCAAATGATTTCGCGATCATCGAGTAACAATGGTTTTAGCAACACACTACCGTTTTGTAGCTCAATCGATTTATAGTCAGTAGAAAATGGTAACTCATGCCTTTAAAAATAAACTTTTTTTTTATTTAGATTTGTTGAAAGCACTCCAAATTTGCGAAGTGATGATTCAGTTTTGCGAGAGACGGAGATGTGATAACCCGTCGCTTAAATTGAACATTGTACTTTGTTTAGGAGCATATTTCAAGCAATAAAAGCATGAAATATTCTTGTCCATCTCATATACTGATGTGATCAAATATTTTCATGCTGCTATTGAAGTGGTTAATGCACTTATCGTGGCTGCGTATTTTTCATAATAATTGCATTATATACATCTCTGTATTTAGGTACACCTACTTGAATTCATTCCTTTAGACTTCGTGAAATCGCATTGCAGCATTTTCATATTCATAAACGATTGCAGCAAATGATCGTTTCCTTTATTATGCTTATTGAATGAGAATAGTACTTCATTTTCTCCGACGAACTCGAAAAATGCTCACCTGCGACCCTGTTTGAAAAGCCGCTCTCTCACATTGATGCGAATTTGAATTCTCGATGGGCATTCTAATTTGAATTGTGTTAATGCTACATTTTTTGAAGTGATAGGACATAGTGAAAGGCAAACGAGGTTGAATGAACATCTTCATGGCGCTATCTCTTTTTTTTTTTTCTTTTTTGTTGGCTATTTTGAATTTATACGTAACTACGAAATTGGAAGGCAAACGTACACAAAAAATGACTGCAAAATCTTTGCATAATGTTGTACTCTTTTGCCTTTTTTTTTTTTGCCGTTTTGCTCTTCCTTTGTAATACATTTGTCTCAATTATTGCTCCTTCATTTTATCTCATTACATCTCATCACTTTCCTTTCCAGCTATCCCCTTCTTCATTCCCATATACAAACCTGTAGATTGAACTTAATCATTGATGGTGATGATCTCTTCTCCAAGATACAGGTTGTAGGCAAACCTCATCTGGTATATTTTTACATTACGTTTGCAAAAATCTTTTCATATTATCTACCGTCCATCAAACAAAGTTTAGATGACCATCCTATTTTTCTCTCCTTTTTTTCTTCTCATCGTATAGACTCCCATGTTTCATCTGAAGAGCTCATACATGTTCTGTCAACTGGCTTGAACAGGACCGGTGTTTTATTCTTAGTTTGTTTGTTTTTTTTCTATGTAAGAATTAACGATACTCATTTAGGTTGGTGATTACTTTTTATAATAATTAAATATATGTCTTGTATCACTGTGTGAAATCTCATTTCACTTGATACATAGTAAATAATATCTTCCCGACATTACGTTGAAGTTGTAAGGGAATCGTAAGATCGCACAGAAAAATGGCAGCATCAAACCCCGATAATAAACTCACAAATCCACTCGGTGATCTCTTTTATGCATCCCATGAAAACCTATTATAAGTCGCATAATCGAAATTTGTAGGTAGTCACGACTGATAATTTCAGGAAGCAAACTTCTTTATACAGACTTCTTCAGGGGATGGCAGGTATCGCGCAAGCGTGGATTATGCATTTTTAATCGTCTCAAAGAAAGTTAGAAAGATGCAAAGATTTATTTGAATATTGAACATTCCAGGCTCTTGTCAACTTTATGGGAATTACTGAAACAGAACCAAGAAATAAACTCAAGTGGACGTTATTCTATTACGAAATTCGATTTTGATAAATCAGTACCACCAATTCTACTTGTGATATTACATCGTTGATGGTTTGCCTAGTGTTGAAATTAAGCCACGTGCTTCTGTTACAGACACGCGAGCTTTGTATTTGGATACAAGTAGCAGGGACAAACAAGGTGTTACAGATTTTCAAACGTTGTATACAATAAATAAACTTCCTTCTGTTTCCAAAATTCCTTGACTAGCTATGGTAAGGAATTTTGTGAACAACAGTAAGTTAAGAGTGGGTTCGTGTGCTTTTGATATCGCCACAATACGAGATTTACTCGCCGTGTCTTATAGTCGTGTAAATGGAAATACGCAAGCCTGTACACAATCCTCCGATCGATCGCTTTTCATTGAAAGACTTTAAAGGCTTGTGATCAACGGATTACAGTTTCCATAAACAAAAGATTGCCTCCATGAATCAGTAAATTCAAGACAATAACGTAGTAGAAATTTGCGACACCCTCAGCATAGCCTGGTGCCCAATAATAAAAGACGCTATTCATTTGAGTTGACGAGGGAACGCAAATTGGCGATCGTAGAGTACGTGAAGTTCAAACCGCGCGCGCGAACACAGATAGCGAAGGGAGCGACATTATTATTCATGAGCGGTCGTTATTCATCCAATCAGAAAGCGGATTCCTACACCGCAAACACGGCAATTTGATGATTGGGTAAAGCGGGACCGTAAGTCACACCCCCTTAGTAACCCTCGGTTCGGGCTCGATTTTGGAAAACCTGTCCGTCTGTGGGGGTGTTTGCTCGCCAAAGCAAACCGTCCTAAACGGGTTAATGGCTGAATATTCTTCTAAGCCCCAAATACCGCTTGCATATTGCAATATGGGCAAAATCATAGCATCATACAATTTTTTATACGTCATAAACAGAGAACCACCGATCAATTTAAATTTACTAATAACCACTCCAAGGGCTCTAGTTGCAGATTGAGCCAATATCTTGGTTCCTTTTTGTAGACTTAAAAATTCATCAAACCACAATCCAAGATATTTATATGAGTCAACAATATCAAGCTTTTGACCATTACAATGAAATAAGGATGTGGTTTTTGCTTGGGCTTTTCTCCTGAAATGTACAATTTGAGTTTTTAAAGTATTAAATTCGATCCTCCACTTCTGAGCCCACAAACATATACTATCAAGCTTCAACTGAAGATCATGTTCATTGTCAGCAATTACCACAATGTCATCTGCATACATAAGCATATCAATGTTTGTATCTAACACCTGGATACCTCTGTTACACAGCCTCACACAATCAACTATATCATTAATGAAAATATTAAACAGGACTGGGGACAAAAGACAACCTTGTTTTACCCCTAGATCTACATTAAAAAAATCAGTAAAATTACCATTCACATTTACAGTACATTTGGTATCTTGATAAAGAGCCTTTATGGAGTTATACAACTTGCCATGAACACCATTAGACCTCAGCTTGTACCATAACAAAATCCTGTTAACACGGTCAAATGCTTTTTTGCATCAATAAAGCAAACAAAAGTATCTTTTTTACACAGCTTTCTGTTTTCAATGATAGAATAAAGGCTATATAAATGCTCAAGACAACTCCTTTTCTTTCGGAACCCGTTCTGTTCCTCATTAATAACACATTCTTTTTCAAGGAAATTAATCAATCTTTCTTTTAAGATATCACAAAAAATCTTACAAATCACAGATATCAATGTGATACCTCTGTAACTTAAAGGTTCACGTTCATCCATACCAGGTTTAAGAATTGGATGAATAATACCTTTTTGCCATATCTGAGGGGAAATACCATGTTCAAAACAAAAAGAGTATAAAGCATGCAGGAACTGAATAGAAACTTTATTTTTTACTACCTCAGCAATAAAGCCATCTATTCCTGCTGCTTTATCTAATTTTGCTCTGTTTACTGCTGAAGTTACCTCTGATAAACCAATAGGATGATTCAGATCATCTCCCCGTGAATCAATTTCCTGAACATTTAATTCCAACTCCAATAATTTCTTTTTTATACCAAACAAAAAATTATCGTCAAAACCAGCATCATTATCCGTAAAAAGAGAGGAGAAATCATTTTGCCATTTACTCAATACAATATCAAAATTCTCAGTTATTTCTCCATCACTATTGACTACCTCCATAGGAATTTTATGACACCTGTTACTTTCATCTGAGCCAATCTTCCCTATCTCCTTCCAAAAACTACTAGAGTCTTTATTAACCATTGCATCCAATGCATTAATTTTTCTATGCTGATATGCTCTTTTTGCTTGACGTACAGCTTTATCAAAAATTCTATGTACAACTTTATAATCATAAAACTTCATCTTTCTATCATAAGCATTTTTACATTTCAACCATTCTCTTTGTTTACATTTCACTCTATTCCACAAAGATTGGAGATTTTCATCCCACCATGCTTTAGGAGTGTGAGGGAGACCTTTTACAGGTCTATTGGTTTTCTTTTTCCTACAATGCCTGTGTACTGCATTTTGCAGAACTTTTTCAAATTCACCATATACTTCATCCAAATGCTCTTGTGATGGTGCACCATCTGCTAATCTTCTAAAAAGAGAATCTATTGCATTTTTACTTTCCTCATCACACATAAATCTATCATTTATATCATTTAAATGATACAGTTTAGACAGATTTTGAGGACTAGAATTAACAGGCTCTGTGGATTTGGCTCTATCACCTGAAGGATTTCTGTCGAGTGACCAGCATAGAATAGAATGGTCAGGAATTGAACCCAACACTGGAATAGAATGTTTGTCAATTAACTCTGCAACGAGCAGAACATAAAAATTGGAGTATAGGTTAAAATCATGGTAGGGTACGATACAGTAATCCACAACTGACCTTCCTTTATAAGATACACAAGTAAAATTATCATTTGTATATCTACCATTTAGGCAGCACACATTTGACGAAACACAAAAATCCATAAATGATCTTCCTTGAGAGTTTGTTTCAAAGTCAATAGTCTTTCTTTGTCTAATGCAATCTATGCCTTCAATAATATCTGATAAATCTCCAGTTCCCGCATTAAAATCTCCACAGATTTGAATTTTTTCCGCAGTCTTTATATTTGTATACTCCGGAAAGTAGCTTATCAAAAAAATCTTCACCATGTCCCCCTCTGCTTGAGTTTTCTGGGGGTAAGTAACAGACGCATATATAAAACATATCCTTTCCTTGCTTGTCTTTCAGCTGCAGCCATAATATCCCCTCATATGATTTCTCCAAACATTTAACAGAGTAATACTGAAGCACACGACGATGTATCAAGCAGCCGACTCCTCCAGATCCTTTCCTTGCATTTTTGTGCAATTGTAATCGGTTATGCCCAAACCAAATGTAGTTGCTAACTTGAATTGTTTGACTTTCAACAAGATGAGTTTCCACCAAACAAATAATATCAAAATCACACTTCGCTAAAATAGTTTTCCTCAAAGAACATGAATCAGACCAACCACCAACATTCCAGCAGCCGATGTTTAACTGACAAAAGCCATCGCTATCCTACGCTATCTCCTTGGTGGCTCCTTCCACTTCCGCTTGGGGGCCAGCGTTTGGCTTCTTGTATTCTACTCCGTCAATGAAAAGTTTGTCGTGCCGGAAGAACGTTTTCTTTCCTGCTTTGAAGGCCTCAGAAGCTACAGACTTCAGTTGCTGCTTCGCTTTACGATCAGACAAGGTCTCACCCTGCTTGATGTACAACTGAGACTTTGCCTCACGAAGTTTGCCTTTGGCCCGTAGGATCCTATCTCTCACCTCGATTGAGCCGACTTTGGAGATGATAGGTCTGGCAGCCCCATCACTCCTTCTTTTTCCAACTCTGTGGGCTACTTCCACCTTTGCATCAATGCCTAGCTCGCCTTTCAAGACACTGTTGACTATTGCGGCAGGGATCTCATCCTTTTTCTCTGGGCCATGGTTGCAGAGAAGCAGGTTACATCTGCGAGAGTGACGCTCTAGGTTGTTATTGACGACCTGCAGATAGTCAATTTTTTTCATGCATGCAGACATGTTCTTTGTGAGAGCCTTTACTTTTTTCTCAACTTCATCGGTTCTTGCTGCTTCGAAGTTAATCGAGTCTTTCAGCTCAGCTTGTGTAGTTTTAAGTTCCTGGATACACTGCTTCGTTGATTCCTGGCCATCTAAAATGGATCTAAGTGCCTGTCTGACATATGATTCGAAGTCAGAATCGTCCGCTACATTGCCTGCGCTCATATGTCGTGGCTTTGCTTTATCCCTACTGCCGCCAGCGCCGCCGGCGGAGCGATCACGCAGCTCCATACTGGACCCGAATACTGGCTCCCACAGTAACACAAGACGCAATACGTCGGACTGGGCGAGCTGTTTTCACCGAAGACACGTTTGTCGCGTAACAACAACTCTAGTGAATTCGTCAGTTAATAGGGATTCGTAAAATTACAGACTGAACAAATGAAAAATGTCACCTTTTTTTACCGATATGTGAACACTCCCAAGATCGCAAGGATGTCATCAACAGCAGAAATTCAGCAATTTGTCGGGGTAGAAAGAGCGTGCAGGACACTATACAAAGCCGCCATCTTACGATGTATTTCATTGAGTTCTTCATCCTTCAAAACATACATTTAGATATTTTAATTTTGTATTTGGGTTACCTGGCTGAAAAGTTATAAGAATTTCAGAAAATGGCGGTCATTTTGGACGCCATCTTGGATTACCGTACAATGTACTTGCGTTCATCAACATCTCTTAATATGTGTTTTATTGAGTTCTTCATGCTTAACAACATTATATTAAGACATTTACATTTTGTATTTGGGTTCTCTGGACAGGTTGAAAAGTTTTAAGAATTTCTGGAAATGGCGGCCATTTTGGACGCCATCTTGGATTGCGGAAAACGCTCAAAGAGGATTTATGAGGACTTTTAATATGTTATTCTAGACATTTTTCTGGACCTATCCTGAAAAAAATCAGCTTGTTACCAAAAATGTCCAGGTTAAAACTAATGCTCTTGGACTATATAATAATCTCGCGCTTATATGTGAGGCGTTCGCACCTTCACCGCGAGAAAAATCAGCATGCAAATTCAGAAATAAGCGAAACATTTCTTGGCTTTAGCATCGTGCTACTGTTCGCGCTTATTTGTTGTTGTTTTGGAGTCTCACGTAAATATAAAGAAAAATACACCCTTCTTGTTCAACACGGAAATCACATGAGCTTTTGTAAAATATGGAGATGTAAGAAATTTACCCCTGCTGGCACGTAAAAAGGAGGGAGATACAATTTCGTAGAGCCACAGCTCACTCTATGTCATAATGAGTAATCATGCAAAATATTACCCCGCTATGAACATGCAGGCATGTCAAAATATCAAAATGCTCACCATCATATGTGACCCTTCACCTCAAAACAGACAAAAAGTCGCCAGACATGAATAGGGCATGAAAAGAGCAGACTCTACGCTTTAAAACTATGTATAACTCAATGCAAATGCACTATCCTAACCTATCCAAATGGTGGAAAGAAAGCACACACTCTGGAAAAGTGTGAACTGAGAAAAGAGGTTCTGAAGTGAAGAGTCTATTCAAGCGCTTAATCTTTTCCAAGCCACGCTAGCTGCGCTAGCTGGGATCAAAACAGGGTATTAACCACCGGAGCAATGATAATGAAGGGATAATCAGATTAAGCTGAATTTGACACGCTTTATTAACACATTTTGGTCATGATTAATGAAATCTCTCAAAGCAGTAGCATTATCCTTTCAAAAGTTATTAGAGTTGAAAGTGTAGAGCATGTTTAATAAACCAAAAGACAATTTTATAAGAAACATCTAATCACACTGTTTAACAATAAAGTGTTTGGGAAAAACTGCGAAAAACACAGTTTCCTGTTTGTTTTGTGATCCAAAACTTGAGAATAATAGAGAAGAAGACTTGTTCTTTCAGAAAATATGTAAAACTCAAGATTGGCTATAGGTTGATCCGTTTTACCTATTTTCAGTCCTCACACAAAACCACTGCGTGCGACTTTTTGTTCGTTTTGTGATGCACGGTCACATAACTATGGTAATTATTTTTGTATGCATTAAAAGTCATGTCATTTTGAGCAATACAGAATCTTGCACCCATATGCACACAAATGTACATGTTAAAGGCAAAAATGACATTTTAAGGGGCACTGTTTATACGGTTTTCTTTGAAAAGTTTATTTAAAAACATTGTTATCGTGAAACAAAACTTGTTCTCTCTCTATCTCTTTCAGCCACGAATACCATTCTGGTTTTACGTCTTCTATCGGACCACACTGGCCGCCTATTTCTTTGTATTTTTCATAACGTACGTTGTACTCGGAGTGAAGGCACTGGGCGCGAAGTTCTTCATTTACCTCCCGGTCTGGGCGTATACTGCCTCCGTGTGTTATGTGTGCCTTGCCTTCTTTAACGTTGCGATGGACTTCGTGAAGACCAGGAAAAATGCAGCATTTGAAGGTGATCCAAAAGATATGGCCGGAGTTGAATGGCAGGGGGAGGAGGAAGTTAAATTGAAAGGAAACGAAGCTTCTTCTAAACCCAATCTATTAAAGGGATCGACGCCCGCTTTGCCCTGGTGGTCCAGGGCCACTTAAATTTAATATTTTGCCACTAAATTTCAAAATATGAGGTATTGCAAATGAGGTAACTAAAATTCAGACTGATTAAAATTTAATGTTTGGCCACAAAATTTCACAAAAATGAGGTATTGCTGATGTGACAACTAAGATTTAGAATGATGATTATGGCTGCTTTTATTTCCGGCGGACACATTTTCATTTTGAGCCACTAACATCCCAAATCTGTAGATTTTAGTGGCCCTAATGAGCCGAAAGAGGAAAACATTACTTTCGAGCCGCGTTTGATATAGCTGTACTCATCTGTTTCGTCACAATAGTTATCTACGGCGGGTTGATGCTCGCTCGAGACATTTTTGTTGTTGTTGTTAGCCCTTGACAAAGTAGTACGTTAAGCATGCGGTTTTGGCCTTAGGCCCTGATATAATAAATTGTGATACTTTGTTAACTGAACAATAGTATGATTTTCAGGTATTCAGAGACACACTCAAATGCGCGAGGGCACACCTACTGTATCACGAATACAACATTAGTTATGATGTTGTTAGACAATTTTTTTTTTTAAATAGTTTAAAGATAATATGGAGTTTTGGTACCTTTATAAAGTTTCCCTGAGATTGCCTTGTCTTAGTTTGTGTTTCAGGTTAAAGTACCTTTCATATAACTAACACTGTGAGACTTACTCGCCCCAAAGTGCTCTCATGTCTTAGTAATCATGCAATAATGGTTTCGGATATTATCGACGCTGTACAACGTCGATAAATACTAACGGCTCGTTCGAATCTTTATATAGCTCCCTCAACGATCATTCTGCGTGTAACTCGTGAGAACCGGATCGCCAGCACAGAACTTGTGTAGAGTTCTGTGACCGCCAGTTATCCGGGCAGTGCCGCAGCGCTGACACTCCTCTGCAGCTGTGTGTAATGCGTGTAATGCGTGCATGCATGCGAGTGGTACGTACAGTGCCGACATGACAATGCTTGATCACAGATTATTGTACATTCATGAGGCGAGGATGTACGAATTGTGTACGAGTACTACCAGTCTAGTAGTCTGGTACACGAAGACGGGTTTGACATAGAGAAGCCATTGCAGGAGGGAAACAAAAACAAATACGAAGACCATGAACAGTGGTCAATCCTGCCGGAGGAAAAAAAAAAAAGACGAGTATAGCTGCGGCAACTTTGTGGCGATCAGATAAGCATCAGTATACTTTGTATACTGGGCGCTGCGTTTTACTCACCACTGGCACCGGCCACCCTGGTGGTTAGAGGCTCGTTATGCAGCGAAGCACGGATTATACCAGGGAGGTGAGACAACATACATACAGATTGTACGCGCACACAACTTGACAACACTGCGGTGGTGAGACGAGACTTGCTGTGCTGCCAAATAAGACAGAAGGTCCTACATGATATAATGTAGTTAGATATTTTTAAGTTATTGTCTGAATTCATCTGTTGGTAAACTCGCGTGATTTTAGAGGCTTCACTACAGTGCTAGACTATCACGCGGACTTGTTATCTATCTTGTAAGCACCCTTAGCATGCCCTGTTCAGCAGTCGATCGTTTTACCAGGGAGGTGGTTTACCGGGGAGACGGGAACTCCCTATTCATTCACGTAATACAGGAAGGAAGACGATCACCTCGGCTAGCTCCCAGCCCGACCAGATGCATGCATGAATGCAATACCCGCTCGCGCTGGTTTACGTTTGGAACAGCAACACTTTTTTTTTTTTTGTGTGTGTGTGTGTGTTAACAAATTAAACCAAACAAATGTATGTATATATATATTTTTTTGATAATTCTTTATTCGAATTTCGTACCATTCCATATCATAGAGACAGAAATGTTCACAGAATCAAAACATCATACAAAAACAAACTGCTTTTTGCACAAACATTGTACACAATAACGTCAAACTTACACTACATAAATAACAAAATGCATTATCAACACCATTGTGCAAACTAATATCAAATTTCACATTGTAACTCTCTGAAATCAAGGAAACGAAATCCGTTTTTTTTTTTTTTAACACATATTCTCGCACAAGTCCGCGAAACGGGAACATAAAGATCATTTGCTTAAGACAAAAAAACGGGACATATTCCATTGTTTCTCTATGAAAAAACAAACAAACAAACAAGGCCATTTGCGAGACAACATACACACATGCACACATGCACACACATCCCCCCCCCGTGCCTTCAGCCCTCAGGTTTCAGGTTTTATTCACACTTTAATACCTTTGCAGTATAGATTGCCATTTTGTTTCTCATACAATAAAATACTTTCTACTCATGATATGGAAGTGATGTGGAAATGAAACAATAGAGACGAGGAAAAAACAAGAAAATAACAAAACAAAACAAAGATAATCACATAGGATTATCATCCTCGGTATACCTCATATATATACTCCCACTTTGACAGATGCATTCCAACTGTTCCTCTTTTACTAGCTATCTTATTTTCTTCTTCTTTACACATCTTAAAATACTTCATAACCTCATTAAAATTTGGTACCTTCCCTTCTGATCTCGCTAAATATAGAATATATTTAATCATCAATATAATTGTATTCCATCCTTTGATTTTTAACGAGTTTCCAGATATACCTATATAAACAACTTCCCAATTCATATTTCCTAATTCTTCTAAATTAAATTTCTGAACAATAATTTGCCACAAATCCTGCACTTTGCCACAAATCCTACACACACGCACACACACATACACCAGGGAGTGTTCCAGTCCACCTGTCTTGACACGGGTACAGATAGATCGACCGTTTATTGACCTTGAGTCGGGTCACACTCACAAAAAAAAAAAAAAGAAGAAGAAACCACGCCAAAGATGCAGAGTGATCAGATTGCAGGGAGAGGGAGATGGAGAGAGAGAGAGGAAAAGACACACATTTCACAAACCTGCCTCGTTTTGAAGCAATCGTGGAGAACAGTGCCAGTAGCTCCATGATGCAGACGCAGTCGAGGATGGAATAGAGCCCATCCCATATTCGCGACTATAGGACTGACAGAGTTTGGATCCTGAACAAGTCACAACAGCGTCAGCATAAACGAGTTGTTTTTTGTTTTGTTTGTTTGTTTGTTTTTGTTTTTGTTTTTTTTTTTTCAAATCCAAAGTCGGTCAGTCATAGTCGTGAGTCGTATTCCAATAGTGTGCGGCGGGCTTAGGATAGCCTCTTTGGCCTTTAGTTCGGCCTGCACTAATTTATTCATTTATTTATTTATTTATTTTATTTATTTATTTTTTTTTTTTTTGGTATTTCAAAGTTACGTTGGTGTTTTCATTATGCAGATGGTGCATTATAGTAGGCCTATGATAAGTGGGCTATTGGCCCCAAAACATCGATTTTAGACTGAAAATAATCCGATGTTACGTGGTTTGTTTTTTATTTTTTATTTTTACAAACAGATTACATTCAGATTCACAGTGTAAATCATTAATCGATTGATTTTCAAGGAAAATGGACTTACCGGATTTTTTTTTTCTTTCGAACACGCTTTTCTTCCTTCAGAGAAACACAAAATCTCCACATTCAACTCCAAAGGGAAGAAAATCAATCTGCGCATACCGAGGTTGAGGTAGTAAATCCAAGTTTCAGAGGAATATCGCAAGATCTTGTGGGTGGTATACTAGTACTGTAGTAAGCTTCAGTTTGATTGTAGTTATGAACTACCTATTTACGACGCCAGGGTAGCCACGGGTATGAGCATGTAGCTCTAATATTGTGCGACACAACAGAAGCCTGAAACATTGTGTGCGACATCCTCGAGAATTGGCGACATGCATGTTCTAACTATATAAGTGTTATCAGATTTGTGAAAAACACGTGTAAAACTTGTGGGACGACAAACTCATATGTTGGCTGAACTCTATTTTATTTTTATTTATTTTTTTGTAAAGAATATTTTATTCTCCATCAATGATATTTCGTTTATGCATCGATACAAGGTACTCCATCATCTCTTTATTGTTTTAGGGGGTTTCGTGTTGACAAAGTCGAGTATTTGGCTGCAAAAATTGCGGTGAGCTACCTGTAGGTGTATGGCTGGGGCGTTTCCACGTTTTTATAGAGCATAGTCAAAATTCAAGGAAAAAAAAAACCCTACAACCCAAACGAATTGAAACAGAACGCGCAGTGGTACTGGGAAAAGACACTGCGTGCGAACATCTTCTTTTCAAAAAAAAAAAAAAAAAAAAAGACGAAAAGAGCAAAATCCCACGATAGCATTGGGGGGGGGGGAGAGGGAGGGGGAGGGGAAGGGGGAGGGGGGGGGGGATAAACCACAAATCCGCGCGGTGGCGCATTCCTGCTGAGGTCATGAACAGTCTGGGGCCTGCGGGAATGAAAAGGATGTTTCGAAGCGAGCTCAAGTCGAAGACTCCGGGGAAGACCACTGGCAAGATTGCAAACGTTACCTGATTCTACATTTCTTTCATCAATCAATTGGCGTAAAATAATGTTATTTTTTCTATTTTCTTTATATCTTTCCTGAATTATATTCCACTGCCCTATAAAAAGGGGGAAGATTCTCTATTATTCTTTCTTTTCTGACGGTGACTCAGAGGTGCTTGATTATAAAAAAGGGAAAATCATGTTACTGTTCGTCACTCTGCAAGTTCGTTGTTCTGAAAGATAGTTAATCCAAAAATGAAAGAAAATTATTCGCATCTCGAAGGTTATATCATTCCAAAATGAAAGAGAGAGAGAGAGACAGAGAGACAGACAGACAGACACTTTCGTTATTTTATGGTTCCTTCATTCGAACACGGGTGTTCGTTCATCCTGAAACGAAATAAATTTCGTACCACGTATAGGACCTAATTCGTTTTCAGAATAAAAATTTTCGGATTATAACGAACGCCTTCATAATTATTCGGAGTAACAAATGGATCTGGAACAGGAATTTGGGGACCCGGACTGACGAACCTTATACATGTGTACTTATCCCCCAAAGTAATGGATACGGTGCAAAAAAAAAAAAAATTAACGATGTCAAAAAGGGAGATAAAAGTTTCCCGCCAATTCCCCCTTCCGTCAATACTAAGGCTCCTACTTCGGAAGTATAGGCCTGTCCCTCGTTGCTCGATAAAGAAAAAGAAAAAGAAATGAACGTCAAAATAAACAAGAACAGAATAAACGCATGTTCGCCTATCGTGAGTCATCTATGCAATACTGTTACCTTGGGTAATGATATCCTCACCCTCACCATCGTGTAATTCCTATATAAGAAAGCAATTTATAATATTTTTTTTTGCACTGGATGTTATGAAAATGTATGTGATCTGGTATCCCGACATAATGTTAATGATTATGTTATATGAAGAGGGCTGTGGGTGGGTGGTATTCGAATACTGTTCTGTATAATTATGATTTCGTTTCGTGTAGCTTTAATATATGTGCCTATAATAAGAGTTTCATTTTAAATGGAGTTTCAGTCAATTTAATAATTCATGTCAAATTGGATTCCTCGGAAGACCATCACGATCATGAATGCCGAGTTGCGAGCAGGGCAATCAATCCGTTTACCTTTGGTTATAATACCTTGTTATTATAGTTGAAATGTATCATTGTTACCTTGGGACTTTACGGTGAATCATTTATTAACAGACAATCAAATATCTCCCACTGCCGAAGGGGAAACATATCAAACTAAGAATGACATTCATTTTTGCTTTTAAGATTTCCCTTCCCTTCTGACAATTATTTTCTGAAACATCCACCAGTGCCGGATGTAGAATGTTTATTCCGAAGGTGATATTCGACAATGAAGTACAAAGGCTTGATACTCCGATGAATTAGGCATTCCAAACATTCATTGATCGGAACATTAAAAAAACAAAAACCTAAAACAACAACTAAAAACAAAACAAAAACCAAAACAAACAAACAAACAAACAAAAAACGTTTCGTTAATCCAGAAAAGAAAAAGGTGAGTCCACTAACAAATCTTAGGAATTTCAAACCTTATAATTGTATTAAGAAAACTGAACCTTCGAAATACGTAGCCTGTGTCACTTTTCTTTTTATTAGCAAACCATCTTCGGAACGACAAACTTTATTACATTTTCGGATTAAAAAACCTTCGCAACAACGAACCTTCGGAATAGTGATCCTTTCTCAGTTAGTAAATTACAAACCTTTTGAATGACGAGCCTGATCATTTTAATTTTAAATTTAATTAACGAACCTTCGGAAAACGAATGATATATTTTTATCTAAATCATGAACTTTTGGAAAAACGAATCTTCAGAAGTGTGAAGCTTCAAATAAATAAACCTACTGAATCCTTAGAATGGCGAAACTTCGGAATAAGGAGCCTTCGGAGTAACAAACTTCAGTATAAGAAACGAACCTTTGGAATAGCGAAATGTATAACCGAATCCTATAAACCGTCATTTTCTATATACATGCGTGATATTACAAACAACTTTATGCTCCCTTTTAATTGTAATATTCAAACGGAATTTAAAAGGTCCCATTCCATTTTACATAGCTTTCCAGTGTATGATGAATATTCAGCAAACAGAACATCATAATTTGCGTGGTTTCCTTTTTTTTTCGTTGAATATTGTATTTGTCCGGTTATAACGAAACTTCGTTATAACGAAAGAAAACTGCCCCCATGCCCCCTACATCCAACTAGGGTATAGTTAGTTCTCTTTTCTTTTAAAATGTATATCATCAAGGTTCTGCAGTGACCACTGTACTAGTATATTATTTTTTAATACATGTATTTGTTTTTAGGAAGGAAACAACCCCGTAACGAGGGGACATTGGTGGCACGAGAAACTGAAGGGGAAAAAAATGCATGGGGGAGCCTTTTTTTTCCCTATTCAGCTGATTAATCCCGAGTGGGGCACCAGAAAGAAATAAAAAAGAAAGGATATAATATATGTAAATATATACATATATCTTATATATCTTATATATATATATATGACGAGTGATATACATACCTGATGGTACACGTGTAGAGCTGTCCACCGTTGCTTGTTATACCGGTCGAACACGAAGCCACCTCGATCACTACTGATTATAGCTTACTTTAACACGAAACCCTCTCGATCTCCATTGGGATTGTGTTATGTGAAACAGATTGCATAAAATTATGCTCTTGTCATGACATTTGTCATCATGAAAAAAAGGGAAAAGACGGTCGAACAATCACAGATGGAAGAGGTCTTTGATTTGCTTTGTTGTTGTTGTTGTTGTTGTTGACAAAATTGTCTCACGGGATCACCGGATAAGCAAACAAACCAGTTCTCTTCACATCATTTTTTTTTTCTGCCAATTCTCTCCACAAAATTGGCCGCCACGCAAAAACAACAACAACAAAATAATACAAACAGAACCAGCACATGTGGTAACCAATTCCATCAAATCACCTGCCCAAACAACAAGCAAACATGTTATACACAAAACGCATATTAGGCCCTACTAATTGTAAAAACAAACAGTCAGTAAAACAACTAAAACATAACATTTCGGAATACGTCTTTCTTGGCCAGTCAGGCCTGTGCTATATATACTACGCTACGAAAAAAAAAAAAGAAAAAAAAATGTCCAGCATAAAATGCTACATGCCAAGCGTCAATATCCATGATAGGCCTATGCCTACTCTGATGGCAACGTTGACCATGTAGATAATCGTCATTAACAATCGGATTTTCCATATGTTAGTTAGCGATTTTTTTTTCTTTTTGACTTGACAGCCCATTCATTGTCAGAATGGGCAAGAGAAAAAGAAAGGCTGTGAAGACTGTTTTTTTTTTATAATTTCTTTCATTTTTTTTTTTTTAAATCTTGACCTGACAGCACATAATACAATGTCGAGAGAAGTGCTTTTCTTCGATAAGCATATAAACATGGCAATTGAACATTATTCTAGAACGCTACATGTGATTTGCAGCACAGTTCTATTACACGCTCTTTCACTGCATACAGTACACAGGTACCACGTGCAATGGAGCAAGGAAGCAAAAACAAACAAAAACGAAAATAAAAACCCTAAACAATAATAATCTAAACAGGATTAGCATTTCTGTACAATCTTTCGACAAATCTGCTCAAAAAAAAAAAAAAACAAAAACTGTCGCGTCCTGCACAAAACGCATATATTATAGGCCCTACTATATCTGTAAAACAACAACAACAAAATAAATAACCCGAACCTTTCGGAATCCGTAATTCTTTGACACTCAGACCTATGCTATTATTACGCTAAGAAAAATGGACAAATGAAAAATGTCAAGCATAAATGCTACGTTGCAACTGATATACGTCGATGGAGAATATAGGGCAATTTGTCAATCAGCTGCAATGAAAACATATCGACGTAAGAATTTCATGAATTTGAATAAATGCTTCGTGCGAAGCGTCATGTACTGCACCAACTCTGGCAACGTATAGACGATCATCAGTAACAACCGAGCTGGGTTTGTTTTTGTTGTTGTTGGTTTTTTGTTGATGTTTTAGTTAGGTTTAGTCGGCAATTGTTTTCTTTTTTTTTTGCTTGACAGCTGATTTGTCGACATAGTTGGCCCCCCAAAAAAGGAAAAAAGTGCAGACAATTTTCGATTTCAAACAACAAAACCCAAAATAATATTAATTGTAGTCAAGACAGGATCAGTGGTCATCAATATTATTCTGTCAACAGATCGCCTGACAAACCAAAACAAAACAAAACAAAAACACAACTAAACACGTCTTCCATAAAACGCATATATAGGCCCAACTAATTTGAAAAACAATCAGTAAAAGTACGCTGAGAAAAAAAAAAAAAGAAGAAGAAAAGGAATGAAATTAAGAAAAAAAATGTTCAGCATATACAGGCTGAAGCGTCAACTATGGCAACGTTGACCGTGTGTAGATCATCAAGCTGTTATTACTTCTATAGGTTTAGTTGACGATATCTAGTGCATTTTTTTTTTTTTTTTTTTTACTGGGCAGCTCATTTAGGCTATGGACAGAGTTGGCAAAAACGATGCAAAGATTGTTATTGATTTTTTGATTTGGCTTGTCAGCACTTACGGCGAGAGAATTGCTTTTCTTTCATCATAAATGATATAGTGTAAAAACCATGGCAAATTGAACAAGACCCTGTTGTCTTTACACGCCGGCCGCAGTAACTATTTATTATACGCACAGAACACAGGTAGGCCCCATCATGCGGGACAAACAAAGCAAAAAACAAAAAACAAAACCCTAAAACGACAATAACACAAACATGGTTAACAAATTTGGTTGTCAGTTCTCTCGACAAATCACCTGACCAACAACAAACTTGTCCTACAATCACAAAACGTATCTCAATAGGCCCTACTAATTTGAAAATTACAAACAATCAGTAAAAAAAAAGACAGAAAAAAAAAGCAAAACAAAAATTCTTTCGATTTCGGATTATGTCTTTCTCTGACAATCAGGCCTATGCAACTAAAAACAATAATAAAGTAAAATTAAAATTAGAAATGAACAGCACGTGGTATACGTGCGGAAGCGTCAACATCTCGTCTGTGGCAACTTTGGCTGTGTAGATGATCATCAGTAATAAATACATATGAGAGCACTTGTTCTTTCTTAGGTTTACTTGATTGTGTGATCATGTATCGTCACTAACAAAATGATCGTTTCCCTTATTTCAGTCTTGTTTCGCAGATGTGCCTTTTCCAGACAGAAATGTCTTTGAATAGATACCGATGATGAGGAGCAGAAAGACCTGAGATCATGAGAAATTTTGTGTCAATCATGCACCTGTAGGCCTACATCTCAAAAGCGTCTCAAAGACAGTTTTAGCATGCTTTACTGCTTTGATCCCATGATTGTCACCGCCAGCAAGCCGGGAGAAGAACAAGATGGAGATTCGAGAAATCTAAAACTATATGCGCAGAAGAAAATAACGCAGAAAAATCAAATGAAGTGAATGTGCAGTCTTGAGGTGTATGTTTGGAAATCATACCTCAAAGCAAACACTTTCGCTAGGGAAAAGCACATAGAAATGATGGCAGAATGATTGTCACATGTGATCTCAATAATATTTCACTTTTCCGTAGCATATTCCAGAGCAAAAAAAAAAAAAAAAAAAAAAAAGACGGTAATCGTAGAGGACAGGTATATCCTATACGCAAGGTATTATGCGTGTGCGAAAATGTGTACGATGAATGCCCTTGTACTAGTAGGCCTATATTAGGTCCATCACCCGACGAACAACATCAAACATGTCCTTCACAAAACGTACAGGCCCACTATTGTTTACTCTTTTTTTTTTCTTTTCTTTCTTTTCTTTTTTACTTGGAAGCTCATTTATCGACAGAATAACAAAAACAAGAAAAATGGGAGGACTATCTTTGATTGTTTGAGTTATTTTATCTGTTCTTGTCAACACATATGGCGAGAGAATCTCATTGTTTATTATAGCATGATCCGCAGAACAGTCCACTAACACGCAGCTCGTAGCTGGTCGTATGAATACAAACAGTACCCAAGTACAGGTACATAATACGTGTAAAATATATAGCTCGCAAAGGGGTGAACGAAAGAAGCCAGCTCGCTTGCCATGGCCGGCCACGCATGTACCAATAGTGAGTGGCATTGTCATAGCGAACTGAAGCCAGAACGATATCGCCACGGACTACATTGTTTAGTGTACTAAATCCACTCTTCGGTGGAAGCATGACTAGCAAAGAGTATCTACTTGTTGGTGGAAGGCAAAGAGTGGTGGAAAGCGCGTTGCGTGCTGGGCATGTGTACAATATGGGTACTAGTGCTCATGGCCACCACACAGTACTAGACACTTCGAGTATAGTACACGGTTGGCTGGCGGCCCCATCCATGCCCCCATGACTGAAATACGACAGTGAGTATCATACGTACACACAACATACACCGCACACAGGGGTATCCGTTCACTACAGGACGTCGGACATGAGACGCACACAGTGGCTATATCACAGAACTCTCTGTGGGCTATACACACAATGTACGCAGTTGTCGACAGCTTGCTCTGCTAGCTATAAACGGATCGCGGATCGTAACCTCTGGGATGCGGTCGCGCTTACATTGTGTACAGTACACTTCAGTAGAATATCACAGAACTCTCTCAAGAGTTCAGTGAGTAGTATCCGAAAACCGACTTTCTTCTCGGGACCGCAAGGGGGCGTTGTGAATCATGCGCTCGCGAGACCAAATCCTTCCGTTTAAACGAGCCGTTATTTACCGAGAGTCACTACTGCAGTTCTCATCTAAATTGACATTCTAGTAATCAAACATGAGTTATAATGCTCCCTAAGCACCATACTGACTAGCAGGTATATCCAGATACTTTGAATTATGGTTTCATTCGGTGAAATGCACCTTAACAGGAACTCCATTTTATCTTTAAACCGCTTCTTTAATGGTTTAATAAATTGTATCGAAATAGGTAAATAAAATCCAGTTGCTCACAAGCCGATTTTCGTTTCCTTTTGAAGGATGTGTTAAACAATCCTTTTTAGGACATAATTTTCTTTTTTCATAGCTTCATTTCACAAAAACCTATTAATGACACTGTCAGAAACATTCACTCAGCATTTCAAAAGAAATGAGAGCATTTTCCAGCAACGCTGTAAAATGTTTGCTAGTGATGGAATTGTGTTGTTTCTCCTTGTCTAAATGCTACTCTATCTTATGTGAAATGCTTTCTCATTTCTCTTTGTCCTAACACGAACAATTTCGTTTATCAGAATTTAACGTAATGAAAAAAAAAAAAGATGTTCAGAATAAGTGTAATAACATAAAACATTAGGGCGAAAGGAACCGTACCATGCATGCCTTTAGCAAAGTCGTGCGCGCATAGATAATTATGGTCCTTGATCATTTTTTTTTTTTTTTTTTTGTTCGGTTGAGTGTTTCACGATTTATGTTTATCACGCTTGTTCTCGATTCTATTTCTCTTGATACTTTCAGACAAAGTTCGGTACCAGATTCAGTGGTGTCTCTTTAACATCACCGCCGCTTCCTGCTCCATCGTTACCAGTGGTTTTTGGATAGACCTATACTATAATATTTCGGCAAAGATACCAATTTTGGTCTACGTTTGCGTAGATCTCCTCCCCACAGTTGCCTGCCTCGCGGAAATCTTTCTCACCCTGATCGTCGTCCGCTTCGTGCACGTGGTCTACCCAGGCATCTTCATGACCGTATATTTGCTCTTCACTGTCATCTACTGGGCGGTTGGGGGAACGGACCCTTTTGGAAACTCTTACATTTCTCCTTTTCTCGACTACGGAAACTATCCCGGCATCGCGGCGGCAACCGCTGTTGGCACGGCCTTTGCCAGTGTTGCTGGCTCGGCCGTTTTCAAGGGATTGCACGCTCTCCGTGTACGATGTATGGATAGTAAAAGAGAAGAAGCCATTCCTGCTACCGAGGAGCCGTCACCTGTCGAGCTCGAAGCACTTACAACGTAGTTCTCAAGGCAGCACCCTCGCCATTGATAAACTGTTCATGTCGCTAGGAATGAAAACGTGTTAATACGGTGAAGCAAAATTGGACCCTACTACTCGGTGCCAACATTTTATGTAATATAAAACTCAATTTGTACACGAATGAACGGACTCGCATACTACTGTGCATACAGTGTACATTACATACAGTACATACAAGCTTGTGCCGAAAGGGTGGGTTGGGTGGTGGCGCGTCGCGTTAATGGGAACACCACCCTTCGTCCAAAGCCCCCCCCCCCCCCTCGGTTTTGCCGAAAGGGTGCGTCGGTACTTTTTCTCATGTAATATTAAAGGTAGGGAATACCTTTTACAGACCTCCCAAAATGCAGCAAAACATTAAATATGAACCTCAGGGGACTTGTTTAGGCCACTGCTGAGAAATTTGGAAGTCAACAGTTATCTACAATTTGAATAATGCACAAAACTCAACTACTCAGTAGTTCTGTGTGTCAGCCACACTTAAGCCTTTTTGTTGCAGTCTTCTGTATTTTTTATCTATAAACACAAATCTAAAAGTATAAGAGCTGATGTAATAACGTATAGAGTGTGTGGCAAGAATGTATATAGAAATGTTTGAAAGTTTTGATGAACTGTCTTCACAAAATATACGTGATGGACACACATGCAGTGCATGGGTCTGCAAAGGTAGCCTAGTAATGTACTGGAATTTACGGTGAGCCCCGAAAAAAAAAAATTCAATTCAAAATTTAACGGTCAATAAAAATGTACTAGATGTTACCTTCCACTTTCAATACTTTATGGGAGTTTCTAAAATGATACTCTCTTCAACATACCACTGTATTTATACAACTCTTCATTTGAGGCATGCAAATGGGATTCCCTACCTTTAAAGGGTGTGTACAGTTCTGGTCGAGGTGTAGATTTAGCTTTTAACATTTTGTGAGATATTCAGAAACCACTCTATGAGATGTAAAAGAACATGCAGTTCTAAATGGTAGCAAAAGTTTATTCGATGAAAATCGGTTTTGAAATGGCTGATATATCCAAAAACAAAGTGAAACAAAGAGATCCTAATAAAGTTGTGGCATGTCGCCTTTCATTATTAGCACTTTTTGGGATATCTCAGCCATTTGAAAACCAATTTTCATCAAATAAACGTTGAATCCTTCTTAAAATGACATGCTCTTTCATATTTCATAAGAGGCTTTTCATTATCTCACTTAGGAATGTTCAAAACATGAATCCCTACCTCAACCAGTACTTTTCAGTCCCTTTAACCCTATAAAGCCCAAGCTATTTTGACCCTTCCCAGGCCCAAGGGGTGGGGGGGGGGGCACATTGTGCCCCTCCCCCTATATAACTTTGTTATTGTTTGATGTTTCATCGTCACATTTGGCACATGGGTAGAGCAACTCATAGTCTACATGACCGCATACTTAAATTTTTCAAGGTCACACATAGAGGGCGCTATTTACCAAAATATAAAGAAATATATAGGAAATATGCTAAAACATGATTTTTCCGTATAATTTCTTTATCCCCAGTATATATGTCTTATCATAGACCAATATTTTTATATTTGCCACAAAATGATCTGCAAGTCAAAGCTCATTATTTTTTATGGTTGAAGTTTCTCAAGGTCACCACATGGGGGCGCTATTCATAACAAAATAAAGAAACACATTATGAGACCTGTGATGTATTGTTTGGGATAGGTGCATGCATAGCTATCATATTTCATGTTCCCATAATATCGGAATTTTAAGTTTGCAGATTGATAATGCGATAAACAAATGATATTAGAGGTATAACTTGGGTGAAGGAATCAAAATGACACAAAATAGAATGGCAATCTTTTTAAAATACTGTTATTTTCAAGTATCTCTATTATATCTATTGTTTTATGGCATTGTCACAGAAAAACAAAAAAAAATAATAGGAAAAACATTTCAGGGCCATAAGTACTTCACATTTTGCTCCTTCAGCAAATTTCATCGTAGAAACGCCCATTTTATACATTATAATATGTGACCGTGCACCTCAAAACGAACATAAAGTCGCACACACTGATTTTGCGTGAGGACTGAAAATAAGTGAAATGGGTCAAACTAGCCGAACTTGACTTTTTCATATTTTCTGAAAGAGCGGGTCTTCTTTTATTTTATGCTAAAATTTGGTATCATAAAACGGGCAGGAAAGTGTGTTGTTTTTAGCAGTTTATCTCGAACATTTTTGGTAGAATAGTGTGATTAGGTGTGTCTTTAGAACCCCTTTTTCATTTCTGAAAAACCTTGTCCACACTCTTCACTTTCAACTCTAATAACTTTTGAAAGGATAGTGCTACTGCTTTGAAAGTTGCCATTAATTATGGACAGAATGTGTTAATGAGGCATGCTTGATTTCACTTTAATCTGATAATCTCTTCATTGTTGTTACTCTGATGGTTTACTTCCTGTTTTTTTGTCCCATTCATCGCACAGCCAGCACGGTTTGGTAAGGATTAAGCGCTTGAATAGACACTGTACTTCAGAGCCTCTTTTCTCAGTTCACACTTTTCCTGAGTTTGTGCTTTCTTTCCAATATTTAGATAGGTTATGAGAGTCCATTTTGATTTGAGTTATACATCATTTTAAAGCTTAAAGTCTGCTCTTTCAGAATATGGTCTTAACTCAAAATTCATGTCTGGCGACTTTTTGTTTGTTTTGAGGTGCAGAGTCACATATGGCTAATTGGAATTGGAACAGAAAAATATGCAAAATCTGACTGACATGGTTGTCAGTTTATTGTTGCCATGGCAACCAGCAATATCAAATATAGCTAAATTATATATCAAAATGTTCGGGATAAGATTTTAGGAAAAGTCACCAAATTTGGTTAACACTGGATTTAGGGCGAAGGAGTGGCGAATGAAAATCTGGTAGGGGGCACAATGTGCCCCCCACCCCCACCCCTTGGGCTTTATAGGGTTAAAAGACGAGTTTTGAATTTATATTTAACCAACTGATATCAAACAACAAATAACAATTAGACCAAACAGTAATTGAACGAAATGATGACTAGACCAACTGGTTATTAGACCAACTGATATTAAACAGTCTATTAGACCAACTGGCTGTAGACCAATTGGTAATAGAGTGTAAACCGATCCGGACGATAGCCTCTTTGAAATGGTTGTTTGAAGGTTAAATATAACTTCAAAACTCGTCTTTTAATATTACATGAGAAAAAGTACCAACGCACGCTTTCGGCAAAACCGGAGGGGGGGGGGGGGGGGGGCTTTGGACGAAGGGTAGGGTCGACGTGTTGTGATGATCGACATGTTATGGCATTTGTGGTTAATCCAATATTGATATTTGTGGTTGACGCAATCGCGGATTTTGAGGAGGCGCATCCCCTTTTAGTGCCCCTTCTCTTTATTTTGTCAACACAACAGAAATAAGAATAAGAAAATAGGGGGGGGGGGCAGGAATTCCTAGGGAATATGGAATTCCTAGACCCGCCCTTGTGACGTATCATGAGATTTGCAGTAAATTTGGAAATTTTGACATTAATTTTTTGTCGTCGACGTGTTATGACATTAGTGGTTAATCCGATTTTGACATATTATTTTGTCGTCGACGTGTTATGACATTTGCAGTAAAAATGGAAATTTTGACATTAATCTGGTTTGTCGTCGACGTGTTATGACACTAGTGGTTGTTTTGATATTTGTCGTCGACGTCTTATGACATTAGTGGTTGTTATGACATTTGTCATCGACGTGTTATGACATTAGTGGTTGTTTTGACATTTTGTCGTCGACGTGTTATGACATTAGTGGTTGTTTTGACATTAGTAGGCGATTTTGACATTAGTGGGCTCTACATGGGTACACAAGGCCACCCAGATCATAGCCAGCGTGCAGCGCTCGCACGAGCCTGCAAAATTCGCAAAATTTTGAGTTACAAATCGTAACGACCGGCAACGAGAATAGCGATAACGATCGCAACGCTTCGTTGAGCCGCTGAATAGCCCTGAGAAGGTAATTCAGGTTTATCCCTGACAGGGTACTTGCTTTGACTGTCAGACGAATGAAATAATAATCGACAACTTGCTCAGCTTTGAATCATGTTCGCTTTTTCTTGCTATTTTTGTTATGACGGAAATATACAAACTGAATTGAACTGACTTGAATATAATCGGATTGAAAGACAGGGTTTAGAAGGCGTTCTTAAAGTATTGTGAACGAGAAAAAAAGGACGATAATTATTCATAAACAAGGTGATTTATACATTTCTGGAAAGCTTAAGTCTCTAGGAATATGAATAATTAACTTTCAGAAGGTAAAAACGTCTCCAGAACGTTGGACAGATGGTGATATGAGATCCTTTTTAGACTACCTGAACCTGAACCTGATCCAGACCTATTTTATTACAATCTCGGAATTTTAATGTATAAACTAACAACTAATGAATTACCATCTGTTTTTATCCACATGTTCAAAAAGAATCGTTCTTTCCACTGTTATCCCACTCGCAAGAGTGACGCCTATCACCTTCCCCGTACTCGCACTATTTTTGCAAAGAAAACAATTATATTTACTGGACTCAGATATTGGAACGATCTCCCTCTAGATATCACTTCTTCCTTACCTTTATTCACCTTCAAACGCAAATTAAAACAGTTATTACTTAGTGGATACACACTCCCAAGCTTTTAGCAACCCCTTTATGCTCCCAGTCTTTTGTCCTTGTCCGCAGCACCAAGTCATTCAAGTTATTTAATGGTACCGATACATCTTTTGATAATATAGCATTTTTATTATTCAAACACTGCGAGATTCGTATGCAGTCTGGTTTGTGCGATATCTATGTGGTTCATTAGTTTATTACTCATCGATTTTTTGTACTTGTGTAATTTTAGTTGGTCAAGACAATCATATCCGTTCTCCGTGTAAAATTATATGTCTATGAACTCGGGAACCTACATTTTTACAAGCTTTAAAGATTTTATGTAGGCCCCATCATATTTCTTATACTTACTAGTGACATTTTCACACGATATGACCTTTTTTTTTGTGTCAAGTATATTTTCTTTTTCTTTTCTTCTGCAATCAAAAGACATGATTGTATATATTTTGTATTCTTGTTTTGTTGTCAATAATTTTGTAATGTCATCATTGAGAAATGGAAATGGAAATATAACATAAATTTGAACTTGAACTTGAATTTGATCTGACGGCGAAATTTTAGTGATCAAAATTATGACGTCACGAAATGTGCGCTGTGCTACTACTCCATCCACACAGTGGGTTGCGTCCATGGAGGGCCGTTGCGGAGGTGGTTCGTTTGGGGCATACGTATGGAGAGGCAGTGTGTCCATATGCCCCAAACGAGTTGAGTCCGCGGCAGCCTTCCATATCCGTCGCCTCTCCGTCGCTTCTTCTACCACTCCGACTTTGCCACTGTCACTATCAGTGTCAATGTCACTGTCATCACTCAATTCACTCTCGATGTCAAACTCAAAGTCTTTCCGTACAATATAACGTAAAAATTGAACGTTTTAATGCCTCAGACGAGAAAGCAGAGGCGACTAAAGACAGGCCAGATATTGCATCCGCTCACCAAGAAATACGTGCCTTATGAATGGCGGCCTCCATATCCCGCTGCACTCGTAAAGGGTTTGTTCATTTCGTGACGTCATATTTTAGGGCTCGAAAAAGACGGCTGTTCCGGAGCGAATATCGGTGAACCAAATCAGTCACTTTTAACTCGCTATTTCTCAGTGGCGCGAATATCTTTTAATAAGTCACATTAAAAATCTGTTTCAGGAGACATTTCCCTCTGCTTTGACACCTTCTTTTGTATGGTTTTCTTGATTTTAATGTCTACTTCACCATACTTTGAATAGATTCCAGTAAAATCGTAAATTTGTTTCGTCGTTTTTCAGTTACACTGAGTCATGAATACCAAGTATGTGAAAGTTAGGAATATCATTTCGAATACCTGTCATAGGGGTCTACACAACTGTAGTCCCAGTCTGATTGTCAGGTTCAGTTTCATCAATGCTTAAGAAGAATTTGAAGGAATTGGAATTTATTAAAGGGGTTGTATAGTATTGGTTGAGATGATAATTGGGCTTTTAACTTTTTGTGAAACACCAAGAAACCACGTGTGGAATAGTGCATATCATACCATTTTAAGAGAAGTTCAAAGTCTAATAAATGAAAATCGATGTTGGCATTGCTGATACATCCAAAAACAAAGTAAAACAAAGCGATCCTACCAAAAATGGATTCCCGCTTTTTATCAGAGACGCTCTTTTTTTCATATCTCAGCCATTTTTAAACCGTTCTTTTTTTATCAAATAAACTTTGAATCCCTCTTGGAATTGCATGTGCTTTCATATTCCATGAGAGGTTTTTCATTATCTCACCAAAATATTAGAAACCTGAAGTTCGATCTCAACCAAAATTATACGTTCCCTTTAATTACCCTAATCAACTAGTCTGATGAGCGGGATTTAGTCTTCACGTAGCATGTATGGAGTATACCAACGTTACGAGACACTTTATCAAAGACGTATATATTATTCAATGTTTTAGATTTATACATATTCAAAGAAACTTGACGCTTTCTCTCTTTTTTTTTTTTTTGGTTCCAATAACATACCATGCACCATAATATTCAGATATAGCATTTCATTTTTATGCTTCTTATTAAAGAAAAAGAAAGAAATGTGTCTTTTTTTTCTGCTGATTAATATTCTCTTGCTCTTAAACCATGTAGATGATATCAATAATTCAGTATTAGGTGTTCAGAATCTTAGAAGCGACTGAAAGTCAGAATTGAAACAAAGTACATTGGTGCCATCGGCAAACAGAATGTATTGCAGTAATTTAGATGAGTCTGTAATATCATTTGTTTGCACTATAGGAATAACAGCCGTCCAAATATGGATCCTTGTGGGACGCCACATTGTATAGGTAAAACTTCAGAGTTTACAGATTCAAAGAATACCTGCTGCTTTTTACTTGATAAGTAATCTTCAAACCATTCCAGTAGAATGCCACAAACTCCACAACAATGCAACTCGGAAATAAAGGGAACTTGTTCGGCATGCTTTGCATTCCATGAGACTGTTCTGCTCTCCGTACAAGCTTTTAGGATCCTGAGATGAGTCCATATTGATATTTTGTGAGTGTTTCTTTTTTTTTTCTGCAGCATATTTGGGAAGGTCCAGAATCTCGACGGTCAGGTACTCCAGAACAGCAGCTAGGTACACTGGTGCTCCATATCACGATGGCGGTCTCCATAATATTCAATTATCGTTTTTATTTAGTGAAAATAGATTTATCTTACTGCATGTTGGGTATATTCTATTTGTGCATCTCTTAAAATTTTAAATCACTGCAATTGTAATTCTTTGTCTTTGTGCTCTTAAAATCTATTTTTAATTTGTACTTGATGGAATGTGGAAATAGTTGAAATCAAATCAATTAAAAACAAATCCAAAAGAATAGAAGCATGCAATAGTGACTCCCACGATTAAAACAGGTGACTGAGACGCTATCAATGACCGATGTTTCAATTTCTTTCTTTTCGCCAATTTTCTCGAAAATGCTTGACAGAATCTGTACATAAACACCAGTTTAGTTGGAGGCCTAAGGGCTAAAAATGGGCTGTTTGGTTCAAATTCTTCCAAAAGCACCAAATTTGGCTCATAGGTCCCTTGTACCATACTCTTTCGATTTTTGATGGGCGTTAAGACTAAAAACCCTTGGGGCCGCCATATTGGTGAAACCAAGTATGGCCGCCATCCGGGTTAAGGGTCAACTGCAGTTACAAATTGAAAAGGTTGATTAATGTTATGATCCCACGTGGGAGATTTTACGGGGTAAGAGAATGTGATTCTAAATATCATTTCTGCAATTCAAGGTTACTCTCACCTCTCAAGGTCACTTTCAAGGTCAAATAAGGGTCAAATCAGGCATTTTGTGCATTTTTCGAAATGGTGTATGTGAGCATTAAACTGCAATTCACTGGTACCCCTATTTTGTCCTGTCTGTCACCATGCCGTCAAACCCCCGTTTGAGGCGAGACCCCATCACCAAACGAAGCTGATGGGGTGCTATACCCCCCCCCTAACGATTCCTTGTTTGAGAATGGGAGTAGATGTACTTGCTCACTGCAAAATAACTTTCTACTCAGGCGTGGCAAACCTGGAGGCCACGCCAGGGTTTAATGACTGCAACAGCTGTCATATTACGTAAGAGCATGATAACGATATCTGCCTGTGGCAGACTATTCAAAGTGCACTCAATTTTCTCTATTCTTTCTCAAGTTTTAGATTGTATATTCTATTGAGAAATTCTATAGTCATCCGTTTTGACTTTCGAACGAAAACATTTGACCCATAACTAACGAAAATACAGGAATAAGAAGGAGAGCATTGTAGAAGTTTGTCGACACACACACGCACCATGGAGCTACATAGCCCATGCCAAAATCAAAACAATCTCCTCCTTTCGCGGGTGCCCCCCTCCCCCCCCCCCCTTGTGGCGGTGACTGATGCTTAGATTAGGCCAGGGTTAAGAAACAGGTGTTTTATATCTTTGGTTTTTAAGTCCTTGATTGCCAAGATATACACTGGCATTGTCTACAGGGGTGTAGCTTCTTCAAACGAGAGATTTGCCTCATGACCTCTTCCATACTCCTTTAATGGTCAATTAGGGCCAAGAGCGGTTCCATTCCCCTACATATCAATTATGACTATGAAAAATAAATGAAAAATTATATTTGATATATATATATATATATATATATGACCCGCTACAACAAAATGATCCTAAAGTCGGGGGAGGTCGATTATTTGAAAATTGCATGATATAATACCCTAACCTTTCTGCTTTATAACACATTTTAAAAGAATAATCGGCTGCGGAGATATCGATGTTTAAAAGAGAGCATGTCGAGACGTCTGGAAAATCACTGTTTCGAGAAAAGCGCCCTAAAAGTCTTCCTTTCGACGCAATCGCGATCAAGGGACACGCAAGTCAGTTGTCACCTCTGGACAATAGAAGGTAAGCCCTAGCAACCCACGAAGAGTTCATTCAAGCACATCAGCGTCGACGGTCTCCTCACCAACCAATCAGTGACCAGGATGTGAGAAGCGGCTGAGCATAGTGCACCCCGCCCGCACGCACCAGTCGACTGGGCAGTGTGCGAGTTCACGCTTCGGTTAGCAGCAAGAAGCAAACTGACCAATGAGATCACTCTGGTCGTTGCTAGGGGCGGAACCTATCTGTGGCGCTCAATCCAAATTTTCGAACCAGTTTCTGTTTCGTTGAAACGCCAAAAAACACGGCTCAGAAAAACGCTATTTTTTGGTCTTTCCTTCGATCATTTTGCTTCAAAATTCGGACAGATGATAGAAGACATGTTAGACTCCGATAATATATCAAAATCAGAAAATCGTAAGTTTTGACCAATTTTAATGTTCTAACTTCAAACTCGATTTTCACGGCTTCGACCGTGCGCGACTTTAGGACCTTTTTGTTGTAGCGGGTCACATATATGGATGAGAATTTTGAACGATGTACAATTGCCAATTTTCGCACCTTGTGACATTCTTTCCCTTTAGAACACGCCACTATGATCTAAGAAACCAGATTTTTTCATGTCATCTCAAAGATTGGTAAATTTCCTTTCGGGACATGACGCAAATCTCTCGTTTGAAGAGGCTACACCCCCGTAAATAATGTCAGTGTATATCTTGGCAATCAATGACTTAAAAAACAAAGATATAAAACACCTGTTTCTTGACCCTGGCCTAATCTAAGCATCAGTCATCGCCACAGCGCCACGGGGGGGGGGGGGGGCACCGCGAGAGGAGGAGATTGTTTTGGTTTTGGCATGGGCTATGTAGCTCCTTCTTATTCCTGTATTTTCGTTATTTACGGGTCAATTTTTTTCGTTCGAAATGTAAAATGGATGACCATAGAATTTCTCAATAGAATATAAAATTGAAAACTTTAGAAAGGATAGAGAAAATTGAGTTCACTTTGAATGATCTGCCACAGGCAGATATCCTTATCATGCTCTTACGTAATACGACAGCTGCTGTAGTCATTAAACCCTGGCTTGGCCTCCAGGTTTGTCACGCCTGAGCAGAAAGCTAATTTGCAATGGACAAATACTTCGACTACCAACGATCAAACGAAGAATCGTTAGGGGGGTATAGCACCCCATCAGCTTCGTTAAAGTGGGGTCTCGCCTCAAACGAGGGATTGACGGCATGAAATGTATGGTTTTGTTGACTTTTGCCTGATATTTTTCATTTGACAAGGACTTAAAGCGTAAAAATACGGTAAAAACGCTATTTTCACAATAATTTTTGTTTTTCAAACTAATGATGTGCCTTTTTTATGGTACGTGGCATCTAATGTCTGACCATGTTCTGGATCTGACATATCATGGGTATGTACCACCAAATTATGAGAACTTTATGAGCACGTATAAAATTACAAAGAACAATTGAAATATCAAAGCCCTAAACAGACGAACGTCCGTGATGCTTTTATTTCTATCGCTGCTGCAAATTCTACTTTGTTCTCCAAACTGTAATGTATACGAAAATTTGGTGTTCCACCTAATGAACATATCCTGCAAAAATTGTACGTCTGTTGGCTGTACATGTGACGTAACATTCTTTTATGCAAAATTGTACTCAGTTTTCGTCACGGACGTGCTTCCCCTATTTTCTAATAAAGATCGTAGCCCATTAAACGTTATTGGCGATATTGTTCTGAGTCATAATCAACTGAGATCTAGCCACACGATAATATGTTTCTTTTGAGTTTCTGTCCATTCTTTGTCAAATAGGAACCGAAAAAATATTTTTAGACGAAACTCCGAGAAAAAAAGAACGTCCGTGATGATTAAAACGTTTTCAAGTGGGACACCATCTTGCTTTGATGGCGAAGGTACATTTTGCCTTTGGCTCTCTAGCATAGGAGCTGCATGTCATTTTTGGAGCGGACTGAGGCTCGTCCGCAGTTTTTGGACAATGCAATTCACCGAAAACCAAGCAAATAATTAATATTTTCTCTGAAAATTCACCTCCTGATCCCCCTCTGAGCAATACATATGTGACCCGCTACAACAAAATGATCCTAAAGTCGGGCGAGGTCGATTATTTGAAAATTGCATGACACAATTCACTAATCTTTCTGCTTTAAATTGATATACAACACGTCTCATAAAGATAATCGGCTGCGGAGATATCGATGTTTAAAAGAGAGCATGTCAAGACGTCTGGGAAATCACTTTTTCTAGAAAAGCGCCCTAAAAGTTCTCCTTGCGACGCAATCACAATCAAGAGACACGCAAGTCAGTATTCACCTCCGGACAATAGAAGTTAAGCCCTAGCAACCCCCGAAATGCTCATTCAAACACAGCAATTCGGCGGTCTCCTCACCGACCAATCAGTGACCAGGATGTCAGGAGAAGCGGCTAGGCATAGTGCAACCGCCCGCACACACCAGTCGACTGGGCAGTGTGCGAGCTTCACGCTTCAGTTAGCGGCAAGCAGCAAACTGACCAATGAGATCACTCTGGTCGTTGTTAGGGGCGGAGCCTATGTGTGGCGCTCAATCCAAATGTTCGAACCAGTTTCTGTTTCGTTGAAACGCCAAAAAAACATGGCCCAGAAAAACGCTATTTTTTGGTCTTTCCTTTCATCATTTTGCTTCAAAATTTCGACAGATGATAGAAGACATGTCAGACTCTAATAATATGTCAAATTCAGAAAATCGTAAGTTTTGACCAATTTTGATGCTCTAACTTCAAACTCGAATTTCACGGCTTTGACCGTGCGCGACTTTAGGACCATTTTGTTGTAGCGGGTCACATATGTTGTAAGGATGTCAAATTTCTTATAATTTGCATTGACAATACCTTTTCGAATGTTTGAAAGAGTTAGGAAGGCTAGGTACTCTCTGCCGATTAGTTATCCGTCCTGGAACATGACCCTAGTAGTAGAACGAACGTCCGTGACAATTCCAGCGAACGTCCGTGACGTAGGCAATCCCACCGATAGGGATAACTTGTCCCAAAAGTGTCCTGTATTCTTTAAACTTTTTGGCTCCAATAGCGACAAAGAAAGTTTTACAAAGTAAACAATGAGTTTAGAGCAGTAGTTTCAGAATTTTTTAGGCGTTATGTAATCATGATGAAGAAACAGTTGAAAATTTACTCACAATTTTACGCTTGTTTTCCCTCTAATTATACAAAAACAGCTTAACACTGAAAACAAAGTTATAGGAAAATGGAATTTTTGCGTAATCTGTAATTTCTGTGCATTTAAATTTCATTCTAATGATGTTCTGGAGACAATTTGTACTGTTACAGGCTCTGAAAGTTTCGCTTACGGACGTTCTGTCCGAGAAAGGATATTTCTGATAATTACAAATATATCACTGCACATTAAGTTAATGTTACTTGAAAATATTAACAAATCACTGAATCGCTCATACCCAAAAATAAATAATGTCCAGCACTTAATTTACTTGTAATAACAAACGGAAAACGTTTTGGTCACGGATGTTCGTTGGTAGAATAAGTCAGTGGATTACCTAGTAGGAGAAAGAAGAACAGTTCCACTTTTTATTGACAGATGCTCCAAGTGTTTATCTTTTGAGTATGGTAGCTGTCGTCTCAAACAGAACACATCCACAAAACAAAACAAATCCGAAAAGTGCTACGCAATCACATTCAGGATAATGACGGAAGAAGTCTGTAATAGTAGAGCAGATAAGTCGAAAAATTGTGCAAAATTTGACTAAAGCATGAAACTTTCACCAGTGTTAGTACATGTTATAAGATTCATTTTAAGATCGGGAGGTAAGTCTGAATTGACCTCTGATGACCTCCAAAGGTCAATGACCTCAAAATTTGATAAAAATTGAAATTTTGCGTCATTGATTAATGTTAAATATGGTAATGATGTACTAAAGACTCATTTTTGTTACAGTGGAATTGTCTTCGATCATGTTCCATAGAACCCTGACAGGTTTCTACCTTTGACCTCTGATGACCTCCAAAGGTCAATGACCTCAAAATTGGATAAAAATTGATATTTTGCGTCTTTGATTAATGTTGAATATGGTAATGATGTACTAAACACTCATTTTTGTTACAGTGGAATTGCCTTTATGTTGCATAGAACCCACACAAGTTTCTACCTTTGACCTCTGATGACCTCCAGAGGTCAATGACCTCAAAATTTGATAAAAATTGATATTTTGCGTCATTGATTAATGTTAAATATGGTAATGATGTACCATAAACTCATTTTTGTTACAGTGGAATTGTCTTCATATTCCATAGATCCTTGACAGGTTTCTACCTTTGACCTCTAATGACCTCCAGAGGTCAATGACCTCAAATTATCAGAATTTTGATATTTGGTGCAATTTGTTGATGATAAACATAACGATGTCCTAAAAATTCATTTGTGTTACAACTGAATCGTTTTCCTATTCCTCAGATCAAGGGAAATTATTTACACGTCTCTGCCTTTGACCTCTGAGGACTGTGACAGGTCAATGACCTCAAAATATCAAAATATTGATATTTGATGTATATGCAACGGTTAACTGTATACCTGGTGTGCAATCATGCATTATGCTATTAGCATTTATGCTACAGCAGAAGTGTCTTCTCATTCCCCAGAACATTGGTCATTACCCTCTGTATATCCAACTTTGACCTCTAAGGACAATGTGAGGTCAGACTTTTAGAATATCACTAAAAATTTGTGTAGGATTGCAAATATTGATGTTTGGCTTCAATGGTTCAATCCTAAATGTTTAATCATGTACAAATCACGCCTTGACGTTATAATCAAAGTATGTATCCACATTCCACAAAGCATTGGTTCATAGTAACAGGTCTCAGGAATGTGAGCAGTCAATTACTTCAGAAATTAAGCTTACGTGTCTTCAGTAATGGCAGTGACCTCAAATATCATATTTATGTTTGGGTTAGTTGTGCAGACTAGCTTGCATGAAATTATGTGCAACATTATCCAATTTGCACTTGACAAAATTTGTACGCTTAAACATGGAAGGTGGGGAGAGGAATACCATATTTTGGGTTGATGCTTAATAGTTTGTGAACAGGCATATGGCAAAGTCCCTTGACCTGGATGAAAGGGTGACAGATGCTAACCAGAAAACAACAGGCCCACCTCATCAGATGTACGTCACGAGTCAAACAACCCGAGTCGTACAGCCCATGAGTTACGCACCCCACGAGTCATACATCCCGTGACCTAAACACTAGATGAACAAGGTCAATGAGCTCGACATCAATAGGCCCACAAGCTGTGCGGTCCGCGAGCTCGACACTCGAAGAAAACAAGGCCCACGAGATTAATATATGTATTACATCAGAAAGCTTAATCTATTCAGTTGAGGTCTTTGTGGACCTCCCCCTCTCCCCATGTGTCGGACTCTTATGGGCCTGGTTTGCCTAAGTATCAAGCTCACTCAGTGGGCAATGCTACCTAGTTTCGAGCTGGCGGGCCTGTGTTGGTCAGTGTCAAGCTCGTGGGCTGTATGGTTTCGGTGAATGACTCATGGTCCTGGAGGATACAGTGACGTCATGGACCATCTGGAAAGCGACATACTGTGAGGCATAACATGCATTCCCCATGAAGCAACCCTGTGTCTTGCAACTTGCTATAAGTCATCCAATTAAGTTTGGGTCATTACGTCGGGCAATTTTGGGCATTTTTTCAATGACCTGTTCAGGAACCTCAATTCCAAATAAGAGTGGAACTACTATTTACTCTAATTGTCTTCTTTATGCTCGATACTCCTTGACACTTGGGCCTGGCCAAGAGTTGTGCCCCCAAGCCCAAATGTTGTTTCCACTAATGGCCGCCATCCGGTTTGCATCCAATGTGTGAATCAGGGTACGCTGGCAGCGGGTAATATCACCTGCATGATCTGGTTAAGACTCTCTGCCAGCAAGTGATGATTCAGTGTAACCTACTGAAATTGGTCTAGATCTATACTCTCGATCTCTTTCAAGACAGGGCAGCATCTGCGTCTTCAGTGAAGCACGCGATTGAGCCTACGTACATTGCACGGATCGGCACACAGATCTCCTCCACGACTAAACTGGATAGACATCCTGAGGTCAGACCAGCGTTCTTATAGGTGCACAGCCACTGTATGCGATCATCAGAGTCTTCCAATGGCAATATCTAAACAGTTTGGGTGAAGGCAAGCTTGTCTCTATGATGAGTGCATTGCACATAGAGTACAGGATGCACGAGATGATAAGAAAGCTTCTTTTTGACTCGCGGGATAGGCTACAATCCTTTCTCAGGCAGAGGTATGGAAAGACAGAGGCAGAGGCAAAGGCAGAGGCATGGAAAAAATCAAAATACATGTTTACGTATTTTACGTGGAATCAGTTCCTGTCTGTTGTCTTGGAAGAAATGCATTAATCTTGCAATGTTGTTGTTTATTATTTTCCCTCTCCATCACGAGTATATATGGGACGTGTTGATCAAAGTTTTTATGATGTCGGAAAATGCAAGGCTGTATTGCAGGTGGCCTATTGCAGGTGGTCTTCATTTTGTTTTTCACAGTATATTGGCATGTTTAACAGACTGTAACTCACCAAGATGCCTCTCGAAATGTTTTGAAAAACTTCTGCTTGATTTTACATGAGCGGATGATTATCAGTTTTCTTTCTGCTTTTTCATCTTGTGTGAAACAAAGTATTGTTTCTCTTCAAAAGATAGCGTGCCAATTAATCTGCACTTACTGTTGGTGCTCTATCGGCCGTATAAGACATTCAACCCCACCTTCAGCCTAGACATCCGTAGGCGTTGTGGAGTCGAGCGGGATCTGAACATCTCTCATGAAGCGAGACTTCTCTTTTCTTTTCTTTTCCCCACCAACAATGTGAAACAAAGATATCCGTAGGCGTTGTGGTATGTAGACGTGGTAGAGCGGGACTTCTCTTCTCTTTTCTTTTCCCCACTAACAAACACGTTTAGCAGGAAACCTAGAAGCATTCGCACATACTGTTTACATTTCCCATCATATGCTTTTAACATGGGAATTTTCATGTACACATTTTGCCTGGAAAAGAATTACCATGAACTTTTCAACACAATACGTGTTCAAAAGAAGCCATTTGGTTCATATGAAATTTACTCGACAGAGTGATTTATAGGGGCCTACTTATCACTGTCCACGTACTCGAACATTTTTCGCTGAAGATACAAGTATGTTCACAAGACTGCAAACAGTGGAATGATTTGCCCCTTAACATATCAGACTACTACATTTCTTGAAATGTCTTCAAAAGCAAATTAAAGTCATTCCTCTTAAATGATTACTCTCGGTTGACGAATGAGGTCCTCGTCTGCATGTCATTGTCGATCTCGTCAGTGTGACTGGGCCGTCCGTTGAGCGGTCTGCCGTCACGCTGTCAGTATTCTCTTCGTCACCATCACTCTCCACTTTGTATCAGTCTGACAGGGCGCTTCAACATCTCCGATGACACCAGTTGACTATTTGGAGTTTGTAATTGCACTCCAAATTGGCGTAAACCAAAGTTTTGTCTTATCGTGACTCATAGTTTTTCCTAATGTCCTGCTGCTCGCCGGTTCAGTCATGACAGTCAGATCCTCATCACATTCACAGCGTAGGTCGATGGTGCATTCAGCGTCGTTAAAGATTAGTTGGTTGACTTGGAGGGGGGGGGGGCATGATGTACCAAGAAAGGGGAACTCCTGACTTTATCTTTGTAGTCTCCAACTATTCTCAAAGTTCCTCAAAATTCCAAAATACTGTGCAGCCTTTGCTTCACTACATAGTGTGAAGCCGCTCTCACTGTGCTTGCCACTCTAACTGATTTCTCGGCTGAGACATGCTTTTTTATAACTATAATTTACTAACAAACTTCCTTTCCCTAAAGCATTTCATTGGCTCAATCTTATATTGGGGTGTGGCGTTCACTAGAAATTAATTCCTTACTGGTGAAATGTTCAATTTGCTCCTCCTCCTATTCGTTTCTGTGAAAACTCAATTTTCTATGATTCATCTCAATTTCTGATTAACTCGTCCACTCTCTTTTAGTTTCTTCATTCACTTGTTCTCTGTAACCACTGGTAAATTCTTTATTGTTTCTTGGTTATCAAAATGATAAACCAAATGAATATTAGTGTCCTTAGGCTATGGCAACCAACGTCATCGTTGTTCTGGGTCATTACCCCTGAATTTGTCTTTGGAGTTTCTGTTTGACCCACTCCACTAAACAATAAATGCTAAAATAGAGGGATAAATTCTGGCAGGAGGGCCACCTTCAAGCTCAGAGGGTCATTTATGTTTGGGGATCAGAGGGCAAAAACACGTCATCACGTCATTCCCCGTAATTTGGCGCGGGGCTTTGGGGATGGAAAGTGCTGACCACTAGCGGGGAAAGTAGCAAACATCAAACTCATAAATTCCTATGACCATAGACTTTTCTTGGAAGAGGTGGTTTTGACAAAAAAAAAAAAAAGAAAGAAAAAATAAAGGAAATAGCTGGAACGAAGATAAACGGTTTCGTAAACTCCAGGAAGGGGAAAAGACTGAGTATATATTGACCTCACAGGGTGTCAATGAAAACGACTGCAGTGTTCTGTTTTCTTTTACTCTCTATTCTATTCTATTCTATTTTATTCTTTATTATAAACATGTGCTAGTAGCCATCTGGGCTACAATTGTGTTTGTTTTGTACATCCTCTAAAGGTCACCAGAGGTCAAAGGTAGATCCCTATCTGTGCTCTTTGGAATGTGAAGACAATTTCTTGTAAAACAGGTATGCTTGTTTTGTACATTTAAACAATGTTTATCATTAACTAATGACACTACAGATCAATATTATGATATTTTGAGGTCATTGACCTCCAAAAGGTCACCAGAGGTCAGAGTTAGAAACCTGTCTTTGCTCTTTGGAATATGAAGACACTTTCATTGCAAAACAGATATGCTTGTTTTGCACATCTTAACCATGTTTATCAATAACTAATAACATCACAGATCAACATTATGGTATTTTGAGGTCATTGACCTCTAAAGGTCATCAGAGGTCAAAGGTAGAAACCTGTCAATGCCCTGTGGAATCAGAAGATTTCAAGTACAAATGCATATTTAGTGCAGCGTAACCAAGATCTAAGCCTATCATTCACAAATGCCTCCAAACATCAATATTCTGATATTTAAAGTTCATTGACCTCTGGAGGTCATCAGAGGTCAAATTAGACTTGCCTCCCGATCTTAAAATGAATCTTATGGTATGTACTAACACTGGTGAAAGTTTCATACATTAGTCAAATTTTGCACAATTCTCATGATTTTGAGGGTTTAACCGCTCTACTATAATGGGCATGTGTTGAAGAAGAAACGAAAGAGTTTCAAAAGGACGTGGAAGCAGTTGAATGAAAATGAGAAGAAACAGAGAAGGACTCGAGCTCCAACACACAGTAAAAAGAATTGCCAGTGCACTCCCGCTATACCAAATTCCTCTGGAGAAGTTTTTTTTTTGTTTGTTTGTTTATTCTTTTATTCATCGAAATACCGTCACAAGCGAACAAAATAATGCAGCATACAATTATTTTCTGATGAAAACACGCAAATCCTCCGCTTATCATGACATGGTGTTTCTTTATACTCATCAATGAAAAGCAATGTTAATTTGTAATTCTTTCCAAGATTTTTTTTTTCATTTTACATTTAAAGCACAGAGAGATCGTCAATTTGTTTGTGCTTTTGTGCTTACGTTGAAAACACATGCTAAAAAAGTAATGATTAAGAATAGGTTTAAGATTGCTCTTTGATACGTTCGCTCTTCTAAAGAGTCGTTACTCCGAATGTCCAAAGGTTTGTTATTCCGAAAATGAAATCAAAAAATGTTCGTAGTTAATTCAGGAGGTTTCTCATTAAAAATGTTCTTATTCCGAAAGTTTGTTAGTCCAAAAACTAAATATTAAGGTTCATTATATTTTGGTCCGTTCTTCTAAATGTGGAATGGGCCTGATATTCGTTTAGGTGAAAACGGTTATCTGAGGTTTTGAAATTTGGAGGATTTGGTTGTTAACTTGTTTCTCCACATTTGGATAGGCGAACATGATTTTTTTTTTTTACTTTCCAAGTAATAAACCTTTCGATTAACCTTCGGAGATTCCTATCATTTACCGAATAAAAAAGCTATCAATTTTCGGATTGACAAACTGTATGAATAACGAGCCTCCGAAATGACGCGTTACCAAATGTTTGTTATAACAAACCATATTGTATAATATCAAAGTCACAAACATCCATCCAAGCTACATGGACTTATTGTGACTTGTTAAGACGAAACTTCGCAGTATCGAACCTAATATCATTTCTGACTAATATAATAACACAAATTCTCCTGGGTAACAGTGTGTAACACAAGGAGCAAACGAAGAGGGATTTCTTCCTAACGTGTTCGTTTGCCCTTCCCAGCTAAACTTCGTATTTCTATAACGGAGCACATTTCTTTTGTGTTTCTATGTTAATTCTTTGTCATATTTTGCTGTGACCGTGTTCGTTATAATTATGCAAATTTTGCATTGTAGACTTTAGATAACAAAGTTAGGAAATGAATCTTAACTTCGTGATAACGAAATTTTGATAAATATATTCGTTCTCAAGGATGGACTACATCACTGAGAATACACGAGTGTTTGTACGTTCATTTACGAGAGATGGGAAAATTGTTTTCTTTGATTCCTCAGTATGAGGAGATGAACAAGCTTTTATAATTGAGAATTGGTAATATCTATTCAGGATATTGCAGAGGAGTTTGTTCTCGACATGAAATTGCTGTTTGTTGTGAGTAGAATGCGTTTCCAACTCAAGAGACATTGTTCAATATCTTGTTTGTTCCGAACGTTCGTGAGCTATATGCGAACCTCCGTGATGAAATCTATGCTATGTTTGTTGGGTTATAGAGACTGCCTAGATCAGATACATCTTAAAAAGGTATGCTATTACTTGAGAGTGAGGATTTAAGTATGGGATAGTGAAATAAGAGGTCAAGAGTTTCTGTAAAATGCGCGTAAAGTGGAGAAAGTGTTAGCGGAAGAGCAATATTTCAACAGAAATGATGAATTTGGTTAAATCATCAGTTTTAACCAAATTCTGATGAATTTGGTTAAACTTATGGGTGCTGGTGCGCAAGGAAATAGTTTTGCCTGGTTTGAAATTTATTTGACCAATCGTCAAATATGTATTTATTTTTGTTCTGAAATGTCTGAGTTTGTTGATGTCAATTACGGCGTACCTCAAGGTTCAATCCTTGGACCACTACTGTTCACCCTTTATATAGACGATATAGTTCAGCACGTACAACACTGCGACCTACAACTTTATGCAGATGATACTATTTTGTATTACTCTCACAAAGATGTTAATTGTATAGATTATTTTCTGAACACAGACTTGGAACGCATACATGATTGGATGTGTTTGAACAAACTTAGCTTGAATGTTGATAAAACGGAGAGTATACTGATTGGTACCCGTGCAATGTTGACAAAACGCAAAGATTTAAATGTTTATATAAACGGGAAACATATTCAATGCAAAGAAGCCGTGAAATACTTAGGGGTGATAATAGACCAAGAATTGAAATGGAATGATCATATTGAATATCTTTGTTAAAAAAAAAAAAATGGTAAATTGGTTAATTTTTTAGGTCGTCTTCGAGTTTATATTAATGAATGTAATTTGAAATTGATTTACCGCACACTAATTCTCCCTTTGCTTGATTACGCAGATATAGTGTATGATTCCTCCCACCTGAAATATACCGATCGACTGCAGAAATTACAAAACAGGGCTGGTAGAATAATACTTGGAATAAGTCCCTATAAACATATATACAATCATGAATTACATCAAATTTTGAATTGGGAATCCCTGAAATCTTGCCGAATTAAGCATTCTATATCTTTGGTGTACAAAATGATCTCAGCGCACCATATATGCAAAATTTATTTCAATTTGTTTCACATCCATACAATTTACGGTCCTATGGAAATCTCTCCTTACCAAAGCGTCACACTGATTATTGTAAAAGAATGTTTTCATATCGTGGAGCTTCTTATCTTTTATGATTTACCACGTGACGTTAGATGTTTAATCTCATATAATTTGTTTTTTAAAGAAATTGATCAATTTATTATACCAAAATAGCTTTAATGTATATATGTAACCCGCTACAACAAAAAGGTCCTAAATTCGCGCACGGTCGAAGCCGTGAAAAATCGAGTTTGAAGTCAGACCATCATAATTGGTCAAAACTTACGATTTTCTGATTTTGACGTATTATTGGAGTCTGACATGTCTTCTATCATCTGTCGAAATTTTGAAGCAAAATGATGAAAGGGAAGACCAAAAAATATCGTTTTTCTGGGCCATGTTTTTGGGCGTTTCAATGAAGCAGAAACTGGTTCGAAAATTTGGATTGAGCGCCACAGATAGGATCCGCCACTAACAACGACCGGAGTGATCTTATTGGTCAGTTTGCTGCTTGCCGTTAACCGAAGCGTGAAGCTCGCAAGTCGACTGGAGCGTGAGGGCGGGGTGCGCTAGGCCCAGTGATTGGTCGGTGAGGAGACCGCCGACGCTGTGCTTGAATGAGCATTTCGGGGGTTGCTAGGGTTTACCTTCTATTGTCCGTAGGTGAAAACTGACTTGCGTGTCCCTTGATCGCGATTGCGTCGCAAGGAAACCTTTCAGGGCGCTTATTTCTTCGAAACAGTAATTCCCCAGACGTCTCGACATGCTCTCTTTTAAACATCGATATCTCCGCAGCCGATTATTTTCATAACATGAGTTATATATGAATTTAAAGCAGAAAGATTACGGAATTTTGTCATGCAGTTTTCAAATAATCGAACTCGCCCGACTTTAGGATCATTTTGTTGTAGCGGGTCACATATAATTATAAATATATGTATATATGTATATATGAAGAGTTTGTTTGCAAAAACCGATAAGTCCATTTTTGAAGATTTTGAAGTACGATCTCTGTCATAAAGTACAAAATAATACCTTTTAAATGATACATTGGTCACTACATATAAAGGTATATTTTTGAAGTTATGGTCAAAAGAAGCAAAATTTTTATTATTCTCTTTATTTTTCTTGACCTTTAATCGGAAATATCTCCATTTGACAAATATGGAGTTATCGGTTTTTGCAAACAAACTCTTTATATATACATATATATATATATACATACATATATATATATATATATATATATATATATATATATATATATATAATGGTATCATGGATATTTTGGGCGGGGGGGGGGGAGGAGAGTGAGTCATAATGATGGGATAATTGGGGTTACAATGTATTTGATTTAACTGGTAGGTGTCAGAGGTATGTTTCCATCTTAATCTCACTTTGGTTTGATTCAAGACTTATTGATATTCTTCATTAATATGTATTACTTATTCATGTCTTTATCATTATGTGTATCACAACATTGTTATTTCTAGGACCCCTCTGGAAAACAGCTGTGTTATGATAAACATAGCTGAGTAGGGCTATCCTTCCGTTCATTTTATGTACTACTTTGTTCATGCAATGAATATAATTTTGTAATGTGATTTTTAACGGAAAATAAATTCAAATCAAATCAAAGTCTACCATTACGTACAGGTTAAGGGTACAAGCTTAATATTCTGCCAACACGTACACATGTCCCTTAAGATATTTCATTACGATTTTGAACTGAATCAGATCTCTGCAAACTATGTTAAATGGTACTCAAATGTATGTCCAGTACTATTCCTCACGGACGTTCGCTGCTCTGGACATGGTAAACTTCCGCGGTGAATAAAAACTTGTTCCTCTGGGAAAATCCTAGTATAATTGGGTTCATATTAAAGCTTGAGTTATACTCTTTCAGGTAAGATACATGACTTGGAGAATTTCCTACTTTTTGAATTTTGCCTTGTTTTGGCTCAATTGTACATCGTTCAAAATTCTGACCCATATATATATATATATATATATATATATCTATATATATATATATATATATATATTTATATATATTGAAATCTTTAAGCACAGAACACGGGCTTCCATTGGTTTCGTTTTCTTTTCTCATTTTCCTTGGACAAAGTTCTCACTATTTATCAATTGTTTCCGGTCAGTTTTTCCTTCCTTTGTTTCAATATATACTATATATATATATATATATATATATATATATATATGAAGAGTTTGATTGCAAAAACCGATAAGTCCATATTTGTCAAATGGAGATATTTCCGATTAAAGGTCAAGAAAACTAAAGAGAATAATAAGAAAATTTTTGCTTCTTTTGACTATAACTTCAAAAATATACCTTTATATGTAGTGACCAATGTATCATTTCAAATGTATTATTTTGTACGTTATGACAGAGACCGTACTTCAAAATCTTTAAAAAATGGACTTATCGGTTTTTGCAAACAACATGTATATATATGAAGGGTTTGTTTGCAAAAACCGATAAGTCCATTTTTGACTTTAATGGCAAATATCTCCATTTGGCAAATATGGACTTATCGGTTTTTGCAAACAAACTCTTCATATATATAAATGTGCTTTAATACGGCCGCCACCCTATTCCAAGATGCCGAATCAGGGTGCAATGGTAAAGAGGGTAATAACACGCCTAATCTTATTTTGTCTTCGTTTTTCCTTCTGACGAGATAGCTGGATAGCCCATATACAACTAGCTGGTCAGTTGTATGTACTTGGGGTGGACCACTTTACCGATTTATGCACCTTGAGTTTTCCGATAACGAAATACCGATTCGAGATCTTTTCATGTGTCTGGGTTTGTGATTCTTTCACACAAGGGACTTCCGCTTTTTATATCCAAGTGATGAGGTGCAAAGTGTGTGCCTCTACTACACACACCATTGCTCAGGTAGACTTGAGATACGTGGGATTCGAACCCGTGCTGGAACACAACTGGACCGCAAGCCACACGCTACCGACTGTGCCACCTCGTCACCTTTCATGGTCAATTACATAACTTTCCAGCTGGCAAGCGATATGATTCTCCTCCTGCTGAATTGGTGTACGCCTGCTCTCCCTTGACAAGACAGCGTCTGCTTCTTCAGAGTGAAGGAAGCAATGGCCGAAGCTTCCAAGGAATCGAGCTCCTCAATCCAGGTCAGACAAGTATTCTAGGGGCAGTTAACTAAATTCGATCATTAAAGTCCTTTAATTTCCATTATATCATCAGAGTAGGTGAAGATTATTCAGCGAAGGTTTTTTTCTCATCTCTTTTTATTCTCTTTCATCAAACGGAACAGTTTCTGTATTGAAAGCGGAAAAAGACTAGTGAACCTGAACACCTATTGATGTTGTATGGGATACTGATCCTGAAGAAAATAATCTTTACATTTTTGCGCAGCAACACTGTGCAGTCCTCTGACAAGAGATGGTGATGGCACCACTCAAATCTCAAGTTATGATTGAAAGAGCGTAGCGTCTTCCTGAAAATTAAGATTGAAATTTAAAGAACTGCCCTCATTTATCAGCGCACAGATATCCAAGAATAAATGGGACGGACAACTCATCCTGAGCACCTGATTCGAGACGGAAATATCCAACAGGAATTGTGATCTCACAACCCTTCAGCTTTCCAACAACTTAGATGCGATCTACGCAAAGATATCCTCACAAAGGATGACATTATGTTTTCTGAAAGCATTTTCTGAAAACAGTCTCGACAAGAGATGGTGATGGCACCACTCAAATCTCAAGTTATGATTGAAAGAGCGTAGCGTCTTCCTGAAAATTAAGATTGAAATATAAAGAATTGCCCTCATTTATCAGCGCACAGATATCCAAGAATAAATGGGACGGACAACTCATCCTGAGCACCTGATTCGAGACGGAAATATCCAACAGGAATTGTGATCTCACAACCCTTCAGCTTTCCAACAACTTAGATGCGATCTACGCAAAGATATCCTCACAAAGGATGACATTATGTTTTCTGAAAGCATTTTCTGAAAACAGTCTCGACAAGAGATGGTGATGGCACCACTCAAATCTCAAGTTATGATTGAAAGAGCGTAGCGTCTTCCTGAAAATTAAGATTGAAATATAAAGAATTGCCCTCATTTATCAGCGCACAGATATCCAAGAATAAATGGGACGGACAACTCATCCTGAGCACCTGATTCGAGACGGAAATATCCAACAGGAATTGTGATCTCACAACCCTTCAGCTTTCCAACAACTTAGATGCGATCTACGCAAAGATATCCTCACAAAGGATGACATTATGTTTTCTGAAAGCATTTTCTGAAAACAGTCTCGACAAGAGATGGTGATGGCACCACTCAAATCTCAAGTTATGATTGAAAGAGCTTAGCGTCTTCCTGAAAATTAAGATTGAAATATAAAGAATTGCCCTCATTTATCAGCGCACAGATATCCAAGAATAAATGGGACGGACAACTCATCCTGAGCACCTGATTCGAGACGGAAATATCCAACAGGAATTGTGATCTCACAACCCTTCAGCTTTCCAACAACTTAGATGCGATCTACGCAAAGATATCCTCACAAAGGATGACATAATGTTTTCTGAAAGCATTTTCTGAAAACAGTGTACAATCGCACGGATGAGCATAACATCACATTTTCGGTAGTGTGCTTTTTTAAACCCTTTGATCTGAGTTAAGGGTGGGTCGTCATGGTCGTGGTATTGAAAAGATAAAGACCTTTTCAGCTCTTTCCTGTACAGCATACCTCTCTTCCAGAGCACAACATCAGGCACTGACAGGGTGCGACATTACTTCAGACTTGTTTTGATGTGGCATGCAAAATGCCTAAGTAGTATTTGTCAGCAAACCAGAGCTCACTGACACATTAACTACTTTAATAATCGTGCTCATGTCCAGCAAGGACTGATGAGAAACAAGGTTTATGGGGCAGCCAGCGTCAACGAGGGTAGGCATCATCTCGTCATAACGTGGGAGCAGATCATCCGAAACCACCCTATCTGCTCAAGCGGCGCTGTATCAACATTTTCAAGATGAGTGCTGCTGCAAGTGAGTTTTTACTGAAATCATGACAGCATGGGTCATGATGTGATCCCTGACTTCAGGGAGTGGAGCTGGAGGAAAGATGGCACAGGTACATGGCAATTATTAGTACTATCAGCCACTCTCCGGAATGCTTCAGTACTAAATTTCATTCTTCTGCACCACAACTATTTCAAAGTATGCATTGGGAGGTGGAAAACATGAACATGGAAAAAAAAAATAATGAAACGAATGAATGAATGAATGAATGAATGAATGAAGGTGAAAATGCACAATGTAGAGCAGTTGTCAGACGAGCCATGGTCAGTAGTTTGATATAGCTACAAATCTAAAGTGGGGTGGGGGAGGGGATTGAGGGCCTATCTGACGGGAGGAGACATTGTCGCAATGCCAGCGTCTCGAAGAAATTATTTCCAGGGCGACGTCCAAGACGTCTTCAAACAAAGGGACAACTTATTTGCTTTGAAGTCACGAGGATGTTGGCACGGCTTTTGCAGTCGCAGGGACTTATCAGAGACGTCTTTTCTCAGCGACTTCCCCCATTCGTCGCCATGATGTTATTACGGTCTCCACAAGATAGCGGGGACATCTCGAAGATGTTGCAGGCAAATTTAGTCCCCACGACATGGCCACAGTGATGGAGACTTCACATAGACGTCTCGGAGAGCTGGTAGACGGAAAAAGTTTCTGCAAAAATCGAAAATGTTCGATTCTCCTGTGAATCCCGGAGATTTGGCTCGTCTCCAGATGCGTCGTAATAGAGATGATGAGGAGAGTAGAGTTGCAACCTATAGTCTTCAGACCAACGAGATACCAACTTATAAAGTCTTGTGATATCATACCAATTTGCGTCCAAGCACTTTGGATAGAATCTTAATAGACCCTAGAAGGTGTCATGAAAGTTGTACGATAGCATATCTAATCTATACCCTGTTAATGGTGTCACTGTGGCACCTGTGCAATATGCTTGTTCCCTAAATGGTGTTACCAGGACCGTCATGTTCTCTGAACGGCATATTTAGCTCTAGAGGCACATTTCCTATATGGACGTTAGAGTCGAACTTTCTTACACAAGTTCGAAAAAAGCAAATTGATGCCAACCTGTTGTTCTAAAAACTCTCTTAAACACGACAGATTTTTGTTTTTAATCCAGATTAGGAGTGACCTGCATAATTATTATTCCATTGAATTTTAATCTGAATTATGAATATCTACTGTGATTGAGGATCCCTGAACTGCAACCGAGAAATAAAAACATTTCTCATTTTAGTGGCAACGTCAAGGACGCTGGTAATATAGAGAGTAGCCCCCCCCCCTTAATTCTAAACTATTAATATATTAGGTAGCAATAGGATCCTATTTCTTATATATGTATGTTTTTATTGCATTCCTTGCAGATGAAGATGAAAATAATAATCCAATAATCAAATCTTGAAAATTCTTTGAAAGGGCATTACCCATAATTCAAACTAGCTCTTTTGGCTGTCATTAAAGCAAATGATAATATATATTGAATTCCGCAAATATGACCAGTCGGTGAGGACATTTCTTCTTAGCGCCTGTAATGTAAAAATGATTAATGGAATGACTGTGACATGAACTATGATATTTCATAGCTTTGGACAGACCCTCACTAAAAAGCTTGTGTAGCCATTTTACAACAGGCCATAATTGAAATGATGCAGAAAAAAAAAATTACCGTAAGTAATCATTAAAAATGAAATTGAAGGGTTACTATGAAAGTCTTCAAATTTAATTGTGAAATAAGGATCTGAGTAAGATCCCTTAAACCTAATTACTCTCAGAAAGGGGTTCTTATCATAATTCATGAGTGTATACCTAGTGATTGAAATCTTAACACGAAAGCAGATATATTGATGTTACTCGTGAGAAAGCCCACCTCTCCCTCTCTCACAGCCCTCGACAACTGCAATTCTATTAGCAGGGCTGGCATTCCTCCTATATTGACTATAGGCAAACCATTTTCTAAATTATCTATTATGAATATAATGGTTTGACTCCAAAGGACCTTTGGGGAGACCTTGTAAGGAAAAGTTGACATCAGACCATAAAAATAACTTCAGAATCGAATTCCTTGACCTATAAATCCTCTAGAGCCGACTTTTCAAATTATTGCAACACTTGAACGCCATGTAATTGTTATACTGGCCTTTAAAAGTAGGTGGCAGGTGGCAGCCATATTGGATTTTGCAAATATGCCGCCCTGGAGGGCGCTCTTCACGAGAAATACGCCTTTTTTCAGCCGTCGACAACTGCAATTCTATTACTAAGGCTGGCATTCCTGGAATATTGACCACTACGGGCAAGCCATGTTTTTTCAATAAACTCTTATGAATACAATGGCTTGATCCCTATATGACCTTAAGATGACCTTATAAAGAAAAATTGACTTGAGACCATGAAAACAACTTCAGATTCGAATTCCTTGACCCAGAAAACCTCTTAACCTGACTTTTCAAATGATTGTAACCCTTCTTTGTTTTCAAATGCAAGTGACCTTTAAACCTATATGGAGGCCATATTGGATTTAGCCAATATGGCCGCCCCAGAGGGCGCCCTTCTTGGCGCCCATCAAAAATCGAAATAGTATGGTTTGGGCTACATGTGTGCCAGATTTTGTTGGTTTTGGAAAAATTTGAACCAAAAATCCCCTGCGCCCCCCCCCCCCACTAGTTGTCATTAGACAAATTACAAGTGTATGAAATCCATCTCACACTTAGTTTAGGTCATACCTTATCAATTATCCACAACTGTATTTATTCATAGTCCTATACAAGGTTGATTATCTGAGATCGTCTATGAGCTATTGTATACCACGGGAGGTCCACCTTTAATAGGACCCCTGCTTGTCAGGATAATCACAATGACATTACTGAAGCAATATTGAAAAACACCATTGTTATGTATGTCGACAATACGAATATCAGTGATTGAAACCTGAGTATAAAACAAGAGAAAACGTTAAATTAAGATTCTATCAAAAGCAAAGAACTGTGAGAACAGCTCCCAGAGTAGTTCTCTTTCGAAGAGTAAGGAAATAAAAACCCTGTATTATTCGAAATGACTAGTTTAATAATTTCCCTTTACTGCCATATACTGAATATTGTTACAATACCTCAACTAAGTGTTTCCAACAGTATATCGAAATTCCTGTTAAACAATATGAGCAAATGGCTTGAATAGCGTAAAAGAAACTAAACTCCAACACTTCAGCTGTTGAAAGTACGATGAAAGATTCCTGTCATGCCTATGGAGGAACGATCACAATTAGTAAAGCCAAATTCAGGCAGGCGTCCTTTCAGAAAGTTCATCAACTTACCTCACAGATTTAATTATGTCATCAATGCAGACTAACTCGTGGCTACAAAGCAAGAAATTTACGAAACAATGGTTTCATCTCAGAATAATCAAAGCTACTGCAGAGAGCAGAAAACAAAGCGTTTCCATTTCCTCGAAAGGCCTTCTGGAACGAACACAATAGTTACCCACTCGGCATACATAATTGAACTAGTAAAAGAGATGTTATCTTGAAATAATGTTCATTAGCGCTGCTTAAAGATAATGTAAAGATTTGGTACCTCAAAACTTTCCCTGAATTTCCTTGTCTTAGTTTATGTTTCAGGTTAATGTACGTTTCATAATCTATAACTAACACTGTGAGACTTACTCGCCCCAAAGTGCTCTCATGTCTCAGTAATCATGCATTAATGGTTTCGTACCAGAGCCGTGTATAGTATGCACCGCCGTACGGCGGCGAGATTGTACACGTATCGTACGAAACCATTATTGCATGTTATAAAATGGGTTCAAGAATGTAGCCAATTGGAAGCGCTGAAATGAGTCACGTGTGCGTGCATTAATTTCTTCAGGTATGCACTAAGAAGAGTCTCTCTTCCACCTCCCTGGCCTGACGTACGTCACAATGTTTACACTAGCAGTGCGCACTCAATCAGTTGTTACAAGTGCGTCACGCGCTACTATACGCGCTGTCAATCTTGTAAACAACTTCTAGTTCGGGCCGCGGGCTGCCACAACAGCCGGCGGCCTTTCTTGTGCGCGTGCATAACAGTACGTGGCGTACGTATACTCTTATACGACAGTACTTATGTGCGGGGTTTCCGAGTGCGAAAGTGCGTAAATGTTTGGGACCATCTTCGGACATCTTGACTTTTGAGCGAGAGCTACATGTAGCTGACTGGTATTGACCCACAAAGGTACGTGAATAATGCTGTTAGTTTTCGACCCATTTTATAAAACAAATGATGCACAGGATTATTTCGTGGCGTTAGTGAAGGTGCGGCGCACTCTCGAGTATTGACAACGGTTGCAAACATGCACTCGGCTGCGCCTCGTGCATGTCGCACCATTGTCAATACTCTCGAGCGCGCCGCACCTTCACTAACACACTCTATCCTGTGCATCATTTGTATAATAACAGCGACCAGCAGCCCCATACGCATAGCTAAATGGGGCTTCGCATTATAGCAGCCAGAATCATGACAGATTTAGTATCGCGGGTAAATATCAACTTAAAATCCAAAAATGTCTTCAATTTGAAGACTTACCAGTTACAGATAATATAAAGTTTTGGTATTACCTCAAAAGTTACCCTGAATTTCCTTGTCTTAGTTTGTGTTTCAGGTTAAAGTACCTTTCATATAACTAACACTGTTAGACTTACTAATCATGCAATAATTCGTCGGTCGCATTACGAACCGGCGAATGTTCGAATTTGCGCGGAAACACGATTACGAGATAATCGCGTTTAAAGAATCGGGACTTCTTTAAACGTATAAAAACGTGTCTTATAACCACACATTGATGATAATATTACGAGAGTGATGAAAGCGGAATTTTCTGCTTTGTTTGATACTAAATATTACTTTGTAGCCGCACCTGGGGCTCTGTGGTAGTGATGCAAAGTGCGTTTGGCGGTTCGTAAAACCCCCCATTTCAGCGTTTTACGTATATCGTGTACTAAAGAGCGGGCATTACGAACCGGCAAATGTTTACATTTGCCGGTTCGTAAAGTCCATGCTCAATACGTGTGGACTTCAGCGAGTGCGCATTACGAACCGGCAAATGTAACATAAAATGGCGCGTATCATAACACATTCTACACGCTTAGGTGGTACGCGCACAGTGTAATGTATACATTCGCCGCTCTAGGTAGTGGGATTGTGATTCATTCATGTTCATTCATGTTCATTCATGTTAATTGTATCATAATCATGGATATTAGGAAAGTGTAACAAACACCACAGTTATTTTCTCAAACTATAACACCTACCTGTACTTTTACACATTAATTGTTGATGCGAGTAATGTTATCAAACTGTGCAATGGGTTTTTGATTGGATGAGTACCGTTCTAAAGTGTGCCTGGTAGTCACTGCAGGGCTGCCAACTCTCACTCATTGAGAGTGAGACTCACTCATTTTGGTCCTTTCTCACTCTAAAACTTTATTTCATTTGCATGCATTTCTATTGATCTCACTCATTTTGCCTCCTAAATCATAGCATTGGCCAATGGGGTCTCGCTCTCAACTAGTTTCAAATGTTGGTAGCCCTGTCACTATCTATAAATAAAGTGTTAAATTCATTACCAGTACGTGTATCAGTATTGAGAGAATATAATTACATCCATACAAACACAAACATACACAAACACACACTATGCACGCACATACCAAAACCAGTAAACACACTCGAACCCACACACACAACCTACTTTCTTTAAACATTAATTGTTGATGCCAGTAATGTTATCAAACTGTGCAATGGGTATTTATTGATTACTGGATGAGTACTAAAAGTGTGCCTGGTAGTCACTGTCTGTAAAAAAGTGTAAATTCATTATCAATATTGAGAGAATATAATTACACCCATGTAAACACAAACACACACAAACACACACTATACACGCACATACCATTACACACAAATGAACACACACACACATACCCTCTTACAAAGCAGTCATAATCACCTCGTTCTCCCAATTCTAGGTATCTGTGTCTCTCTAACTCCTCTTTTTTCTATTCTCTTGTTATTTTCTTTTGTTTGTTTTCTATTCACCAGTCCCCAGTTTGTGAAAAATTCTGCATTTTATTAATTCAAAATGCACCATACCACATGTGTGTTCATAATTACATACATTAACTACAAAAAAAAAGCATTCTCCTCAAACTTCCAGATATAACCTGTAAATTAGTGATTTTTTTTTGTGCATTTCGACAGCTCACAATAATTACACTGTACACCATTATTACAATACATTATATTACAATTAATACAAAATAAATGTGACATTCTCCATGATACTTCAGAATGTAATCTCATTTGGAAATCGATGAGAAGTTAGGCATTTGTTGCATTTCAGAATTGTGTTCTGACCACTATAAAAGTGGTGCAATAACATACAAAATACAAAATTCTCCTAACACTTTACGAGGTAATCTGACCTGTAAATTGGTGAGAAGTTCTGCATTTCTTCGACCTCACAAATGTATTACAGTAGTACTCATGTTAGTCACAAATAGTGCAATAAGATGATCAAGTGTACCATTCTCCTCACACTTCACAAGGTAGTTTTGCCCAGGGTTGAATTAATGAAAGTGATACCCAATGTGTTAATAAACACGAGTCTACAAACTTTAACAGTCTGCCAACTACTGGACTGATGGGAGGAGAGTAGTGTACGTCATTCGTCTCTTTTTGCTGACGGGGGACAACATGACAAAGTGTTAATAACATGTCTGGCTAGCCATTCTCTTTCTAGGACCAGAATTTTCAAGGCATGATAATATTGTCTGATAGACATTCTGTCATTTTCACTGAGGCAATCAAAGCCGAAAGATTTATGGTTACGTGTTGAATCACATCTTTGATAGTTAAAATGTGTTCTACCATCTACAAATATTTCTGACTGTTTGTAGGCTTCCCCACTGTTCAGCTTTTCTTTGACAATTCTGTTTTAGATTCCATTAATTTTTTTCATGACAACTGAAGATCTATCAGGAATAGAACTGATATCAGTACCTACAGATTCTTCAACATGAAAATCTTCTGGCTTTGCACTGACATCTATCTTCCACTCCCTCAAAAGCCTGAATGGCAGTAGTTTCCAAATTTGCAATGAAGAGACAATAAATGGAATACATACTGGAACACTACACTTTATTTCTATTGTTTCTTTTATATTTGAATAAGGTCTTCCCGAAGTGATTAAAATTGGTCAATTTATGTGAAACTGTGTTGAAATTATTAAAAGCATGTAGAAAATATGTAACACTGAAGATAAAACAATTACCAGAAAGTATTACAAACAAGTATTTGTACAAGGCATTATGAGCAAGAAATTCACCAATAATTCCCTTTCCTTTCCTTACAAGAAACATGTAGTTTGCCTAAATGGTCTTTATTTTAGGAAAGTTGGTGAACAGTTAGTACACTAGATATAATAATGTAAATACAACCAGATGTATACCCACAAGACTAGATAGAGGGCAGTATAAAATACATACGGCATATAAATATGCTGTACTTCCATTGCACTTCACAAACATTTTTCTATTGCTCTGGACTGTGTCCGGTTACCATCAAAATTGGTTCTTCAATGTTTGACAGGGACATTGCTTTCTCGAGATTTAACAGTATTCCATCATCCAGCAAGGTTCAGTATTCTTTGTAATCTGAAATAAGAAAATTAAAGGAGTGGAGGACTTAGTCTGCTTTCAAATTGAAATCGGATACACCTAATGCAAGGAAAACAAATACATAATTTGATGAAACTGCCAAGTCTGGTTGAATAATTGTTACTTCATTTACTGTTTTTTTTTAACTATTGTTTGCAGAAGACAAACTATTTTCTTTAAATTTTACAGGTTGCCTGCCACAAACCTTTTTTTTTTTTTTTTTTTACAAGAGTGAAGGATACAAGAAAAAAAAAAAGATAATCAAAGTATTTATCACATGTTTAGATTATTTTACATTTGTTATTGGAAACTTAAGTTTTGGCTCATAACTGCTTTTTTAGGAATTTACACCAAACAGACAGATAATGCAAGAAATACAAACAGCAGTTATACAGTGCCCTGAACTTCTCAACTCCAGTTGAATTACCTTCAGTTTCAAAGGTAACATTGCTGCGTTGTTTCTTAGAATGCGGACACCACAGTTGTTTGTAGAGGCTCTGCTTCTGTTGCTGTTGCTGCTTCTAGCAGTGTTGCTGATGTTCCTGGAAGTGCAGATGCTAAAGTTGCAAATAGAGGCTCTGCTGCTACAGTGGTAAGTAGAGGCTCTACCACTGCTGTCGTACTTAGAGGCTCAGCTGCTAGGGCTGTATGTACAGGCTCCGCTGCTGCTGCTGCTACTTCAAGCGGTGCTGCTGATGTTTCTGGGGATTCAACTGTTACAAATCAATGTTGAGGCTCTGCTACTGCTGTCGCAAGTAACAATACTGCTGGAGAAGTTTTAAGCAATGCATCAATGAATAAATTATGTGACAATCCTGAGGGTAGAATCAACAAGATTTATACTAGATATACATGTACTTCCAAACATCTATCATGGACACTAGAATCTACAGTGTATTACATGCACATAAAGCAAATTATCAGTAATTGATTTTGTTTTGGGACGGAGAAGAGACGTTGACATAATACATTGTAAGTAATAATCAATATCAGACTTTTAAAGAAAGGAAGTGGAAAGCTAACAGTCTTCAGCATCCTACAGTCATTACAAACTGCAATATAATTACAACATTCGTTTTATTCATTACACAGAATTGAACATTTATATTGAAATGGCAATGCAATGAAAGTACATTGTACCTACATGATACTATGCATAAAAATCTCTACATATTTAAAATGAAAAAAAAGACATAATATGTCTTGATAAACTTATTGATGTAGAACAAATCAGTAACTATGTATTCAAATTACCTCAGGCACAAAGAGGAATGCCCTCGTCATCTGACATCCTATGTCCATCCATTGGCATGTTGAAGACTTGAAGCACCCTCCCTTTCCACCAGCCATTTTCACTTCTCATATGTACGCAGGAACCTTGCTTCGATTTGGTCCGTTGAGCATGATAGAGGTCACTTGAGCTGACAGGATTCATAGAACCATCCCTCTTCCACTTGACAAGAACATCTATGCCTACGGTGGTTCAAAAACACACAAAAAAATTGTATGGACAATTTCAGTGAGAAATTTGACAGTTGTTTCATTACACTATGTGATAAAACATTACAAGTACCTGCAAGTTTGAAAAATGTGAAGAGGAGTATTTCTTAGAGCTAAAGCACAATTTCAGAAGAAAAAAACAAATAACAAAAGGGAATTCTTTACAGGCAATCAACTACGACATATTGTGAGACAAAATGAAAATAGCTACAGCCAGCATACCTATTTCAAATGCAAATTGTCATCAAAGTCTGCTGATCTCTGAAGGGCATATTAATTCTGGTGCTATTGGTCGAGCTTTTACCCCTTGGGGTTGGCAAAGGTAAATAATGATAACTGCTACACATTCTTTGATTAGAAATGTGATGTCTTTCACATAAAAACCTAACAATCTTATACACAGAAGTGCTTGCTTGTTTTTCTCTTTTACTACATTGAGTAGCAGTCAACATTGATATACATGTATGAAATAATTACAGTAAGGCCATTAGAAACTTGCCCAAAGTATGCTCAAGCAGGTGTCTAGGGAAGAGCTTGTAATATCAACATCAGCCTGTCCTCACCAGGTTAATATCTACATAAGATACTTGACAGTAGAGTTAGATAAGATCAACATTACAGTAAAGGTACATTACATTCCAGATATCAAAACAGTGATTTCTGTCAAATGACATGGTATTGTCCAATCATCTGTTCCACTGAAAGTAATAAATGACCTATTCCATTCACCTACATATTATGTAAACAGAGAAATGTTTGTGAATACCTGGTTCCCGGTACACTTTATATGGTCCACAAGTACCGGTACCATAATCACTTGTTACGAATCAAACTTACCATTATAGGCAGAAGGAAAAACATCCTCATCACCACTACTCTCTGCGGTTGTACGTAGAGGCTCTGCTGCTACAGTCTGAAAGGCTCAGCTGCTACAGTTGTAAGTTAGGATCATGCTGCTACAAATGTACAGTTTTACGGTAGCATACGTAGACGCTCTGTTGCAATAGTACTGTCGGTAGGCCTACTGTAGTACATAGAGGCTTCGCGACTACAATTGTATGGAGAAGTTCAGCTGCTACAGTTGCACTTTACAGGCTCTGCTAATGCTGCTCCTGCGCCGAGAGGTGCTGCTGATGTTCCTTGGATGCTAGCTGCTACAGTTGTAATGGTAGCGGTGCTGCCTTTGTTTGTGGGGACTCGGCTCCTGCTTGTAGTGGCCTGCTGCTCCTAGAAAAACCCCAAGATATAAATAAGGAAAATCATGTCTGTGTTATCAGGGCACAGATAGGATAACTTACCTCTGTACATAGAATAAAAATCCTTGGATATAGGCTTGTCTTGTACATGAGTGTTAAAAAAACTGTGAGTACCGGTACCGTCCTACCGGTAATCAACTTCGTTTAATTTTTCTGAAAGTTCATTGATATCTGTACCGGTAATCAAAATAAGAACCAGTACTGTACCGGTGAATACAACCTCGATCTAGAGCCTATAAATTTACTGTTTATGATTTTATGTATCTATACAGTTAGACAGTAAAGGCCAGAGTAGCTTTTCTTGCATGCTTAAGGAAGCTATGTAACTATAACACTTAACACTGTTAAACGCTAAACAGTCTCATCATGCAATCTCATTCTTACTTAGGGCCTATTGTACTATTTTTTTTAATGCGACAATATGAATCTTTATTGAAAACAATGATAATCATTTAAACTGTATTACTTAGGGCCTATTTACAGTTCAACCTGGGTATTTGCAATTGCTACACGATATTTTTTTTTTCAATTTATAGATTCTACTATGCTTTAGTTAAAAAAAAAAAATGCATCAGGGTTGTATGGGAGGATTGCTTTAATCAATCTCTGACCAAGAATAATCAAGGACCCCTGTGGTGGCTAGGTATAGGATCTAAAAGGAAATGTACACAGGCAAGCTACCGTACTTTTACATGATATTGTCGAGCAATTCTACTTCTCTGATGTAATATTTTATGATTACACATTAACCTGCCCCGATTATCATTACTTTTGTTTTTAAACAGAAGATTAAATAACAAATGAGCAACAAAATGCACCTAGTAGTTACATACCAGCACAATTCCTAGTGCATGGGACTAATGGTGATGACGAGCCCTCGCTCGCGGCCTCGCAAGCTCCTCGATTCGCCCCACATACCTCACGTGTGTTACCGTCTGAGCAGGGATTTTACGAACCGGCGTATACGAACATTTGCCGGTTCATAATGTCACAAATTGCAGCATTTTGACATTTTGAAAATTCGTCATTACCAAAAATAGGTGTTTTCGTGAATTTTGTGATATGATATTTTGGGGATAGATAGAGTTTGGTATGGACATTCAAAAAATGGAAAAAAAGTGAATTTTGAAAAATCGACCCAAATTCGAACATTCGCCGGTTCGTAATGCGACCGACGAATTGTTTCGTATCAGAGCCGTTACGGCGGCGAGGTAGTACACGTACTGTACGAAACCAGTATTGCATAACTGCGACCAGCAGCGTGCAGCCCCATACGCATAGCTTATGGGGCTTCGCATTGTAGCTTACAGGATCATGACAGATTTAGTATCGCGGGTAAATATCAACTTAAAATCCAAAAAATGTCTTCAATTTGCAGACTTACTAGTTAAGTTGAAGTATTGAAAACAGGCTTCGGGCAACGTTTGGTTTTCCCAATAGTCCCTTTCTGTTCGAATTGATGACTGAATGTGACTCGGTCGAGAGGACCTTGGGAGAGCTACACTGAATTCACGGCCAGCGCATGCGCACACAAACATCTTATCCGTTCATGGATTTGAAATTTGTTCGCATGTGATGTGTGCGTATGCGCTGGGTGTAGTAATCAGTGTATGTAGCTCCCAAGGTCTCTCGACCGAGTCACATTCAGTCATCAATTCGAACAGAAAGGGACTATTGGCACAACCAAACGTTGCCCGAAACCTGTTTTCAATACTTCAACTTAATTGGTAAGTCTTCAAATTGAAGAATTTTGTGAAATTTAATTTGATATTTACCCGCGATACTAAATCTGTCATGATCCTAAATGCTACAATGCGAAGCCCCATTACGCTATGCGTATGGGGCTGCTGGTCGCAGTTGATTGCATGATTACTAAGAAATGAGAGCACTTTGGGGCGAGTAAGTCTCACAGTATTAGTTATATGAAAGGTACTTTAACCTGAAACACGGAAATTCAGGGAAACTTTTGAGGTATCTCTAAGTTGAAGTATTGAAAACAGGCTTCGGGCAACGTTTGGTTTTGCCAATAGTCCCTTTCTGTTCGAATTGATGAATGAATGTGACTCGGTCGAGAAGACCTTGAGAGAGCTACACTAAACTGACGGCCAGCGCATGCGCACACAGACATCTTATCCGTTCATGGATTTGAAATTTGTGCGCATGTGATGTGTGCGCATGCGCTGGCCGTAGTATTCAGTTTATGTAGCTTTCCAAAGGTCCTCTCGACCGAGTCACATTCAGTCTTCAATTCGAACAGAAAGGGACTATTGGCAGGACCAAACGTTGCCCGAAGCCTGTTTTCAATACTTCAACTTAATTGGTAAGTCTTCAAATTGAAGAAATTTTTGGATTTTAAGTTGATATTTACCTGCGATACTAAATCTGTCATGATCCTGAATGCTGCAATGCGAAGCCCCATTACGCTATGTGTATGGGGTTTGCTGGTCGCTATGCGTATGAGGCTGCTGGTCGCAGTTAATCGCATGATTACTAAGACATGAGAGCACTTTGGGGCGAGTAAGTCTCACAGTGTTAGTTATATGAAAGGTACTTTAACCTGAAACACAAACTAAGACAAGAACATTCAGGGAAACTTTTGAGGTACCAAAACTTTTTATTATCTTAAAATTAGTATTTCCTTAATTTTTTATTCGTTTTTGTATTTGTATATGTATTTGTATTTGTGTTTGTGATGCAAACAGGATCCACTAGGAGAACAGTTAGAACAGTGCTCAGATTACTGAAGTGGCTGCCCCATATGAATGAGACGAGTAAACAGTATAGTAATAGTAGTAATATCAAGTAATGATTAAAAAATAATTTTATTTTTAAGGTTTCATTTAAAACAGCAACAGTTTAGTTGAATTATGTCTATCGCATTTCAAGGATAATTTGGGTGATAAGTTTGATATTGTGTTATGTGATCATTAGCATTGTCACTTTGTAAAATGTCAGTCTCTTGTCATTGTCTGTACTTTCTCCATGTTCTGTATGTATAGAAACACTTTCCCTCCTCTGAGTGGATTGTGCTATATTTTCACCGATATATTGTAATCTCTGACTTGTAAGATGACAACCACTTGCTGAACCAGTTCCCTTTATTTCCGTGTTGCAATTCACTTACGTCTCATTCAATTCAATCTGGTTATATATTTTTGTTTTCATCCACAAAGAGTGAGACAAAATGCAAGGCATACTTAAACAATCAAAATTGTTTGATCAATTTGAAAGAAAGAAAATACTGAACGTAATGTGAATCGAAGAGTTCAGTGTATTAGAAAATATGGCAAGTACAATTAAGTAGAATAATTGTAAGAAAACCTACGGATGCTTTAAAGGTGGAGGAAAACAAAAAGAGGAAGGAGTGGAGAAAACAATAAGCAAGATCGAAGTTCTAATTCAATTCAACTTCTTTTTTTTCTCATCCAACAGAGAGTAAAAAACATGCAATGAAATGATGATGAAATAAACTGAATGTTCTTGCCAGTCAACGTTGTCACTGACAGTATTATTGAAATCATGTGAGTCAGCACCACATTATTCATCATGACAATAGTAATAGATGCTCCTTTAAGCACTACAGAATGTATGCACGTCAGCCGCATGTAGGCAGCACTCAAGAAATGACATTACAGTTTGGACTTTGGCCCTGGAAGAAGCAAACAACTTTTTGTCGTTCTGTGCCTCATTTAGAATCATCATTATGCATTCGTCACATTCTAACGAACACGTACATATCATTCCTCAATGAACTTGAATCAACAGTATATCTTTTGAAACTGGCGTGTTCACGTCACGCAGTCTGCAGGATGTGAGACTTCGACAAACTAGCAAACACAGCTGCATCGTGGGAAGGAGCGTTACATTTCCCTCACATTCGCTCTCTTTTTAGGAAGGAACTGGGCCTGTCTTGAAAGGGTACACTGCATGATATGTGCTCGACAATCGCCGCTTATGAGAACCGTGAAGACTGCGATCGTTGACTGGCTTGTCGGACATTAGATAGACACGTTTATTACTTTACTGTGTAAGAATTGTCCCCGTTTATGTCTGCCTAAAATGGATGAAAAATCCGCCATTGTTCTGTTATCAGCATTGACTGCTTCTCTGTTCCATGGCCTCACTGCAGAAGGTAACTGTATCTTTATTTCATGAACCTGTGTATTCATTAATGCAATGCTTTACCAGCTGTATTACTACCTTTGATGTCTGCATTGTGTGTCATGTTTGTAAGTGGAAATGAAAATAAAGGTAATTTTGATTAATTCAGTCTACATTATTTTCCTCTTTTAGATGTGGACAAGTAAAGGCAATTTACAAGAAAGCGTACCAGTTTTACAGAAAGCAAATAAAAAAAAAAACTTTGAGGTCGCCATCTTGGTTGGTTACCTCAATACCCTCATGATGCAAGATTTGCTTTAACTAAGTTCGGATTCAGCATCCTCGAAGAAGGGTGAAGCCATCAATTTGTATATATATTTTCACTTTTTTTTTAAAGGAGATACTTATTTCTCTTTTTTTTTACTTTCTCAAATCCTCAAATCCTCAGGGTAGGATTTCACGGAGCACGCGAACGATTTGCGAAGGACGCGAATGGCAAAATCCAGCACTCGTATTTTAGTCTGCAAAAGATCGCCAAACATACGTCAGGGTTCGGAAGCGTCGTCAATTGTTCGCAAATGTCGTTTTTACTTTGGCGAGAATTTCAAAAAAGTTTGAAATTTCTTGCGAACCTTTTCCGCACACTTGGTCGTGATTTGCTCGTGAATTGTTCTCGAAAGCGTCTTTAAAGCCTCGTCATATGCGCAAGACCTTCGCAAGACACGCGCGATGTTCGCAAAATGTTCGTGAAACCCCAAACAGACTCCGAAACTTTGGAGAATGTCTTGCGTATGTTATACGCGAAATCTGCGAAGTTTTTCCGATCATTTTACGACGTAATCGCAAACTGTTCGCGTACCTTTTGAGACTTTCTCGCGAACGTTTAGCGCACGTTTGGGGGATGTAAGACCTATATACTTTCTACAAATAAAAATCGTAGTATACATCTAAATATCAAACAATTATTAACAACTATAGTAAGAAAAGAAATTAAAGACTAGCAAAGAGAAAGAAATGTTAGATATACAAAAGAAATCGCAGAATACACTTAAAATTAATCTAAAGTATGTAAAATATCATTTGAACTATAGAGATTATGTGTTGGAGGAACTGCAAAAAACAACAACAAATGCTTTACTAGTAGAGATAGGTCCTTGGAAAAAAAAATGTAGGCAAGCACACGATAGAGAAATGAGAGAAAAAGAAAGGAGAAATAGAGGAAAGGAAAAAACAATCAACTCAAGACAGCTTCCATCTCTCCTTGGGTACATTTTCTCTCATGACTATTGAAAATTTGTCGTTGTTCTCATTTCCGTCGCGTGTTCTTCATGTACGTAACATGCTGTACTTTAGCAATGATATACACGACATTCGCACGTACGTCGTGAAAACTTCGCACAAATTGCGCAAGAATAGTTTTCGGCTTCATTGTCGGAACACATTCGGAGAAAAACTTTTCCGAATGTTGTATTTTGTCATTCGCGTCCTTCGCAAATCGTTCGCGTGCTCCGTGAAATCCCACCCTTAGAGACGCAACCTGGTTCGAATTCAGTTCCCATGAATAAGGGTGAAACTATCAGGGTCTTTCTAATTTTTCATTTTAGAGAAGGTAGTTTTTGGTTGCCATCTTGAATATCTTAACGTCCAAAAGTATGCACATGTTTCACCATCTTGAAGAGGATTCAACACCCACGAAAATGGTCAAATTACCCTAACAAAAAAGTCCTGTGGTAAACCCTTGTGGTACTTGTCGGTACCACACAATGTACCACACACAAACAATGTTACCAGTGGAACTGTGTGGTACTGTACCACGGGCTAGTATGGTACTCCCTGTAGTACTTGTCACTACCAAACAATGTACCACACAAATAGTTGTTACCACAGGAACTATGTGGTATTGTATTACAGGCTCGTTTAGTAATCCCTGTGGTACTTGTTGGTATCACAAAATTTACCACACAGTACCACAAGAACTGTGTGGTACTGTGTCACAGGCTCGTGTGGTACTCCCTGTGGTACTTGTCAGTACTACACAAGCACAACACAAACATATGTGACCCTGCACCACAAAACAAACAAAAAGTCGCCAGACATTAATTTTTAGTTAAGACCATATTCTGAAAGAGCAGAAATTAAGCTTTAAAATGATGTATAACTCAAATCAAATGGACTCTTCTAACCTATCTAAATATTGGAAAGAAAGCACACACTCAGGAAAAGTGTGAACTGAGAAAAGAGGCTCTGAAGTACAGTGTCTATTCAAGCGCTTTAAGCTTTAAGGCCGTGTCACACCAGCCTTGCGTGCGACTTGCAAAGAACAATTTTGACTACCCGGAGGTCCCCGTAGTGTCCCGTACTGTCCCACATGACAGTACCTAGCATGTATCTCAAAAGTAGTCGCCCGGATGTGCGCACGCATATTTTTCTACCCGCAACCGTGTTTAGGCCCTGTCACACCTTTCCGGGCAAGCTACTCGGGCTTGTTATGTGTAGGGATTTTCTAGCATACCGGACATTCCTGAGGGCGGAAAAGGATTTGTGCGAGTCAGCGCATGTGTCTTACTTGCTGGACGTGTTATACTTGCGAGTATACTGTGTGACCTTTGTACCAGTCCCGTGGGGGCTGACAACTCAGTGAAGAAATTCCTCTATTGGAATGGCTGAAATCCCACAGAATTCCATTATCTTGGCTGCATACGGGACTGCGAAGTACCTGCGTGGGAATTGCCTAGGAAGTACTGCCGCTAAGGGTCTCCTACTGGCGTTCTGCGTGGACCTCTACGGGCATTTCCGCGACTCACCCGGAAAAAGTTTTGGTCATGCTCAAAACTTGGCTGTGGTTAAATCGGACTTGCGTGAGCAGCTCCGGGCAACTACACGCTAGATACTGTCAGGTGCGGACCAACTGCGGAGAGCTCCGGGGAGTAAATTTGTTTCCCCGCATTTCAAGCCGCAGAAGTTTCCCCGTACGGTATGACAAGGCATGAATGAAAATTGCAAACATTCTTGTTCGCCCACGGAAAATCTTCTACATGCTGGAAACTACCTCCTCGCCACAAGCCCGTGTAGCTTGCCCGGAACAGTGTGACACGACCATAATTACCAAACCGTGCTGGCATGACTGTGCGATGAATGGGAAAAAAAAAGGAAGTAAACCACCAGAGTAACAACAATGTAGGGATTATGAAATTAAACTGACATTAAGCATGCCTTATTAACACATTCTGTCCATAATTAATGCCAACTTTCAATGCAGTAACACTATCCCTTCAAAAGTTATTAGAGTTGAAAGTGTGTACAAGGGTTTTCAGACATGAAAAAGGGACTCTAAAAGACCACCTAATCACACTATTCTACCAAAAATGCTCGATACAAACGGCTAAAAAATACACTTTCTCGCCCATTTTGTGATACTAAATTTTAGCACAATGTAAAAGAAGACCTGCTCTTTCAGAAAATATGAAAAAGTCAAGATCAGCTTGGTTGACCCATTTCACTTATTTTCAGTCCTCACGCAAAATCAGTGTGTGCGACTTTATGTTCGTTTTGAGGTGCACGGTCACATATGTCAGCACAGGCACTGATGCGTGGTACAGGACAGTACTACCAGGAGAGTACCACAGGACAGTACATACATTGTCCTGCGGTATTTTGGGACGTACCACAGGACAGTACCACAGGAACAGTCCGGTGGCATTTTTGGACGTACCACAGGACAGTACCACAGGAACAGTCCCGTGGCATTTTTGGACGTACCACAGGACAGTACCACAGGTCAAGTACCACAGGGCAGTACCTTGGGAACTGTCCTTTGGTATTTTGGGACATTACAACAGGACAGGACCACAGGTCCAGTACCACAGGACAGTACCATGGGAAGTGTCCTGTGGTATTTTTGGGACATTACCACAGGACAGTACCACAAGACCACTACCACAGGACAGTACCACATACCATTCCAACAGGGCAGTGCCACACAGCATTACTACAGGACAGTACAACATGACTAGTGACACAGGACAGTACCACAGAACATTACCACAGGACAGTATCACATACCATTACCACAGGGCATTACCACACAGCATTACCACAGAACAGTACCACATGACCAGTACCACAGGCCAGTACCACAGGCCAGTACAACAGCAATTGTCCCGTGGTATTTTTAGGACGTACCGCAGGAAAGTACCACAGGACATAACCACAGGACAGTATCACAGGATAGTACCACAGGAGAGTACCACAGGACAATACCACAGGAACTGTCCTGTGGTATATTTGGACATTACAACAGGACAGTACTACGGGAGATTACCACAGGACATTAAAACAGGGCATTACCACAGGACAGTATCACAGAACAAGTACCGCAGGACATTACCACAGGACCAGTGATACAGGACAGTACCACATACCATTGCCACAGGGCAGTACCTCACAGCATTACTACAGATAAAAAGGAAGAACATAATTATATGGGCACTGTTCCACACAGAAATTCCACACTGCATTAATTAAGTGCATAGTATCACAATGTGACCGTGCACCTCAAAACGAACATAAAGTCGCACACACTGATTTTGCGTGAGGACTGAAAATAATTGAAATGGGTCAACCTAGCCGACCTTGACTTTTTCATATTTTCTGGTAGAGCAGGTCTTCTTTGACATTATGCTAAAATTTGGTATCATAAACCGGGCAGGAAAGTGTGCTTTTTAGCAGTTTATCTCGAACATTTTTGTTAGAATGGTGTGATTAGGTGTGTCTTTAGAATCCCTTTTTCATTTCTGAAAAACCTTGTCCACACTCTTCACTGTTAACTCTAATAACTTTTGAAAGGATATTGCTACTGCTTTGAAAGTTGGCATCAATTATGAACAGAATGTGTTAATGAGGCATGCTTAATTTCAGTTTAATTTGATAATCCCTTCATTGTTGTTACTCTGGTGGTTTACTTCCTTTTTTTTTTTTTGGTCCCATTCATCGCACAACCAGCACGGTTTGGTAAAGATTAAGCTCTTGAATAGAAACTGTACTTCAGAGCCTCTTTTCTCAGTTCACACTTTTCGTGAGTTTGTGCTTTCTTTCCAATATTTAGATAGGTTAGGAGAGTCCATTTGATTTGAGTTATACATCATTTTAAAGCTAAAAGTCTGCTCTTTCAGAATTTGGTTTTAACTAAAAATTAATGTGTGGAGACCTTTTTTTTTTTTTTTGAGGTGCAGGGTCACATAATATGTACTGATACGACCGATGACTAACTAGGAAAAGGATGACTACGATGGGACTAGAATTGCACTTGGCCTTATGGGACTGTCGTTTGATGATACAATTTAAAAGGAAGCAGTCCTCACGAAATAAAAAAAAAATATGTTGTTGTTGGTACCTCCAATGAACTACTTTCACCGAAAACAAACTTTCAAATCACCAAATAAGCTCGTAAATTTTGGTTGAAAAAGTGTGAATCTGCATGGTGAATATGCTAATGAGCAAATCCTGGCGGAGAGTCAGACGTCACCGATGCACAACTCTTCCCAGCCGTGTTCTGTTCGTTATCCGTACGCTCCCTAGTTACCCGGATGCATGAAGACGTCGGTGGCTACTACGTGTAGTAGTATTTGACATTGTTTCTACGTTGTGTGTGTGTGTGTGTGTGTATTGTGTATTGTAGTCGCACAGTACACGTTTGGACGGTGGTGCCAGGTAAAAATGGCAGAGGTAAAAATGGCAGAGGTAAAAATGGCAGGGGTAAAAATGGCAGGGGTAAAAATGGCAGAGGTAAAAATGGCAGCGGTAAAAATGGCAGAGGTAAAAATGGCAGGGGTAAAAATGGCAGAGGTAAAAATGGCAGAGGTAAAAATGGCAGGGGTAAAAATGGCAGGGGTAAAAATGGCAGGGGTAAAAATGGCAGAGGTAAAAATGGCGGAGGTAAAAATGGCAGGGGTAAAAATGACAGAGGTAACTAGAAATGTCGCTATGGCGACTGGTATGCCTCCGCCATAATGCATGATTCTCCTAATAGTTGTAGATAGTACATGTGGACAATGTGTGATTACATTTTCACAAAACTGGCAAAATATTGAAATGACAAGTTTGTCACAAATGTGTTGAATGTTCACCTTCCTTGGCCTTGGTTTAATTGGATGAATAGGTGAGCATGTATTTGGGGATTTAAGGACTTTAACTTGACTTTGACCCATTCATACATTTATGCATTGAGTAATTTTCATGGTACCGGTATGGAGAAAAAGTGCAATTTCTGTACTGAATAGTAAATTGTTACCATGTTCATCTGGCCTTTGACCCTAAAATTCATAAGATAATCACTTTCAGGTAGAACATGCATAAATATGCAGTAAGTTTCACGATAAATTGAGCCACTTCCAAGATATGGAGGAAAAAGTTAGTTTAGCACTTTCACTTGATCTTTGACCTTTTGACCTTTGAGGCAAAAAAAAAGAAAAAGAAAAAGAAAAAAAAAAACTCTCCAGAGAATTTCTATTAGGTTACACAGGCATACACCAAGTGTAAAAAAAATAATGATAATAATCCTGCTGGCATTGCATGAACATGAGGGAAATAGTAAAATTTTGAAGTGTTGCACTTGACCTTTGACCCCTGACCTTTGACCCCATGAACCCTACATTCTCTAGATAATCACTGCCAGTCAGTACATGTATATACTATGTTCCATGAAGATACCTTGAACAATTTTCCAATTTACAGAGAAAAAAAGACGTTTTAATACTTTTACTCGACCTTTTGACCTTTGACCTTTGACCTCATGACCCAAACTTTCACCAGAGAATCTAAATTGGGTAATACATGTATACACTAAGTGTCAAGAAAAGATCTTCAGGCATTGCATAGATATGGTGGAAATAGTGCAATTTTATGTATTTGACCTTGACCTTTTGACCTTTGACCTTAAGCACGTGCACCCAAAAAGTCGATAGGCACAAGTTCACCCCCTAATACACACACATGCCAAGTTTCATTAGGATACCTCAACAGGTTTTGATAGTTACCTTGTCCACAAAATTCATTACGGACGGACGGAAAGACGGACGGACGGACGGACGGACGGAAGGACGGACGGACGGAAGGACGGACGGACGGACGGACGGACAACCCGAAAAAATAATGCCTCCGGCACCACTTCGTGGTGGAGGCATAAAAATGGCAGAGGTAAAAATGGCAGAGGTAAAAATGGCAGTAAGATGTGAAAATATGTCAATATACAGACGACACAATTATGTTTTTGAAGCCGAATGAATTGAATCTAAGAAAATGTCTTGGAGTGTTGGATAGTTTCAGAGAAATGTCAGGCCTAAAAATAAACCTTGAGAAATGTAATGTAGTCAGACTTGGAGGTTTTTCAGAAATATTGTGTCGAGACATTCCATTTATTTGGCCAACAGATCTGTTTATGTATCTAGGAATAAAGATTCCCCTCTCTGATTGTATCAACGATTATGATTTGAATTTCAAACCTAAAATTGCAGAAATACGAGCACTTTTGAATTTGTGGAATTGTAGATCTTTGGCACTGTATGGAAAAACTGTTATTATAAAATCTTTGGTAATTCCAAAAGTGATTTATCCTTTAAGTATATTGCCAAACCCTCCTCCATCTTTCTTTGATGATGTTCAAAAATTATTCTTTGGGTTCTTATGGAGTTATAAGAACGATAAGATAGAATGTTGTATAATGATTATAATGAGGGTGGTCTGAAAATGCCGCATCTGCAATCTTTTACCTCTGGTATGAAAATAACTTGGGTAAAGAGGTACCTTGATAAAGAAAACGAGAGTAAACACAACGTTTTTCTTAGAATGTATGTAAAAACTATAGGCGGTGATATGTTCTTTAAATGGAATCTTTCACCTCGGCACCTTATTCTAAATGATAATATTGATATTTTTTCGGTACGATATTCTTTTTGCATGGTGTCATTACAAGTACTACAGTCCAGTTGAATTGAAGGAAATTGTTTCACAGCCATTATGGTTTAATTCCCATATTTTAGTTGATGGTCAGCCTATTTATTCTAGAAATTTGTTTGAATCAAACATGACTTACATAGGAGATATTATCAACCCTGATGGTTCCTTCATGAATTATGACCAAATCGTCGCCGGTCACACGAACCGATGAATCCCTCAGGTTTGCGTAAGAATGACAATTCGAGAAAAACGCGTTTGAAGTTAGCCCATTTTTGACTCATGGTTGCTACACTTTCATGTCTATAATTTCCAATTATTTTTGTAGTACACCAGACTTCAATTCTTGCTCTAACTTGTGAAGTTTTTATCGAATTGTATTGTTAACAAATAAGCGGGAAATCGTCAAAGAGCTGCATGCATGTATTTTCGGTCTGCAAAGAACGTTGTCATTTTCCATGTGTGTCCATATGCACATGTACATTGAGCGTGGTCATTGTCAACACATGTATTACATAGTACGTGCACTATGCGCGCGGTCAATGAACTGTTGAATCTCAAAAACAACACGCAAGTCAATGCGCACTGATTCGTCGGTTCGGTGACCGCGCGTACTAGTACGCGCGGTCACCGAACAGTCGAATCGCCTGATTGTTTAACACACGCGTCTATGGGGAAAACAAATAATTTTCACAAATGGAATGACATACTTCTACAAAAGTGATAACTACGTAAAAATTACACCGAATTACACACTGAGAATTTCAGTATATGTAGTATGGAATGTCTACTATCGAAATGATTGAAAATCTCAAAATCGAAAATTTGACCCAAAATCGAGTGATTCGTCGGTTCGTGTGACCGGCGACGAAATATTACAGAAATTTAATCCACGGTCATTCTCGATTTATTTTTCAATAGTATATGCAATTCCTCAAGAATGGAAATTCACCATAAAACAAAATGTGGATTGTCAAAGTGTTGTATTACTTTCGAATCCTTGTGATCTTCTACTGAACAATTTTCTTAAATCCAAGAGAATTTCAAATTTTTGTTACTCATACTTTGTAAAGAATCGTAAAACCACACTTTCAGAGACAGACCATCAAGTAAAATGGGAAACTGATTTACTGTTGAACTTACAAGATTCTTTGTTATGGAAGTCTCGATTTTCTTTGATCTATAGATCATCGATAGAGAACAGAATTCGTAATTTTCAATTTAACTTCGTTCATAGAAAAATCGCTACTCAATATAATCTATGTAAAACAGGTATCAGTGATTCTGCAATTTGTAATTTTTGTGACTCTCATCCACAGACATTAATACATTTATTTCTGAAATGTACCCATGTGTCATCCTTCTGGTATGAAGTGTTTTTTTTTTTTTTTTGGCTCAAAGCTAAAAATGTCCGCAATGTTATGTTCACAGATGAAGAAATCTGTTTCGGAACTTTGCATGTTGAAAGGGGACATTTCGTGAATACAATTATCTATTATGCAAAATATTTCATATTTTCTTGTAAAATCAAAAATATCATTCCAACTCTAAGTCCCTTTCTGTTTTCTATGAAGCATTTGGAAAATACAAAACGCATCATAGCTATGAAAAAGAATCGTCTAGATTTTCATGTGAGCAAATGGCAAGCTCTTATACCATAGTTTTCTATGTTATATGTTTTGTCCATAATGTACTATTCATTATTTTGCATGTATTTGGTATATGAAGCAGCATGTGAATTGGGAAAATAAAGTTGGAAAAAAAAAACACGTATGCAACACCGACGGCAGCTAGAAAAGGACCGTGCCTATTGGATGTCAAGTTCATGGTATATTTGGTTTTAAAATACATATAAATTTATGTTAACAATATTACTTTTGCATGAATTATATAAATCTAAGCTTGAAATATTTTGTTTGAAATAATGAAACCACAAACTTTCACATTATATGATAATTGCAACTAATCATTTCAACACTTAAATTGGTTTTTAGAGGCACGGCTGTCAACTTGGTGAGTAGGGCATGCACTACGTAGCATCTTTTTGCCGGCTCTTACACGATCGCTTGCAGGAATTATTTTTCAAATATCGCGTACGGAGGCAGTTTTTCATTTCCACGCGTATAAATTGGTGAAAGGTTATGTTTTTTTACTCTTCTTAATTATCAATACAGTGAAAATCTCAGGACTGCTTCCAATTAAGAGTAGGACAGGTTATTAAGTAGGGCCATGTTTGTCCTGAAATCAATCCCTCGCCCATCACAAATATTCCTTTGTATGTGGCTAATAATCTCCCAGATTTTTTTTCGACCTATTCTGTGTAGAACTATCCTGTGGAACCATGGCAATGCATTGTGGTACTACCCTGTGGTAATGATGTGCGGTAATGACATGTGGTTCTGTCCTGTGGTACGTCCCAAAATACCATAGGACAATTCCTGTGGTACTGTCCTGTGGTATGTCCCAAAATACCACAGGAATCCATGTGATACGGTCTTGTGGTACGTCCCAAAATACCACAGGACAATTCCTGTAGTACTGTCGTGTGGTACTGTCCTGTGGCACTGTCCTGTGGTAATTACCGCAGGAGTACCACAGGACGTTTTTGTAAAGGTATATTTTTGTTTTTAATCTTATTCACAATATGTGAGGAGATAGTAATATCAGATATTGGCAGCCATATTTGAGGCCATCGTGAATGATTTTAACTCTTTACTTGCCATGGTGGAAACCCCCTGCGCGCCACGTTATTCTGAGACACGAAGGTAGTCACACTTTGAGTAAGAATTTTGTTTTTCCAGTCTATATGACTTCTACAAATTCTGTCAAGCTTGACATGATAAGAGCAAAGTTGAAGAGGAATGCCAAGCTCTGCTTTGATATAAATTGTATGGCAAATCTATTTTTGATTTTTCTTTTGAATGAACAGTCACTAAATTACTGTAAAGGCCTGCATTTTGCACATGAAACCGTGACAGAAAGTTAGAATTTACACGCAAATTTAGTTGGAAACACCGCTTGATAGTCAATTACCACAAAGAATGCAGACTGTATGTGAGAGGAACAAAAGCGTGAGAAACGCTTTCATTGTACAGCGGCATTATGCAATTAATCGATCGGTTTGGAAGGCTTTGTGCGTTTGAGCAGAATATGTGAAGTTGGCACGCCGTCGACTGAGTCGGAAGTGCGACCGAGGCACATTAAACCCTCAAGAATGTGTAAGGGATGCACCACCCACATTTAGATTCGGCACTTTAGAAATAGGGTAAGACAAACAATCACTGGGCGGACGGTGAAACAAGGTTAGGCCCAAAGTCTGGTTTTGGCACCCATTATAGGCTATAAGAATGTCGCTAAACATGTAACTGACCACTTAGGAAAGGTTTTATGACAGACTCGGGTCAACATCATTTCAGGTTCTTCATTTTGTAGCTTCTCTTTTTCAGGAAACAATCGAAGTTGTGTGAGGAGATCACGACATTTGCTGATACCCCAATTATTATCGTTGTACTCTTAGTGGTAGACACTGTCTCCAGCGTTCAGGGATGGAAAGGGGAAGACATCCGACTGCCGTGTCACTTCCAAGGGGAGCCTGCAGCTGTGACCTGGGTCAAGGAGAGTATCTTGTATCAGGCGGTTCCCAAGGCTGAATTTAGCGATGGGAATTTTGAGAGCTTGGACGAGGGATTCGAATTCGACAAGAACTTCAGCCTTGCCATCACCGACTTGAAGGTGGCAGATGGGGGTCATTTCGTTTGTCGCGTGATTCTGAAGAATTCCAAGAAGATCGAAAATTCTGTCCATTTGAAAGTTTACTGTAAGTGATATTTTGTATCATCATGATGTAGAGGTCGATTTTTTTTTTAAATCGGTTTGCATTAAGTTGTGAAAGAATTTGATGAATCAAAGCAACAGTCAGTGGAGAAAACAACTGAAGGAGTTATAGTAATGGTGGAAGGGTGACTTGTCCGTAAATCATTTAACCCGTTCCTTCCGCAATTCTCTGAGTGCCTTTAATGCCCCAAAACGAGATTCTTTTTGCCCGTCGCCAGAGAGGAAGACAGGTTGGTAATCCACCTGTGTTAAGGCAGTCAAGTGAGTACATTGTAACCCTTTCCACGGTCAACTAAACACTAAACAAAAAGTAAGTTCCCCCTAAAACAAACCTCTGTAATTTATGAATCAGGAACTTTTGAGGAAATCTGAATTCATGATTATGTAGCTGTATTTCTCGGATACCTTTCATGTGAAATTCAGTGGATATCACTTGGTCACGCTTGAGTGAGCATGACTTAAAGTCAAAATGGTCACTTTTTGAAGTTCAAAGCCGAATTTTGCAACTTTGATTTGGTGATATGGGAACAAATTTCAATTTTCCAGGATAAAAAGGCATGCAACGTATAATTTATGTGCTTCTTATCGTACCATGTGACTTGTGCATAAAATTTCACGGTTGAGTGAACACGGGGTGAAAATTACCAAAATGGTCGATTTGACATGTTTCTCGTGGTAATTTCTGTCAATTGAGATTGAATTCGTGTGTTGAACAGTTTTTACACACAATTCACATAATTTCACGGTTGAATGAGCATATTAAAAACAAAGAAAAATAAAAATTTAAATTGTGCAGTAAGAATTGCGATAATTTGCGCACTAATATCAACTGTATGATGCTTTTTTTTATATTTTATTATACCCACACGCATATCAGTGATCACCTGACATTTCAGTCACGCTTCAATGAGCATGTGAGGCTGGAAACCCTTTTTGTACCCTACATAATGAAAAATTGGCAGTTTGGCCATAATCCCCATGGTAAGTTCATGTGAAGAGGAGGAATTTATGTTTTTGAAAGCTAACAATGGTTTATGCATGCAATGTGGTTTATTTTACGGTTGAATGACCACATTATGAAACAATGATTTATCTTATTGAAATCATCCAGCAGGTGTTCTGCATTTAAAATCAACTGAAAAACATTTCATTATTGCGTTTTAGGACCGATATAAATGTCTCAGTGATCCTTGGCATTCCTTCAAAATTTTACACGTCAAAGGGTACCTGGGACCGGGAACCCCCCTTGTAATCTATGGCTACCTTTGATTAAATATTGAAGTATTCCTGGGAAATTGGTCTGCCTTTAGTTTGATGACATTCCCTTGTTGGGGCAGAGATGAGAAATTATGCAAATTAAATCTCGGGCCTTTGTCCTCGGTACTGAATACCGATTTTGGCATTAAGTTCTTGATGTTTTTGTGACGTCATGAAGTCATGCATTAACTCAAGAAGGGAAAATAAATGCAATTGGTCATTGACATGGTACCAAATTTCACTTTTGTTAAACCTCAATATCCTCCCGTGCTGCAAATATGCACTGAGAGTCTGGAGACAGATATTGAATGTGGTGAGATAGTGGCCTTTGTTGTTCATGTGGTGTTGATGACTGTGATGGTAATGATAGTTGCTTAAAATGTTGGTTGACTATTATGCGATCATTATGGCAATATAACACTGATTGGGTAGCATCTTCACTCACTTTTTTAGGCTCTATCCCTTAACACCGCTGAATACGTCTTCATAAACAAAGCAAAGGTAAATCTTATGGGAATTTCAGCCACGAAAAATGGTTTTGACCCGCACACTTTGCTCATCTTATGTGCTCACTGAAGCATGTTACCATGTAATTTTTTATTGAAATGTTATTTTTTATTGAAATCAGAGTAATTTCCCAACATTGCAATTAAAACATAAAAAACAATGAATACTTTTTTATTATATAGGGTAAAACGGGTTTTCCAGCCCCACATGCTCATTGAAGCGTGACTGAAATGTCAGGTGATTACTGTATGCACAGTGGTATTAAACACAATACAAAAAGCATTAAACACTTGATTTCAGTGCGCAAAATTATTACAATTCTTACTGCACAATTTAAATTATTATTTTTCTTTGTTTTCAATGTGCTCATTCAACCGTGAAATTACGTAAATTGTGTGTAAAAACTGTTCAACATACGAATTCAATCTCAATTGACAGAAATTACCACGAAAAACATGTCAAATCGGCCATTTCGGTAATTTTCACCCCGTGTTAACTCAACCGTGAAATTTTGTGCACAAGTCACATGGTACGATAAGAAGCACATAAATTATACGTTGCATGCCTTTTTATCCTGGAAAATTGAAATTTGTTTCGATATCACCAAATCAAAGTTGCAAATTTGGGCTTGTGAACTTCAAAAAGTGACCATTTTGACTTTAAGTCATGCTCACTCAAGCGTGACCAAGTGATATCCACTGAATTTCACATGAAAGGCAGCCGAGAAATAAAGCTACACAATAATGTATTCAGTTTTCCTCAAAGGTGTCTGATTCATAAATTACAGAGGTTTGTTTTAGGGGGAACTTACTTTTTGTTTAGTGTTTACATTGTGCCAGTGAACAATGAAAATATCGATCGGGTGCGAGGTATGAATGGAGCGTGCGCTGATGAGCTCACAGAATATTTTGTTCTACACAAAACTAGGTACCTGAATGAGGTGACTGGGGTCAGCGAACCCAGATATGTAACTGATCTCAGTCTTGATTGCTATGTACATGTTCGTACGAATTTTGCCGCAGAACAAGCGAAAAACTAAATCAGGAAAAATATACATAATACTGTGAAATACGCATTTTTCAAACAAAAGAAGGAACAGATGCCGATAGAATAAACTGTGATCTTTTTATCAAAATCACTTTTCCGGGCATTTAAACACAAAGAAACATGAATTTAGGCCATTAAAGCAGGCACTCATGTCTTCATTTTGGGAACCTGGTATACAAGGTTCCTGTACATCAGTTGCTCCCACGGGAACCTACTAGGTTCCCGTAAGGAACGAGTTAACACAATTTCCCAACCACCTTTCTGTTCTTATGAAATCTATTTGTCTTTCATTTTTGTCATTTTATTTCATCTACTTATAAGATAAAATGAATTATGTGCCAGAAATTACACTGCTCTCTGGTAAAGTGGGAAGTCAGTTCGCTATTCATGGCAGGTGATCAATTTCAACAAATCAACCCGATGAACTTTGACGATGCTAGTGTTTAAAATAATTCTCATTCCACACATTCTGAACGATAACTTCCAAATGTTCAGTAAGACATCAACATATGAAGTATTAAACAATTTTCACAATTTATCGTATTCTTCTTTTTCTTTTTGTATTTGCAGATTAAGAAGTAATATTTTCGTATCTTGCACTAGGTTGAATACCGTAATGTTATCCTTTCTACTGCAAGCTGCACATCAGCGTGTAATTTTTCGTCACGGTGGCATTGTTTAGGCAGAAATCTTATTTATTTATGTATGTATTTCTGTATTTATTTCTTTATTTCTTTATTTCCAGCAGTAGCGTGGACTGTCCTATTAGCACAGCTGATTTTCAAAGGGGTCCATTTGACATAAAACACCGACGACGATATGTGACGCTGCATCACAAAACAAAAAGAGTCGCCAGACATTGATTTTTAGCTAGCAGACATTGATTTTTAGCTAAGAGCAGATTCTGAAAGAGCAGACTCTAAGCTTTAGAATGATGTATAGCTCAATTCAAATGGACTCTTCTAACCTATCTAAATATTGCAAAGAAAGCACACACTCTGGAAAAGTGTGAACCGAGAAAAAGGGCTCTGAAGTACAGGGTCTATCTGTCTATTCAAGCGCCTGATCTTTACCAAACCACACAAGAGCATTATACATACCTGGTCTACATTAAAGTTTGCTAGTTGAAATGTCAACTGACTTCAATATGTACCAACTGAATTCACTTTACCACAATTTTACCACATTTTTAATTTTAAAGCATATTTTAATGCTTTGTTTATTGATTTGTTTAATTAAGCTGAAAATATATACAGAAAAAAATATCTCAAATTTGACAAGATACCATACAAATCCTATTTCTAGAGTATTTTTACAAACTAACAAAAGCGTTTCTAGGAAAGATGAAAAAATATAGAAAAAAAATAGTGAGCTCATCTGAAGACTCGAAAAAAATACCCCCACAATATTTTATTTTCAGAGTATTTGTGACCGTGCACCTCAAAACGAACATAAAGTCGCACACACTGATTTTGCGGGAGGACTGAAAATTAGTGAATTGGGTCAACCCAGCCGAACTTGACTTTTTCATATTTTCTAAAAGAGGGGGTCTTCTTTTACATTATGCAAAAATTCGGTATCATAAAACGGGCAGAAAAGTGTGTTTTTAGCAGTTTATCTCGAACATTTTTGGTAAAACAGTGTGATTAGGTGTGTCTTTAGAATCCCTATTTCATTTCTGAAAAACCTTGTCCACACTCTTCACTTTCAACTCTAATAAGTTTTGAAAGGATAATGCTACTGCTTTGAAAGTTGGTTTTAATTATGGACAGAATGTGTTAATGAGGCATGCTTAATTTCAGGTTAATCTGATAATCTCTTCATTGTTGTTACTCTGGTGGTTTACTTCCTGTTTTTTGTCCCATTCAGCACAGCCAGCACGGTTTGTTACAGATTACGCGCTTGAATAGACACTGTACTTCAGAGCTTCTTTTCTCAGTTCACACTTTTCCTGAGTTTGTGTTTTCTTTCCAATATTTAGATAGTTTAGGAGAGTCCATTTGATTTGAGTTATACATCATTTTAAAGCTTAAAGTCTGCTCTTTCAGAATGTGGTCTTAACTAAAAATTCATGTCTGGCGACTTTTTGTTTGTTTTGAGGTGCAGGGTCACATTTTAAAAATATGAATAAAATATGCTATTTTAAGAGTATTTTTTCCCAAAAATATGCATCTTAAAAGAAAACACTCAAAAAATGCCCGAAAAATAAGTCGAAAATATGTGACCCGCTACAACAAAAGGATCCTAAAGTCGCTGATGGCTGAGCCGAGAAAATCGAGTTTGAAGTCACATCATCAAAATTGGTCAAAACAATCGGATTTCTGTTTTTGGCATAATTTTGTAGTTTAATATTTTGTCTGTCATCTGTCGAAATTTCGAAGCTAAATGATCGAACGAAAGGCAAGAAATTAGCGTTTTTCTGGGCCATGATTTTTCCGACTTTCAATATAGCAGAAACGGGTCCGAAGATTTGGATTTAGCGCCGCAACTAGACTCCGCCCCTATCAACGAGGGAGTAATCTTATTGGTCAGTGCGTGGCATCCTGATTACTAATTGGTCGTGCGTAGACCGCTGGCGCTAAGCTTGAATGAACATCACGGAGGTCGCTAGGAGCATGCCTTCTATTGTCAAGCGGTGAAGACTGTCTCACCTCTTCTTGATCATGATAGCGTCGGAACGATAACTTTGAAGGCGTTTTTCTCGAAACTCTGATTTCCTCAACCACTTGACATGCGCTAATAAAATCATCAATATCTCCGCAACCGAGTACATTTATGAGTTGTGTTATACATGAAATTAAAAGAGAAGAGTAAGGGAATAATGTCATGTCATTTTCAGAAAATTGTCCTCCCCCGACTTTCGGATCTTTTTGTTGTAGCGGGTCACATATATCTTTCAGTTGGAAAAAACGACTCGAGTACATATTAAAAACTTGAACATTAAGGATATAAAATCATTGTAAACATAGGTGACTTACAGCTTAGAAATTAATATGATACATTAACTCTTTATGTGCCATGGTGGAAACCCCCAGTGTGCCACGTTATTCCGAGACACAAAAGTAGTCATGCTTTAAGAAAGAATTCTGTTTTTCCAATTTGTATAACTTCTACAAATTTTTCTGTAAAGCTGTACATAATAGTGAGCAAAGTTAAAGAGGAATGCGAAACTTTGCTTTCCATTTACAATGTATAATGATTCTATTTTCAATTTTTCTTTTGAACTACCAGTTGCTACATTACTGTAAAGGCATGTCTTTGGCACATTAATAATGACAGAAATTTAGAATGTACACGCAAATCTAGTTGGGAACACCGCTTGATAGTCAATCACCACATAGAATGCAAGCCGAATGTGAGAGGAACAAAAGCGTGAGAAACGCTTTGATTGTTACCGCGGGATTAGCGATTTATCGATCGGTTTTGGCGGCTTTGTTTGTTGAGCAGAATATGCGAAGTTGGCACGCCATCGACTGAGCCGGACGTGCGAACGTGGCACATAAAGAGTTAAAATGATTTCAGCAGCAATGGAAAAAGATTATTAGAAACAAAATGATTTCTACAGTCGACATATTAACATGTGACCGTGCACCACAAAACGAACAAAAAGTAGCACACCCTGATTTTTTGTGGAGACTGAAAATAGTTGAAATGGGTCAACCTAACCCATCCTGACTTTTTCATATTTTCTGAAGGAGTAAGTCTTCTTCTACATTATGTTACAATTTGGGATCATAAAATGGGCAGGAAAGTGTGTTTTTTAGCTGTTTATCTTGAACTTTTTTTTTTTTTTTTTTTTTTTAGAATAGTGTGATTAGGTGTGTTTTTAGAGTCCCCTTTTCATTTCTTAAAAACCTTGAACACACTCTTCAATTTAAACTCACATAACTTTTCAAAGGATAATGTTACTGCTTTGAAAGTTGGCATAAATTATGAGCAGAATGTGTTAATACGGCACTCTTAATTTCAGTTTAATTTGATAATCCCTTTAGTGTTGTTACTCTGGTGATCTACATCCTGTTTTTTGTCCCATTCATTGCACAGCCGGCACGGCTTGGTAAAGATTTAGGGCTCGAATAGACACTGCACTTCAGAGCCTCTTTTTTCAGTTCACACTTTTCCCGAGTGTTTGTTTTCTTTCCAATATTTAGATAGATTAGCAGAGTCCACTTGATTTGAGTTATACATCATTTTAAAGCTTAAAGTCTGCTCTTTCAGAATATGCTCTTAACTGAAATTTCATGTCTGGCGAAATTCTGTGCGTTTTGTGATGCAGGGTCACATATGATACATGAAAATAATAGCAGTAATAGAAATAACCGGACAAGAAGAAGATACAAATATACTCAGAGAACTCGACTTAACACAACTAAATACCTAATCAACATATACTAATTAACGACAAAAAAAAGTGTTGAGTGTGTCAACTGTGTATGTGTGTGTATGAGGAAGGAAGATATCTAAAACCGGTAACTTGAAACGGGTGACCAATGATTGATAAAAATCAATACCTTATTTAAGAAAAAATGAGGATATAAATGAAAATATATCAAATCACAACTTAAAAGGTCTGAATCTCATTTTTTCCATCTTCTGACAAAAACAATTTATATCTCGAGTGTTCTTGGTATCCAATGTCAATAGATTACATAGACCTGACTCACGTCAGAACTTCTTTTCATGAAATTTAGTTTAGGTTTTGGTAACCAAATTTGTACCTGGGAATTACGGCGTTTGTAACTGATTTTCTAAATGTATTGTTAAGGAAAGATATCGTGGTGCGAATCCGTATAAACATTTATTCAACAAAATCACATTTGCTCTTTTTCAACGATCATATGTGACCCTGCACCTCAAAACAAACAAAAAGTCGCCAGACATGACTTTTTAGTTAAGACCATATTCTGAGAGAGCAGACTTTAAGCTTTAAAATGATGAATAACTCAAATCAAATGGACTCTCCTAACCTAGCTAAATATTGGAAAGCACAAACTCAGGAAAAGTGTGAACTGAGAAAAGAGGCTCTGAAGTACAGTGTCTATTCAAGTGCTTAATCTTTACCAAACCATGCTGGCTGTGCGAGGAATGGGACAAAAAACAGGAAGTAAACCACCAGAGTAACAACAATGAAGGGATTATCAGGTTAAACTGAAATTAAAGTTGCCTCATTAACACATTCTGTCCATAATTAATGCCAACTTTCAAAGCAGTAGCATTATCCTCTCAAAAGTTACTAGAGTTGAAAGTGAAGAGTGTGGACAAGGTCTTTCAGAAATGAAAAAGGGATTCTAAAGACACACCTAATCACACTATTCAACCAAAAATGTTCAAGATAAACTGCTAAAAAAGCACACTTTCCTGCCCGTTTTATGATACCAAATTTTAGCATAATGTAAAAGAAAACCCGCTCTTTCAAAAAATATGAAAAAGTCAAGTTCGGCTAGGTTGATCCATTTCACTTATTTTCAGTCCTCACGCAAAATCAATGTGTGCGACTTTATGTTGGTTTTGAGGTGCACAGTCACATATATTAGATTAATATATACCTATCTAATAAACAGCGTCGAAGTTCTTTCTGAATTATCTACCTTTGATACACTACAGGGCTTTTTACACTTGTAAATTTTTGCTTAGCCCCGGACTATCGGTGGGGCTAAGGGGGGGCCTTAGCCCCACCGATAGTACGGGACTATCCTTAGCCCACTTTCTGTTTACACTCGTTTTTGCCAAAGTGGGCTAGCCCCACCGATAGTACGGTACTATCTGGCCCTGCAAAATAGCAGGGGTTAGCACCGCAATTGTGGTGCTAGCACCGCAATTGCGGTGCCAAGCAAGTGAGTGTAAACAGAACGAAAAAATAATCCTGGGCTAAGCGACGGAGACGAAGTGCGACCCTCACTGACCAATCAGAAACGAGGTAATCAAGTGCTGCCGGTGCGTGCGTGTACGTGTACAGTACACAGCCTAATTATGAATATTCATGTGGTTTGGAAAGTCCGGGGCTAAGAAAGACGAGTGTAAAAAGGTCAGTTTTCTCCTTAGCCCCGGACAAGAGATAGTACGGGACTAATTGGCGAGTGTAAAAAGCTGAAAAAATTGGTACGGGACTAACGATAGTCCTGGGTCAGAGAAAGTCCGGGGTTAAGAAACACAAGTGTAAAAAGCCCTTACGTGTAAAGTTCTTGTCTGTAGAACAAACAGCCTATTAAAGTAGGGTTTTGCAGCATTACCTCATACTGGTGACCAATAATCCAATAAGATTGAATTATAGAAAAATACTTTTTTTTTCAACTTTAAAATTCACACAAAACCGGATTTTCCTCAAGAGGAACACATGAAGAGTTTGTTCGCAAAAACCGATAAGTCCATATTTGCCAAATGGAGATATTTGCGATTAAAGGTAAAGAAAAATAAAGAGAATAGTAAGAAAATTTTTGCTTCTTTTGACCATAACTTCAAAAATGTACCTTTATATGTAGTGACCAATATATCATTTAAAAGGTATTATTTTCTACTTTATGACAGAGACCGTACTTCAAAATCTTCAAAAATGGACTTATCGGTTTTTGCAAACAAACTCTTCACATTTTTCCAAATGTGACCCTGTACCACAAAACAAACAAAAAGTCGCCAGACATGGATTTTTAGTTAAGGACAGATTTTGAAGGAGCGTTCTCTAAGCTTTAAAATGATGTATAAATCAACCCAAATGGATTCTCCTAACCCACATAAATATTGAAAAGAAAGCACAGACTCTGAAAAAAGTGAGAACTGAGAAAAGAGGCTCTGAAGTATGGGATCTATTCAAACGTTAAATCTTTACTAACCCATGCTACCTGTGCCATGAAGGGGACAAAAAACATTATGTAAACCATTGTAGCATCAACTATTAAGGGAGTATCAGATTAAGCTGAAATTAAACGTGCTCTATCAACACATTCTTTCAAAGATAAATGTCCACTTTCAAAGCAGTAGCATTATCCTTTCAAAAGTTATTAGAGCTGTGAGTGAAGAGTGTGCAGAGAATTTTCAAGAAATGAAAAACGACCTCTAAAAAAAAACTTGATCACACTACTCTACCCAAAAAGGGGTTGCAGAAAAACTGCTGAAAACCTCATTTCCTATTTGATTTATGATCCCAGACTCAAGAATAATGTAGATGAAGAATAGCTCCTTCACAAAATGTGGAAAACTAAAAACTGACTTGATTGACTCCTGACACCTTTTTCTGAGTCCTCACGTAAAATCAAGGGGTTCGTCTTTTTTTTGTTTTGTGATGCATGGTCACAAATGCTCCCTCTTATACGGTATAATCAACGTGACGTGACATGTAAGGTTTGGATCAAATACTACTCCTTAATATGTACATTATCGTGTTATCATGAATAACATTTGTGACCGGCGACGTTTTCAGGCAAAAGCCGGGAATTCTTTTCTTTTTTAATTTTTTCATTGAATCACATTGTCTATTTCCTAAGCTTTACAGTGGTATCAAATACTTATATTCTCTATCACCGTAAGTGGTCATAAAAAGCGAAATATAATAAAATTGTGTATTTACTAGAATGACAAAATTGCGAGAAAACGAGCTTTGAACATTCACCTCTTGGTCAAAGACAATGCCGAGCGGCGATGCGAGTTGAGAATCACCCACCCGTACGATGGTGTCAATCGAGATTAAGCTCCACCTCTAGCAACCACAGAGGCTTCTAATTGGCTCACCGAGAGAGTCAAATTTCCCGGACACCTTCCTGTGAACTCAGCGTATGGAGCCGAATACACAATGCGTTTCGCTCGGGTTTGTTTACCTGTACGTCTTAAAAGATGGCGGATACGATAATCATAAGCTTGCTGGTTACGTTTGCATGTGCACTTATTACCCAATGGCATCCACACGCTATACATGTGTGTGTATACAAGTCACAGGAGCGTGTGGCGCATTCGTATCCACATCTTTGCAAATCACGTTTTCTTTGCGGTTGATTAGTCTTGTAAATCTAATCATTTGGTACCTTTTCAAAGGCAGAAAGATAGCAAGACTCAACAAATAAGCATGACTTTACTTGGTTTTGGTGCAATTTTGGCATTCAGTACAGTGTATCTAAATATTGGTCATTTATAAACGCTCCTCTTCTCTTCTGCTCTTGAGTCAACCTTGCTATACATGTACCGTACTTCAAGCACAATACCACTGACAGAATCCCGATCGCATGTTGCACGATATGTGTGCCGATTTGCGACTCTTATACGATCAAGCCATGTGCCCTGTCGTATCTGTTTTCACGTTTGAAGTAAGTGCTGCCTAGCATTACAGTTCACTTTTTGTTTCACTTCCGTTGTCGCACATTGCGGTAAAAAAAGCTCGGGTAGAAAGTCAAACGAAGAGCACACACCACAATGCCAGTGTACTGGTATCTATTGTAACAACAACAATAGAGCATGCAGCGTGGGCAAAACATTTTCGACATGCTGCGAGACCTATCTCCGAAAGCCGAACTATATGAATACGTGCGACGCACCACTGGCCAATCGCACGCGAGATGCCGCGCCGTAGCAACACTGGGCATATTGGCGCGGCGTTCAAAAGAAGATCGAAACTGACGAATGAGATCCAACATAGGGCGCTTAAAATTCTATTTTCGATAGGAAAAACTTATGCCACGAAATTTAGTGTAGATGTAGAAAACATATCAAAGATTCTATTTCTGCAAAAACCCCAAATCACAAAAAAAAAAAAAAATAATGGTAAAATCTTTTTACCCCGCCTGGGAGGGAATAATATTTGCTATTGCGACTTTTGCCTGAAACCGTTGTTGCGGGTCACATTTAGATAATAATCATAAAAATAATTATATATATTACATATATATATATATATATATACACATACATATATATGACCCTGCACCTCAAAACAAACAAAAAGTCGCCAGACAGGAATTTTTAGTTAAGACCACATTCTGAAAGAGCAGACTTTAAGCTTTAAAATGATGTATAACTCAAATCAAATGAACTCTCCTAACTTATCTAAATATTGGAAAGAAGGCACAAACTCAGGAAAAGTGTGAACTGAGAAAAGAGGCTCTTACAAATACAGTGTCTATTCAAGCGCTTAATCTTTACCAAACCATGCTGGCTGTGCGATGAATGGAACAAAAAAAAAAAAAAACAGGAAGTAAACTACTAGAGTAACAACAATGAAGGGATTATCAGATTAAACTGAAATTAAGCATGCCTCATTAACACATTCAGCCCATAATTAATGCCAACTTTCAAAGCAGCAGCATTATCCTTTCAAAAGTTATTAGAGTTGAAAATGAAGAGTGTGAACAAGGTTTTTCAGAAATGAAAAAGGGATATTAAAGACACACCTAATCACAGTATTCTACCAAAAATGTTCGAGACAAACTGCTAAAAAAAAAAAACACACACACTTTCCTGCCCGTTTTATGATACCAAATTTTACCATAATGTAAAAGAAGACCCACTCTTCCAGAAAAATGAAAAAGTCAAGTTCGGCTAGGTTGACCCATTTCACTTATTTTCAGTCCTCACGCAAAATCAGTGTGTGCGACTTTATGTTCGTTTTGAGGTGCACGGTCACACACACACACATATACATATATATATATATACATATATATGTATATATATATATATATATATATATATATATATATATATCGTTTTAGTACAAAGTCTGTTCCATCTAGTGAATTTTTTGTTTCCCTAGCGATGGCATCAAAACATATAATCGAGGAATGCGTCAATAAGAGTCAGTCCAGTCAAAACCGATGTACGTACCAAACTCCCTCCAACGCTACTTCCATCATACTTACGTGTGTCGTGAGTGGATTCAAACCTGATATTTTTCTGATGTGGACCGACGAGTCTGGAGAGTCACTACATTCCGTGGCTTGGCTACAGACAACACTATCTGACAACACATACGAGAGGTTCGAGAAAATCAGTATTTCAGCCAATCACGGGACAGAACAAACCTTCGCGTGTATAGCTACCGGTGACTCAGTGAATGGAACGTCGTCCGTAGAAATCACTCTTCTGCCTGTATCAGGTTTGTGAAAAGTTGTCAATTAGACCAGGAGCTGGCTGCTGGTCAATTTACCCCATCAAGCCCAAAAGGTTTGACCCCTCAAAGTTACTGGGGCCACCCCCTCATTACAAAACTGGGCGTCAGCCTGATACCTGAGGGCGGGGTCGTCCCCCAGGGACCCCCCCCCCCCCCGGCGGGTGTAATTTACCCCATGGAGCCCATGGACCACAGGGTGTACATAATAAAAAAAAACATAAAAACTGACACAATATCTGGTCGGGAAAGGGGTTGCCAGATCTCCTCAGCCCCCCCCCCCCATAACGCCCCTTCGTGGGTTTGATTTAACCAACAGCACCCATGGATCGAATTTGGCCGAGGAAAGTAGGCCCCACTATGGGTGTGCAAAAAAGAAAAATAAAAGCTGACAAAATATCTCACTTAGAAAGAGTTATCAACATATCCCCTACCTTTGCTACTCCCCCCCCCCCCTCCTTTGAGTGTGAAGGGCATATACGGTTTGGAGAGGTATGAAGGAGCATGTAATAAAAAGTAAAAAATGGAACTTCTTGAAGTAAGATGGAGTTATAACAACAGAAGCATTGTGAGTGTGTGTGCATATATCTATATATCCACATGCCCCACCCCACTCCCTCCCAAAAAAGAATGGAGTTATTGATATCTACACTAGAAACATACTCAGACAGTGCAGACCTTTGTCAAGCAGCTCATTTCCACCCGTCCACACATTCTAAAAACTGCCAAATTTCCCTTATAAAAGCCTTTTGCTTTTAAATGCCATCAACTTCCAGCTGTGTGGTAGCACCTTATCCTACCTTGAGCACATGCTTTTACCTTTCGTGCATGTATGCAAACCTCAAAATCATGCAGCTTGAACTCCCAATTTCATTGATCTCATCTGCCATAAGATAAAAATTGAATTGAATTGAATTGAATAACTGAAACTGCACCGGTCTTACACTCGAGACACAGTAAAGAGTTCCAGCATATTTATTTTTATATTTCACTTGAGATACATTTCATCGAAATACACTAAAAAGAATACAAACCAAGCAAGATACAAAATATGTTATAAATCGGGTCATGGACGGAAAGTGTATCAGCGTATATAATGTACATAAGACAATTCTCTATAACTTGTGAAATATGATGGAACCGCAAAAGTACAGCTTGTAAACGCAGGTTCCAAGAAAATATACCAGTGTAAATTTGATATGCATTCAATGGAGATAGGACACAAAGTAATAATGACGAAACTATGTAAAAACTTAATTATCAAGGTACAAAGGAAAAAGAAAATAAAAGATATGAAAAAGAAAAGGAAAAAAGAAACAAGAACCTAAGGAATAACGACAGGGTAAAAAAGTTAATATAGCATATAGATACACAAGTATATACACACACATATCTAGAATCAAATTCATAACGAGTTCAATATGTTACTACTGGTACGGATGCAGTGATTATATAATGGGAGCATTAACCAGAAGCAAACAATCATAAACTGCAGGTTGGTTCATCATACATTAAATAAGGATACTGCAGATAACATATCAAAGTTAAATTCTAATCAGGCAGGTTATATTCATTTATTAACTTTGATTTCAATCTTTGTTTGAATATAAACATACTAGAGCAATTGATTAAATCGGTGGGAAGATCATTCCAGAATTTAGGTCCGGTAAAAACAATTGTTTTTTGAGCAAGGAGTGTACGAGTACGTGGAAGGTGAAATGAATCTCTTTGTCTTGTTGGGTAAGCATGGACGGCATAGTTTTTCTGAAACATGTGGGTAAATACGTCAGGCAAGCCGTTGGCTGATAACTGAAACATAAATGTGCCTAAGTTATATAAGAACAAGTCAGCAACCTTAAGGAGTCTGTTCTCAAAGAAAAAATGATTCGTGTGACAATAAAAATCGGCTAGATTAACTGAACGAATAGCCCGTTTTTGTAGTTTGAAAATTTTATCAATGTGTAATTTGGCACAGTTGCCCCAGGCAAGTATACCGTAACAAGTATACCGTAAAATCATCAAAATTACATAAAAATTCCCGGATCACTACCAAAATTTATATTAATCATCTGTTCTTGAAATGTAATTGTGTTATTATCATCTTTTCAATCAAGTTTCATCCAAATGTGTTTTCAACCTTTCAAGTTGTTTTGCATACAAACAAAAATGCAGACAATACAACTATATAAGTAACATAAACTCCTCAAGTTGCAGAAATAATTACAACTGTATCCAACATCCTACAGTTCAACTGTGTTACCATGCATGTGGAGCAAGCTCATGTACAAGAAACTGTATTGATACAAAATTGTACATGCAGTGCGTGCATAGGCCATAGTGATTGCATACATATATTTGTATGTTGTATATACATTTTATTCGTTGCATGCAATTGATCTCTACATTTCGAAGATCTGCAACACGTGTATCATTAGTCTGCAAACGATGAAAAGGCGGTGCTTTCCTGACCTTTATAGTAAGTGAACTGGGCTTTCCTATTGTTGGTACTAGAATACTGGTAGGCCATGACAGTAGTACATGTAGTTCATCACTGGATGACAATTAGTGTCAGTAACAGAGCAAGCAAAGAAAGGTCAAGAGTCTACATCTTGGACTAGATCTAGGTCTCAAATGTGCTATGATAATGCTAGATATCTAAACCTATATTTCCTATACACGCTATAGCTTGTAGAGTACCTGGTACTGTTTGGCGAAACCAAATGAATTGGAACAGGGGAAGGATTATCAGCGAGACGTAGTGTATTGTGAGTCAGAACTGAAAAACCAATAAATAGAACGTCAATGTTCTCAGCCTACATAGGTTTAAGTGTCAAAGGTGTACATTGCTCTAAATTTGCATAGAACACTTAAACCCTGAATTTGCTAAAGTCACTGCAAAAAGGCAGAATTATGCTACATTTCAATTTCTCTATCTAGGACATCTTTGAATTTAGGATTAGAAATAGCCTTTTAAATATGTATCATAATAGTGTTGAAGATGCAGATGTTCCAATGAATGAATACTTTGAGAATTGGGTATGAAGATTAGACAAATAATCTGAAACTCTCTTTAAATATAGGAAAAGAAATAACAAACAGCCTGATTACAGTTGCAAAAATTGTGATAATAATGTCTTAACAAGCTGCAGAACATGCAGCATGTCTACCATGCCAGAAACATGGACAGAGAGCCTTAAGATTGAAGAGCTGTGACAAAATGAAGCCTCAAATTGCTTAAATAGCAAATCAAAACCATTGGTAATAAGATAATATTTTAAATACCTGTTCTTTACTTTATAGATGTGGAGATGATATGTCCAAAACTATGAGATGACATGCACTACTGAGTGTAATAATGGATGCATATCATACCTGAAACCATTTCTCCGTGTAAATCTAATGCAACTTATTCCAACTGGAATTTACTAGAGTCACATAAAGGTAATGTGAGCCTGAATGTTGTGATCCTAGCACTACCTCATACAAATTAGGAAATTGTGTTTTTTGTCAGCTAAAAACATGACAGGTTATTATGAGGTTTTAAAAAGAATCTGAGTGAAAGACTGATAGCTGTTATCTGCATGTTAAAGAGGATATCAAGCAAGAGAAAAAGAAGTACAGTCAGACCATTATGTTATGTTACTCCCGCACGCACTGCGCACGGGGCTGCTTCTTGCGGCTGCGTGCAGGTTCGTGCGATCTCGCACGGGAGCGTATGGCTCCGTGCGCCCCTGTACGCGCCCGTGCGTAGTCGTGCACCTCCGTGCGGATCTGCACGCCCCCGTGCAGATCCGCACGCCTGCGTGCGGATCCATACTCCCTCGCACGCTGTCGCACGGACCCGTGCGGGTCTGGCGCACGGGCCCGTGCGGGTCGGGCGCACGGACCCGTGCGGCTTTGGGGTGCGATTTCGCACGGCCCCGTGCCGCCAGTGCTTGGTTCCCGCATGATCCCATCTCACCTCCCTGGTTCCCGCTGTGCTTACACGGTACGTGTGTATCAGGTGTATACCGCGTGCGAGTCCATGCGCCATTCCCCGGCCGACAGTTTCAGTGCAAGCGTGAAATGAGACGATTCCCGACAATACAAGGCTTGTTACTTGCGCCAAGGAGCTTCAAACCCTTGCTTGCGCATTGCCAGTCAGTCGGCAAGCCGAAAAACCTCGTCTAGAATATCCAAGTTCTCGCACGGGTGACATCGAGTTGACCCCTCAGATCATGATCACTGAATAACGTTTTCACATGATTTTTTTTTTTTTTTTTTGACAGGTTAAGGCTAAAACCTGAATGCAATATTGTTTAAATTTTCCAAGAGCGACATGAAAGGTCATCGACTTCGTGCATGGCTAATTCATTACCGATATCCCGGAAATAATGGGTTCACATACTCGTCTAAAATTCCCCTAAGAGTCTTCTTTTTCATTGTAGGGCACTAACGAACGCATACCATGTAAAAGGAAAAGTATTATCCAGCTATAAGATGATACCTAAGGTGTAACGTGATGATTAGATGGGTCAGCAGCGCGCGCCAGCTGAAATCATAAGGATATCATTCCTTTACTCGGCACGAAATCGCAAAAATATTGTACTGTCCCACATATAGAAATTGACGTGTTCCATGGATGCCCTTTGTGTGTTATGAGCGACCCCAGCGTAACTGACATGGTCAATTATAAGCGTCTACTAGCTGTGATATACTGTGCTTGTGTCTGTCGGTGGGCATTATGTACAAGTAGCCTATTGCCTCTTGCTTGGCCTCTCTCTCTCTCTCTCTCTTCTCGCTCTCTCTCAACAAGTCATGAATTCACTTTATAATGGACCCATCATGCCTAATCGAACTACGACATGATTGAGGTAACCGCGCCTTTTTATTCTCATAGTCAAAATCAAACTAATTCTATACATAATTAAAAAAAAATATATTCATGTAATTTCTCAAAATACTCAAAAGATCGCCTCAGTCAAAACTTTCTACAAAGATTGCATACGGCAATCTTTACGGCCTAAACAAGTATTTTAGAGCTATTAGTTCACCCTGTGACGATGACTTCGATTGCGTTTTGAACTTGTACCGAACTACTTTCAACACAACTATTACCTTTATAGTTCGATTGATGAACTAGTCTTTTGAATTCATAACCGACATTCGTAATCGTAAGCATACAGTAACAAAATACTGTCAATAACAGTTGGAAAATGCAAATGCTATAATAATAGCGCGAAATACACGAGTAACGATCATCTCCATACATTCTAATTCCCAAGTGATGTCGCTTCGAAAATGACACATGGTTTGACTACTGCTTCAAGCAAAGTAAAGGAAAATGAATGGGATATACTTCTAATGATAATATCACGCCGTACAAGGCATTCCACTGTATTCGGTAAAGTCGGTTACGTTTTTGTGCGCTTTACATACGGTAAATAAAAGGCAGATTGATGGTATTAAATCCTAACACAACGCATTCAAATGATTCTTTTTTGTTGTAAATAAACCGTGTACAATGTAATGTTTTAGTATTCGCTTTGAAACTTTAAATTTGCGAGTCCTTTATAAAGTTGTATGGGTTATTACATTATCAAGCAAAAATTACAGTACTTTGAGGATTCGGATTTGCTCAGAAGATTAACAATGCTATCTTTGGCAATAGTTTGCAACAGAGACAATCCGCGTCAATAGATATACAATGTAATTCTGTTTTCATAAATAGAAAGGAAAACGTAAATAAGTCAACCTTATAACTTCAATTTGCTTTCTCACCAACTGAACTTGATTTGATATGCCGTGCATGATATTGCTGTGTGTTCGTTTAATTCTATGATATTGTTTAATTTGATATTGTTTAATTGGCACGCGTGTTTTTTTTTTTTTATGCAGAATATTTCAGGTAAGTATAATTCATTGAAGCTAATAATGTTTGTACATAATATGACTTGTTCGTTGTTTTGTATTTTCATTTTTATAATATATCACGTGTCCATTATTTGATTATGACTACGAAAATATGACAACTATTTAAATGCGGAGTATGTACTGGAACACTAATGTCTCCCACCAGTATAGACAAACTAATTTCTAGTCGTCTATCCCCGCTTGAAATGGAAATGAAATTACACAAAAAAAAAGAAGAAAGAAAACGAAGTTCAATTTTCAGCAGATTTCAACCGTTTTGTTTAGTGCCTGATACATGTAATGGACAAAATTCTTTAGCGCATAAGCAATCACACAACTTTTGGAAATAAATGTATGCCTTAATGATTGTATCTTATGGAAGAAAACTCGTCTCCCCACCTGAATTTTAGCTTCTTCTTTTTCAAGCTTACGGGAAAGAAATAGTTGAACATCAATCGCAATCATAAAGAGAAGCCACATCCTTAAAAATAAACACAGGAGTACTGAGACGCACTACGAAATAAAAACTGGCCTTTTATCACTATTGACAACGTATGACAATGATATGCTTCCTTTTGTTGGGGGGGGGGGGTTATTGATTACTCTGAAGGTTCATAGATCACAAAATTTATATGGTTCGCTATTAGCTTAGGTTCGTTAAGAAAAAAAAAAATAAACAGATAAATGCGTTCCTTTTCCGGTGGTTCCTTTACCCGAAAGTAATCAAGCAATCACTTATTTCAGTATAAGATTTGTGAATACAAAACGAAACGAGGACGGCCTTTCAAGTATTAATTCCGAATATAATTGTAAATATGATTATTGGTCTATACTCAACTTCTCAAATGCAGAAAGATTACAACTGTAAATGTGGTGTTCTGTAAAAAAAAAAAAAATAAATAAATAAATAAATGAAGATAGGTTTAAGCTACAAGTTAATGGTTCTTTATATGATATGGTATCACAAAAGTGACCGAGAATAAGAAGTACTATAATTTTAAATCAATATGATACAATCATAATTATAAAAAAACAACATGAAGCTCTCAGGCCTATACATCAACATTTGCTTCTGATACGTATAGTATAAATTATGTGCAGTTTTGGCAAGCGCGATAAAAGCGATAAATAATGTGGACGCAACGCCTGTAAGGGAAATGTGCCTAATATGGCGGGAAGTCAGAATGTTACGGCTGTATACAGCTGCAGCAGAGCAGGCACGAAAGCAGTCGTTGATGCTCTGCAACATTACGACCATGTGCATTATTAGAGGGGTTTTAGTACACACAAAGAACACGATCTGAAAAGACGACTATCGTTAATTAACTTCATTAACTTTCTCTACTGATGCTGTCTTTTGAATCCCCGCCTACAATGGGTTCTCAGGTTCTTTTCACTCTAGTAGTCCATGGGCCAGGCCAGATATTGGTACCATCTGAGGTGGCAATACCTTTTTGGTGTCATTTTGTTTGTCGGGCATAGATATGCCTATCAAGCTATGATAGCATTTCCAAATGAGTAGCTTAGTCATAGTAAATGAATTTTAAACCAATTTGGTCTCGTTGTTATATCCCTCTACTTCTGAATCGAGACCAACCGCTAAACAAAGAAGAGCGATGTCTTCTGTATGTTCACAGGTGTTCTGTTGTAAACGCAGTGCGCTTAGTCTTTATTCAAGGCAGCGAAGGGAATATCCAAGGGTTATGATGTCCACGGCGCTTAGTTTAATATTCAAGACGGCGAAGGGAATATCCAAAGCTAATAATACAGTGTATATCCCTTTATCTGAAAACAACAACAACAACAAAGCAATTTCTCGTGAATTTTAGCGTATTTTTCAATTATTTATTATTTTCCGCTGAAAACGCTACGGTGAAAACGCTAATACCATGCCAATGTCGATTTATTTCCATTCAGCAATGAAAGATTATGCAAAAACAATGTACCGGTACACTACAATACATTATAGTTAATAATGTTGTAAATGAGCAGAGTGATTTTTGTTTATAACTGATGTATTTGTTGAGAGGGTGGTATAAAAACAGTATAGATACTCCCTTTTATTAGGAACTTTACATATGATAACGGTACATTGTTCTAGATAAAGACTAAGCGCACCGCGTGACAGCTGTGGACATCATAACCCTTTGGATATTCCCTTTGCTGCCTTGAATAAAGACTAAGCGTACCGCGTACCGCAATGCTCTTCTTTGTATAGCGTTAGTTTCGATTCAGAAGTATAGGGATTTAAAAACGAGACCAAATTGGTTAAAAATTCATTTATTATGACTAAGCTACTCATTTGGAAATGCTATCATAGCTTGATAAGCGTATCTATGTCCGACAAACAAAATGACACCAAAAAGGTTTTGCCACCTCGAGTGGTACTACCAACCCATTTTTCGGCTCTTGGCCCATGGACTATAGGTATTGGTACTTGCTAAACGCATCTCCTTTAGTTTCCATTGACAACAACATGGGAGGAGAATGGAAGCGATCAAGGCCCTCGCTAAAAGACGCTTGTTGTAATACGCATTGCGTGCCTTTCTTTCTACTGTTTCCTATTGTTTGTGAGTTAAAAACTTGCGGCAACTAAGTCACCGTTAAGCCTTTAAGCCTGTGTGGCACGTGTTCACCATTCTTCCATGGTCATGCCAACTTCCTCATCTTCCAGGTGGCAATCCTTTTGTTGCTAAATTGAGTGAACTTCTCTGACGAACTCGAAAATGCTCACCTTCGACTCTGTTTGAAAAAAAAAAAACAAAAAAACAAAAAAACACCCCAAAACCACTCTCTCATATAGAGACGAAAGTAAGTTCTCGATTGGCATTCTAGTAGTCCATGGGCCAGGCCAGATATTGGTACCACCTGAGGTGGCAAAACCTTTTTGGTGTCATTTTGTTTGTCGGGCATAGATATGCTTGTCAAGCTATGACAGCATTTCCAAATGAGTAGCTTAGTCATAATAAATGAATTTTTAACCAATTTGGTCTCGTTGTTATATCCCTATACTTCTGAATCGAAACTAACCGCTATACAAAGAGGAGCGCTGTTTTCTGTATGTTCCGTAGAGCTGCAAAATGCAGCTCTATGCAAAATGCAGCTCTATGGTATGTTCACAGGTATTCTGCTGTAAACGCGGTGCGCTTAGTCTTCATTCTAGACGGCGAAGGGAATATCCAAATCTTATGATACAGTGTACAACGTGTATATCCTTTTATCTGAAAACAACAACAACAACCAAAAAAAAAAAAGATTCCTCTTGAATTTTACCGTATTTTGCAATTATTTATTATTTTCCGGCAAAAACGCAAGTGTGAAAACGCTAACACCACGCCGATGTCGCTTTATTTTCATCCAACAAAAAAGGATAATGCAAAAACAATGTACCGGTACACTACAATACATTATAATGAATAATATTGTAAATAAACAGAGTGATTTTTGTTTAAAATTGATTTTTTTGTTTAGAGGGTAGTATAAAAATAGTATAGATGATCCATTTTATGAGGAACTTTAGATATGATAACGGTACATTGGTCCAGATAAAGACTAAGCGCACCGCGTGACAGCTGTGGACATCATAACCCTTTGGATATTCCCTTCGCTGCCTTGAATAAAGACTAAGCGCATCGCGTTTACAACAGAACACCTGTGGACGTAAGGAAGACAGTGCTCGTCTTTGTATAGCGGTTAGTTTCGATTCAGAAGTATAGCGATATACAAACGAGACCAAATTGGTTTTAAAAAATCATTTTTTATGACTAAGCTACTCATTTGGAAATGCTATCATAGCTTGATAAGCATATCTCTGCCCGACAAACAAACTGACACCAAAAAGGTTTTGCCACCTCAGGTGGTGCCAACAGATACAGATATTTTGCCCGTATATACAATCTAAAAAGATATTGCCATAACGTAGATAGGCAAACCTGACCGGATGTAACATTACATTTCGATTGCTAAAGTGTGATCGGATTACCATCCATCAAAAAGAATTTAGAAGACCATCATATTTCTCCCCCACCCTCTTTGATCTCTCTCCCTCTCTTTCCAGTTATCCAATTCTTTGATTGAATAGTATCATTAGTGAAGATCACTTCTCGATGATGCTTTGCGTGCATTATATATATATATATATATATATATATATATATATATATATAAATATAAATATATATATATATATATAAATATATATATATATATATAATATATATATGTATATATATAAATATATATATATATACATATATAATATATATATATATATATATATATATACATTCATCAAACAACATTTAGAAGACCATCCTATTTTTCTCCCTCTCTCTTTCTCTCCCTTTCAATCTTTCTTCTCATCGCATAGATTCCAGTATTTCGCCTGAAGACCGGAAGACCTCATAAATGTTCTATCAAATCGTCGGTCGCATTACGAACCGGCGAATGTTCGAATTTGCGCGGAAACACGATTACGAGATAATCGCGTTTAAAGATTCGGGACTTCTTTAAACGTATAAAAACGTGTCTTATAACCGCACATTGATGATAATATTAAGAGAGTGATGAAAGCGGAATTTTCTGCTTTGTTTGATACTAAATATTATTTTGTAGCAGCACCTGGGGCTCTGTGGTAGTGATGCAAAGTGCGTTTGCCGGTTCGTAAAACCCCCCATTTCAGCGTTTTACGTATATCGTGTACTAAAGAGAGGGCATTACGAACCGGCAAATGTTTACATTTGCCGGTTCGTAAAGCCCATGCTCAATACGTGTGGACGTAGCGAGTGCGCATTACGAACCGGCAAATGTAACATAAAATGGCGCGTATCATCACACATTCCACACGCTTAGGTGGTACGCGCACAGTGTAATGTATACATTCGCCGCTCTAGGTAGTGGGATTGTTATACATTCATGTTCATTCATGTTCATTCATGTTAGTTGTATCATAATGATGGATATTAGGAAAGTGTAACAAACACCACAGTTATTTTCTCAAACTATACAACATACCTGTACTTTTACACATCAATTGTTGATGCGAGTAATGTTATCAAACTGTGCAATGGGTTTTTGATTGGATGAGTACCGTTCTATTAAAGTGTGCCTGGTAGTCACTGCAGGGCTGCCAACTCTCACTCATCGAGAGTGAGACTCACTCATTTTGGTCCTTTCTCACTCTAAAACTTTATTTCATTTGCATGCATTTCTATTGATCTCACTCATTTTGCCTCCTACATCATAGCATTGGCCTATGGGAGTCTCACTCTCAACTAGTTTCAAATGTTGGCAGCCCTGTCACTATCTATAAATATTACAGGTACAAGTGTTAAGTCAATATCAGTATTGAGAGGATATAATTACACCCATACAAACACAAACATACACAAACACACATACACGCACATATACCAGTAAACACACTCGAACCCACACACACAACCTACTTTCCGACACATTAATTGTTGATGCCAGTAATGTTATCAAACTGTGCAATGGGTTTTTATTGATTACTGGATGAGTACTAAAAGTGCGCCTGGTAGTCACTGTCTATAAAAAAGTGTAAATTCATTATTGAGAGAATATAATTACGGCCATGCAAACACAAACATACACAAACACACACTATACATGCACATACCAGTACACACACTCGAACAAACACACACACACACATACCCTCTTACAAAGCAGTCATAATCACCTTGTTCTCTCAATTCTAGGTATCTGTGTCTCTCTCACTCCTCTTTTTTCTATTCTTTTGTTCTTTTTTTTTGTTTTCTATTCACCAGTCCCCAAGTTTGTGAAGAATTCTGCATTTTATTAATTCAAAATGCACCATTCCACATGTGTGTTCATAATTACATACAGTAACTACAAAACAAAGCATTCTCCTCAAACTTCCAGATATAACCTGTAAATTCAGAGAGTGATTTTTTTTTTTTTTTTGCATTTTCGACAGCTCACAATAATTACATTGCACACTATTATCACAATACATTATATTACAATTGAAACAAAATAAATGTGACATTCTCCATGATACTTCACTATGTAATCTCACTTGGAATGAGAAGTTAGGCATTTGTTGCATTTCAGAATTGTGTTCTGACCACTATAAAAGTGGTGCAATAACATGTACAAAATACAAAATTCTCCCAACACTTCACGAGGTAATCTGACCTGTAAATTGGTGAGAAGTTCTGCATTTCCTTGACTTTAATGTATTACTGTAGTACGCGTGTTAGTCACAAATAGTGCAATAACATGATCAAGTGTACCATTCTCCTCACACTTCACAAGGTAATTTTGCCCAGGGTTGAATTAATGAAAGTGATACCCAATGTGTTTATAAACACGAGTCTACAAACTTTAACAGTCTGCCAACTACTGGACTGCTGGGAGGAGAGTAGTGTACGTCATTTGTCTCTTTTTGCTGTCCTTAGGACGGGGGACAACATGTTAATACCATGTCTGGCTAGCCATTCTCTTTCTAGGACCAGAATTTTCAAGGCATGATAATATTGTCTGATAGACATTCTGCCATTTTCACTGAGGCAATCATAGCCAACAGATTTATGGTTACGTGTTAAATCACATCTTTGATGGTTAAAATGTATTCTACCATCTACAAATATTTCTGACTTTTTGTAGGCTTCCCCACTGTTCAGCTTTTTTTTTTTGACAATTCTGTTTTAGATTCCATAAATTTTTTCATGACAACTGAAGATCTATCAGGAATAAAACTGATGTCAGTACCTACATATTCTTCCACATGAAAATCTTCTGGCTTTGCACTGACATCTATCTTCCACTCCCTCAAAAGCCTCAATGGCAGTAGTTTCTAAATTTGCAATGAAGAGACAATAAATGGAATACATACTGGAACACTACACTTTATTTCTATTGTTTCTTTTATATTTGAATAAGGTCCTCCTGAAGTGATAAAAATTGGTCGATTTGTGTGAAACTGTGTTGAAATTATTGAAAGCATGCAGCAAATATGTAACAATGAAGATAAAATAATTACCAGAAAGTATTACAAACTTGATCATGCATCAAGTCTATATTTGTACAAGGCATTATGAGCAAGAAATTCACCAATAATTCCCTTTCCTTTCCTTACAAGAAACATGTACAATAGTTTGCCTAAATGGTCTTTATTTTAGGAAAGTTGGTCAACAGTTAGTGCACTACATATAATAATGTAAATACAACCAGATGTATACCAACAAGACTAGATAGAGGGCAGTATAGAATACATACAGCATATGAATATGCTGTACTTCCATTACACTTCACAAACAGTTTTCTATTGCTTTCCTGTGTCCGGTTACCATCAAAATCAGTTCTTCAATGTCTGACAGGGACATTGCTTTCTCGAGATTTAACAGTTTTCCATCATCCAGCAAGGTTCAGTATTCTTTGTGATCTGAAATAAGAGTGGAGGACTTAGTCTGCTTTCAAATTGAAATCAGGTACACCTAATGCAAGAAAAACAAATACATAATTTGATGAAACTGCCAAGTCTGGTTGAATAATTGTTACTTCATTTACTTTTTTTTAAAACTATCGTTTGCAGAAGACAAACTATTTTCTATAAATTTTACAGGTTGCCTGCCACAAACTTTTTCTTACAAGAGTGAAGGATAAAAGAAAAAAAAAGATAATCAAAGTATTTATCACATGTTTAAATTATTTTACATTTGTTATTGGAAAATGAAGTTTTGGCTCATAATTGCTTTTTTTTAGGAATTTGCACCACACAGACAGATAATGCAAGAAATACAAACAACAGTTATACAATGCCCTGAACTTCTCAACTCCAGTTGAATTACCTTCAGTTTCAAAGGTAACATTGCTGCGTTGTTTCTTAGAATGCGGACACCACACTTGTTTGTAGAGGCTCTGCTTCTGTTGCTGCTTCTAGCAGTGTTGCTAATGTTCCTGGAAGTGCAGATGCTAAAGTTGCAAGTAGAGGCTCTGCTGCTACAGTGGTAAGTAGAGGCTCAGTTGCTACAGTTGTAAGTAGAGGCTCTACCACTGCTGTCGTACTTAGAGGCTCAGCTGCTAGGGCTGTATGTACAGGCTCCACTGCTGCTGCTGCTGCTGCTTCATTCAAGCGGTGCTGCTGATGTTTCTGGGGATTCAGCTGTTACAAATCGACGTTGAGGCTCTGCTACTGCTGTCGCAAGTAACGATACTGCTGGGGAAGTTGTAAACAATGCATCAATGAAACAAATTATGTGACCATCCTGAGGGTAGAATCAACAAGATTTATACTAGATATACTTGCAAACATCTATCATGGACACTAGAATCTACAGTGTATTACATGCACATAAAGCAAATTATCAGTAATTGATTTTGTTTTGGGACTGAGAAGAGACGTTGACATAATAAATTGTAAGTAATAATCAATATCAGACTTTTAAAGAAAGGAAGTGGAAAGCTAACAGTCTTCAGCATCCTACAGTCATTACAAACTGCAATTATGACATTTGTTTTATTCATTACACAGAATTGAACATTTATATTGAAATGGTAATGCAATCAAAGTACATTGTACCTACATGATACTATGCATAAAAATCTCTACATCATTTTAAAATGAAAAAAGACATAATATATCTTGATAAACTTATTGATGTAGAACAAATCAGTAACTATGTATTCAAATTACCTCAGGCAGAAAGAGGAATGCCCTCATCATCTGACATCCTACGTCCATCCATGGGCGTGTTGAAGACTTGAAGCACCCTCCCTTTCCACCAGCCATTTTCACTTCTCATATGTACGCAGGAACCTTGTTTCGGTTTGGTCCGTTGAGCATGATAGAGGTCACTTGAGCTAACAGGATTCATAGAACCATCCCTCTTCCACTTGACAAGAACATCTATGCCTACGGTGGTTCAAAAACACAAAACATTGTATGGACAATTTCAGTGAGAAATTTGACAGTTGTGTCATACACTATGTGATAAAACATTACAAGTACCTGCAGGTTTGAAAAATGTGAAGAAGAGTATTTCTTAGAGCTAAAGCACAATTTCAGAAGAAAAAACAAAGTAACATAAGGAAATTCTTTACAGGCAATCACCTATACAATCACCTATTTTGTGAGACAAAATGAAAATAGCTACAGCCAGCATACCTATTTGAAATGCAAAATAAATTGTCATCAAAGTCTGCCGATCTCTGAAGGGCATAGTAATTCAGGTGCTATTGGTCGAGCTTTTACACCTTGGGGTTGGCAAAGGTAAATAATGATAGCTGCTACACATTCTTTGATTAGAAATGTGATGTTTTTCACATAAAAACCTAACAATCTTATACACAGAAGTGTTAGTGCTTGCTTTTTTTCTCTTTTAATAGCTTTTTTTCTCTTTGAGTAGCAGTCAACATTGATATACATGTATGAAATAATTACAGTAAGGCCATTAGAAACTTGCCCCAAGTATGCTCAAGCAGGTGCCTAGGGAAGAGCTTGTAATATCAACATGAGCCTGTCCTCACCAGGTTAATATCTGCATAAGATACTTGACAGTTGAGTTAGATAAGATCGACATTACAGAAAAGGTATGACTACATTACATCCCAGATATCAAAACAGTGATTTCTGTCAAATGACATCGTATTGTTCAATCATCTATTCCACTGAAAGTAATAAATGACCTATCCCATTCACCGTAAACTGAGAAATGTTTGTGAATACCTGGTTCCTGGTACACTTTATGGTCCACAAGTACCGGTACCATAATCACTTGTTACGAATCAAACTTACCATTATAGGCAGAAGGAAAAACATCCTCATCACCACTACTCTCTGCGGTTGTACGTAGAGGCTCTGCTGCTACAGTCTGAAAGGCTCAGCTGCTACAGTTGTAAGTTAGGATCATGCTGCTACAAATGTACAGTTTTACGGTAGCATACGTAGACGCTCTGTTGCAATAGTACTGTCGGTAGGCCTACTGTAGTACATAGAGGCTTCGCGACTACAATTGTATGGAGAAGTTCAGCTGCTACAGTTGCACTTTACAGGCTCTGCTAATGCTGCTCCTGCGCCGAGAGGTGCTGCTGATGTTCCTGGGATGCTAGCTGCTACAGTTGTAATGATAGCGGTGCTGCCTTTGTTTGTGGGGACTCGGCTCCTGCTTGTAGTGGCCTGCTGCTCCTAGAATTATCCCTAAGATATAAATAAGGAAAATCATGCCAGTGTTATCAGGGCACAAATAGGATACCGCGTTAACTTATATAGAATAAAAATCCCTGGATATAGGCTTATACTTGTACATGAGTGTTAAAAAAAAAAAAAAAAAAAAAACTGTGAGTACCGTGTACCGGTAATCAACTTCGTTTAATTTTTCTGAAAGTTCATTGATATCTGTCCCGGTAATCAAAATAAGTACCGGGTACCTTCGGTAACGTACCGGTGAATACAACCTCGATCTAGCCTATAAATTTACTGTTTATGCAGGATTTTAGTTAGACAGTAAAGGCCAGAGTAGCTATTCTTGCATGCTTAAGGAAGCTATATGTAACTATAACTGACTTAACACTGACCCTAAACAGTCTCATCATGCAATTTCATTCTTACTTAGGGCCTAAATACATTTTTTTTTTAATGCAACAACATGAATCTTTGAAAACAATGATAATCATTTATTACTTTGGGCCTATTTTCAGTTCTACCTGGGTATATGCAATTGCTACACGATATTTTTTTTTTCAGTTTATAGATTCTACTATGCTTTAGTTAAAAAAAAAATGCATCCGGGTTGTACATATGGGAGGATTGCTATATCTCTGACCAAGAATAATCAAGGACCCCCTTCGACAAAATGGTGGCTAGGTGTAGAAGTCTACGAGTCCGACTGTGTAGGATCTACAAGGAAATGAAATACACAGGAAAGCTACTTTTACATGATAATGTCGAGCAATTCTACTTCTCTGATGTAATATTTTATGATTACACATTAACCTGCCCCGATTATCATTACTTTTGTTTTTAAACAGAAGATTAAATAACAAATGAGCAACAAAATGCACCTAGTAGTTACATACCAGCACAATTCCGAGTGCATGGGACTGATGGTGATGACGAGCCCTCGCTCGCGGCCTCGCAAGCTCCTCGATTCGCCCCACATACCTCACGTGTGTTCCGTCTGAACAGGGATTTTACGAACCGGCGAATACGAACATTTGCCGGTTCGTAATGTCACAAATTGCAGCATTTGGACATTTTGAAAATTCGTCACTACCAAAAATACATGTTTTCGTGAATTTTGCGATTTGATATTTTGGGGATAGATAGAGTTTGGTATGGACATTCAAAAAATGGAAAAAAGTGAATTTTGAAAAATTGACCCAAATTCGAACATTCGCCGGTTCGTAATGCGACCGACGAAATATGTGTGGCGCTCCGACAAAATGAGTCATAAGTCGCACGGGGACTTTTCCCGTAATGAGCCGAAAATGAAGGGGAAGCACTACTCGGGTCGAAAATTTTTCATGACGGATTTTGATTCCTTGACGTTTTATCTATTTGTACAGAAAATTTCAGCGTGTAAAAATGAGGACAAGTGTCCCAAATCACAGTTTTTCTGAAACAATTTTTTTCGGTTACATTTTTTTCGAACGCTCGCCTTTGCGCTGCGTTTCGCACCTATTGTTCTTGCCCGATTGAGACTCCGCCTCCGTTGCTAGGGCGTATGCTAATGAAGCATTGCTCTTGACCCCATTGAAGACAAAACAAAGCATGGTGCGCGCGGCGGCGTCGGCGGCGGCGAGGGCTTAATTACGCAATAACAGTGAGCTGACCAAGGCTATCGATTGCATGACCAGCGAGTTGCGTTTGATACATGCACATTTCATGGAGTGGTGATTGATGTGACGCACAAATGGCGCTGAAAAAAAATTCCAACGAATGATCACGCAAAATTTATGATACTTTATCAATGAGCTAATACATGATCACATATCGAACTTGAAACCTCTCTCTATGTGTGTGTGTACTTTTACAACTTTTATTGGCCTCATTAATGAATTCATTCAAATAATTATGTATAACTGTCGTTCCCTGGTATGTGACTTGCTGTTTAAAGTTCATCTTTGGAGATATAGCATGGCATAAGTTGTCAATTATTCTCGTCTTTATAAAGTCGACAATTCGCATGATAATTTAAGCCAAATGTGTGTAATGCGTAATTTTATTTCCCCGGTTAATAAAACTTATTGCCCTATTTTCTTATGATGGTTTGAGCCGCAACGGCATGAAGAGAAATCGGACGACAAACATTATCAATGCCCAAATAGCTCGTGTACCCTTTGGAGGATATTCTGACTCTTGTCATTTGTGTATTAGAAGTAGGACCTATGAGAAAGTGACAGAAAGCTATGTCGCTACTCAAAAGTGTTTTTCTTCATTTTTTTTTTAATCAGAATGTGTGTAATGATAGTTGTTTGTCGTGTCTTACGTGTAGCTGACATGTGAGAGGTCAAGTCTGCAAAGAATTTGGCTAACAGCTTTGCGAAGTAGCAGCGCTAATTGCCTATTGAATTGTGTATTCTGAGGAATTCCGAATGAAAGAACTCGGACGACACTGTTCACGCCTTGTATCCGAGTAAACCCGGCATCAACGAAGCCTTGAACAATGAAAGGTAACTTCCTGCTGTCACGGGGTGGATAATCACGCAACCAGTACAATTCTTTTTTTCGCTATTGATAGCAGAATTAGTGACGTAACGGAGCGACAGTGTTGGAGGATCGGCATTATGTCTGCTAATTTGTAAAAGATTTTTTTTCAGTCCCCTTTTGTGTTCAGAACCACAGCCAGGGACGCCAACTTACTTTATCTCCTACAAGCTATCGTTACTATCTTAAAACGTGAATTTTATGAAAGGTTGAAAGTGATCGCGGAATCAGTTCTTCTGCGTGACACAAGGCTTTTATAATAGCATACCAAGCTTAAATCGTTTACCTGTATAGAAAGGGCGGGAATACACACTTATCGCAATCATCCGGATTTGAGAGTGATACACTCTACTATTTTTCTTCATCTTTCCCCCGACAAAGACCATGGTAATTCAAAACAAACAAGCAAACAAACAAACAAACAGACAAACAAGCAGTTGCATTATATCAGAACGTACAGAATTATTGTGGTTCATGCATAGGTCATCTTTTGATGTATAGTAGTCATTTGTTGTCGTTTTTATAGCGTGTCCTAATAAATGCCTTTAGCGAAAACCCAACATAACTTTTATCAAGGAGGGAAGGGAACTTGAATTTAAATATAACATAGTTTATAGAAATCAGACATGTAAATAAGGCAGTCATATACATCCGCATGGCCGATTGTAATCTCTTACTTTGACTATTAAACATGATCTCCTGCATTTACGTGCTTTTTCTAATTTCTTGAACTTTGCCTCATTTTTTCTTTTTTCTTTAAAGAATTGCTCGCAACGTTTAAAAATCGTAACGCAGTCCGCTTTCCCACAATTAAATGTTCCATTTGATTCGTCACTTATTGTTGGTCGGGTGACGACAAATGTTGGAAACTCGAGCGATGGTACATGGCATTTTGTTTTGTTGGTTTTCGTCTCATTGCTCAAACGAATTTTGACTACGATTACAGAGGTATCATCTACGAGACTTATCTGATGGTTTTTAATACAGAAATGATCATCAATCAGCAAGGATTAATCAACAAGTCATGAATTCACTTTACCCATCATGTCTAATCGAACTACGACATTGTTGAGGTAACCGCGCCTTTTTATTTTCATAGTTGAAACTCATTCTTGGCATAATCCAAACAAATAATTCTTTATATAATTTCTCAAAATGCTCAAAAGATGGCCATAGTCAAAACTTTCTACAAGGATTGCACACGGCAATCTTTACTGGCCTAAACAAGTTTTCTAGAGCTATCAGTTCCCCCTATGACGATGATTTCGTTTGCGTTTCGAACTTGTACCGAACTACTTTCAAAACAGCTATTTCCTTTATGGGTCGATTAATGAACCAGTCTTTTGAATTCATAACCAACATTCGTAATCGTAACCATACAGTACCATAATACTGTCAATAACAGTTGGAAAATGTAAATGCTATCATAGCATGAAATAAATGAGTAACGATTATCTTCATACATTCTAATTCCTAAGTGATGCCGCTGCGATAATGACACATGGTTTGACTACTGCTTCAAGCAAATAAAAGGAAAAAGGAATGGGATATACTTCTAATGATGATACCACCCCGTACAATGCATTCCACTGTATTTGGTAACATTTGGTTACGTTTCTGTGCGCTTTACGTACGGAAAATAAAAGGCAGATTGATTCCATTAACATGCTAACACACAACGCATTCAAAATGTTTTTTGAAATACACCGTGTACAATGTAATGTTTTAGTATACGTTTTGAAACTTTGAATTTGCGAGTCCTTTGTAAAGTTACAAGGGTTGTTACATTATCAAGCAAAAATTAAAGTATATAGGGATTCGGATTTGCTCAGAAGACTAAAAATGCTTTATATGGCGATCGCTCGCAACAGAGACAATCCGTTTCAGTAGATATACAATGTAATTCTGTTTTCATAAAATGAAAGAGAAACGTAAAGAAGTCAACTTTTTAACTTCATTTAGCTTTCTCACCAATTGAACTTGATTTGATCTGCCACGCATGATATCGCTGTATGTTCTATTAATTCTATCAAATTATTTGAATGGCGTGCTTGTTTTTTATGCGGACTATTACAGGTAAGTATAGTCACTAATTCATTGAAGTTCATAATATTTGTACGATTATGGCGTGTTAGTTGTTTTGTATTTTCATTTTTATGATAATATCACGTGTGTATCTGATTCTGACCACGAAAATATGGCGACTATCTAAATGCGGAGTATGTACTGTAAAACTAATGTCTCCTGCCAGTATAGACAAACTAATTTCTAGTCTATCCCCGCTTGAAATGGAATCTAAAAAAAAAAAAAAAAAGAAAAAAACGAAGTTCGACTTTCAGCAGATTTCAACCGTTTTGTATAGTGCCTGATACAATAATGATTGTATCTCATGGAAGAAAACTAGTCTCCTTGCCTGAATTTTAGCTGCTTCCTTTTCAAGCTTGCGGGAAAGAAATAGCTGAACATCAATCGCAATCATAAGGAGAGGCACATCCTTAAAAATAAACACAGGAGTACTGAGACATACTACTAAATAAAAACGGGCCTTTTATCACTATTGACAACACATGACATTGAAATGTTTGTTTGTTTGTTTGTTTGTTTTTTTTTTTGGGGGGGGGGGTAATACAATTGATTATTCTGAAGGTTCGTTAATCATACAATGAAATATGGTTCGCTATTAGCTTAGGTTCGTTAAAAAACAACAACGAACAACACACACACATTAAATGCGGTTCCTTTTCCGGTGTTTCCTTTACCCGAAAGTAATCAAGCAATCATTTATTTTAGTAAGGTTTGTGAATACAAAACGAAATGAGGAAGGCCTAACTATCAATTTAGAATGTATGTCATTATAATTATCTATACTCAACTTCACAAATGCATGTGAAAAAAACAAATGTGATGTTAAAAAAGAAAAAGATAAGCTTAAGCTACAAGTTAACGAGTCTTTATATGCTATGGTATTACAAAAGTGACCGAGAATAAGAAGTATATTCATGATACAGTCATAATTATAAACCCAACGTGAAGCTGTCAGGCCTACATCAACCTTTGCTTCTGATACGTATAGTACGTGCAACATTGGCAAGCTTGATAAGCGATAATTCTGTGGACGCAACGCCGATGTGCCTAATATGGCGGGAATTCAGAATGTTACGGCTGTATACAGCTGCAGCAGAACAGACACGAAAGCAGTCTTTGATGTTCTGCAACATTACGACCATGTGCGTAATTTAAGGGTTTTTAGTACACGCAAAGAATACGATCTCAAAAGACGACTATCGTTAATTAACTTCATTTTGAACCCCGCCTACAATGGGTTCTCAGGTTCTATCTAGGTATTGGTACTTGCTAAACGCATCCTCTTTAGTTTCCATTGACAACAACTACATGGGAGGAGAATGGAAGCAATCAACGCCCTCGCTAAAAGACGCTTCTCGTAAGACGCATTGCGTGCCCGCCTATGCTACAATAGGTACTCAGGTTCGATTTAGGTATTGGTACTTGCTAAACGCATCCTCTATAGTTTCCATTGACAACAACATGGGAGGAGAATGGAAGCGATCAACGCTCTCGCTATAGACGCTTTTCGTAATACGCATTGCGTGCCTTTTTTCTTTCTACTGTTTCCTATTGTTTGTGAGTTAAAAACTTGCGGCAAACTACACCGCAGCCGACACACAACGCGTACCGACTCATTCATGCGGCGGCAGCGGCACGGACACAAACGCACCGAAGTTTACATCGGACGACCGTATTGGTCAGAATCGTTAATGATAGACCTGTCCTGCGATTGGTTAATTATCTTACACACCCAAGCTATCGCCTTATACGGTAGTGCGTGCGATGGAGCGTAAACGCCGTCGTTAAGCAGGACTGTTGTATTGTTTCGTCCCGCGAAAGAAACAGGTTGTGAGCTTGAACCTACCCTGAACTTTGAGAGCGATTTTCTCCGTTATTTAGAAAAAGGACTGACATCGTAAGCGTAGTTAATATTCGTTTTTATGATCTACAGGGATGTCGAAATGAGTTGTATTACATATCAGTGTAAAGCTTAGAGTCTGTAGAATTCACATATAGGCATAAATACGATTTCATTTTTTGCGACTTTTGACTCATTCCGACGGAGCGCCACACATATACAAATTCCACAAAACAATAGTCTTTCCGGTTAGTGATGAGTTTTCATCATAATTATATTATAACAAATAACTTCTGTCTTGTGAAATCTTATTTCATGTGATTCGTAATGACAAATACTTCTTGGCAGTAGAGTTTAAGTCAATTATAACATTGTACATAAAATTGGCAGCATTTAACCCCCTACTGTTGAATCACAAAATGTGCTCGTTGATCTCTTTTATTTATCCCATGGAAACCTTAAGTCATATCTGTAGGCAAACATAATGGATAATTCCAGAAAGCAAACTTCTTATACAAAAAAAGAAAAGAAGAAACTTCTGTGTGGATGGCAGGTACCGCAATAGCATGAATTTTTCAGATTTAGTTATCATAAGTTGTCAAAGAAAGCAAGAAAGATGCAATGATTTATTTGAATATTGAAAATCCCATCAGGCTCTTGTCAACATTATGAAAGGGATAATTGCTGAAACAAAACCGAGAAATAAACTCAAATGAAAGATTGGTTTGCGAAACTCAACTTCAATGCTGCTTGAAGTTTTTTTTTTTTCCTTTCTCTCATACTTATGAATGACAGTCTGATTATGTCATTTAAAGATCGTTCAAATAATCTACTTGGCCAACAAACCAAATAGAGGATATTCTGTATAACATTCATGCAACGCAAGAGCCGATGGTTATTGCCTTTATGGGGTCCTATATATTCATCATGGTGAAACACAGCCTAACATATGCGAATGTTTTACGCAAGAATACTTTGAATAGACCAGGTGGCCAGAGTATCAGGTTACATTGTACCTCATTGAATAGACAGGATGTTGATACAAAGACATTCCTGGACGCGCTCGTAGAAAAGTCGGGGATTATGAGCATAATAGAGAAGTTCAAAGGCCGATTACAGACGGTCTCTTTTTTCTGCACCGGTCCATAGAATGCATTTGCCTTCGTATAGAAAGCGCTCCAAATTTGCGAAGGGCAATTCAATTTTGCGAGAGATGGACCTGCGATAACCCATCGCTTCAATTGAACACTTTGTTTAGGAGCAAGGTATTTCGGGCAATAAAAGCATGAAGTGTTCTTGTCTCATCTCATGTGTATCGATGTAATCAAATGTTTTCATGCTGCTATTGAAGTGGTTTATTCACTTATCGTGCCAGTGTGACACACACACACACACACACACATATATATATATATATATATATATATATATATATATATATATATGTAACATGCATATATACATATATATAAGCATATATCTGCATTTAGGTAGGACTACATTTTTTCATTCCATTAGACTTCGCGAACTCATGCACATTGCAGCATTTTCATATTCATAAACGATTGCAGCAAATGCTCATTTCCTTTATACATTATGCTAATTGAATGAGATTAGTTCTTCATTTCTTTCTTGTCTTTTATCGGGGGAAGACTGGTACTGTATAAACAATAAAACAAATATTGATTTACACTCATGACATAAGAGAAGAACAATTCAGCAAAATTAGCCGTCTGTTATGAGAGATTGAAGAATGCCAGGAGAAATGTTGTTTGTTTCAACAAAAATATTGTCTTTTCCTTATTTTCTCAAGTGATGTAATGACTTTAGGCCTTCAAGCCTGTGTGGCTTGTGCTTGTCATACTTCTATGATCATGTCGGCTTCTTCTACAGCTGCTGGAGTATACGCGATGGCCAGCCTTTTTTTGTTGTTGTTGTTGTTGCTAAATTGAATTAACTTCTGCGTCGAATTCAGGAATGGTCACCTGCGACCCTGTTTGAAAAGACGCTCTCTCACATGGAGACGAATTTGAATTGTCTATGGACATTCTAATTTGAATACGTTTTTTGAAGTGATAGGATATAGTGAGAGGAAACTGAGATTGAATTATGAACATATTCATGGCGCTATCTTTTTTTTTTCTTTTATTTTGTCGACGAGTTTGAATTACATAACTGTAAAATTAGAAAACAAACGTACACACACACAAACACAGAAAAAAAAATGACTATGAAATCTTCGCATAATGTTAAACCATTTTGAACACTCGAATATGCCATTTTCTCTTCCTTTGTAATACATTTGCCTCGATTCGTGCTCCTTCATTTTATCTTATTGCATCACATTACTTTCTTTTCCAGCTATCCACTATGTCTTCTTCATTCTCATCATCTTCAATTAGTCGTCTAGGTTGAATATCCTCATCGATGGTGGCGATCACTTATCCAAGATACTTTGCCCGTATTATTATGTATAATCTAATAAGATATCTCCATAACACAGATTATAGGCAAACCTAGCCGTGTATAATATTTCATTTCGTTTGCAAAAGTGTGTTCAGATTACCATTCATCGAACAAAATTTAGAAGATCAGCCTATTTTATTTTTCTCTCTCTATCTCTCAATCGTTCTTCTTATCGCATAGACTCAGATGTTTCATACGCAGACCGGAAGAGCTTATAAATGTTCCGTCAACTGACTTGAACATGTGTTTTATAAAATTATATAGTTGTAAGTGAATATATGAAGAGTTTGTTTGCAAAAACCGATAAGTCCATATTTGTCAAATGAAGAAATTTGCGATTACAGGTAAAGTAAAGAGAATAATAAGGAAATTTTTCCTTCTTTTAACCATAACTTAAAAAATATACCATTATATGTAGTGATCAATATATCATTTAAAAGGTATTATTTTGAACTTTATGACAGAGATCGCACTTCAAAATCTTCAAAAATGGACTTATCGGTTTTTGCAAACAAATCCTTCATATATTCTCCTCCCTTTCTCACGTCTCTCTCTCTCTCTCTCTCACACACACACACGCACACACACACACACACAGACACACACACATAGACAAAACAATAATCTATCCCGTTTGCTGATGACTTTTATCATATATATCATATCACTGTGTAAGATTTAATCTCACTTGATGTGTAGTGAACAATATCTCATCCCGACATTGCGGTATAGGGTTGTAAGTGAATCGTGTTTGCACATAAAATTTGCAACATTAAACAAGATAGGAAACCTACGAAAATGCGCTCGTTGATCTCCTTTATTAATCCCATGGAAACCTAAGTCATATAATTTTATACGGTCGAAATATGGAGGCAGTCATGATGGATAAATTCAAAAACGTATCTATACCAAAAAATGAAAAATAAAAAAAAATAAATGAATAGATAAATCGTCAGGGTGGATTTCACAGGTTTAGTCATCATTAGTTGTCAAAGAGTGCGAGAAAGGTGCAATGATTTATTTGAATATTGAACATTCCATCAGGCTTTTGTCAACATTATAAAAATTGTTGAAACAAAACCGAGAAACCAACTCAAATGCAGAGCTACCAAGTCTCACGCATCCTGCGTGAGACCCAAGCATTTAGGGGCCATCTCACGATCTCACGCATGACATCCATTTTTCTCACGCATCGCGCGAAGTCTGCAACTTGGGCCTATGATAATGAGCATAGCTCAAAATATTAAAGTGAGAGTTGCAATTGAAGGTATATTTCCCTTTTGTCTTTCAAAATAAGTAAAAGATAGTCACTTAATTTAATAAGTATGCACCTGATTGCACCATTAAGAGCTAAAAATTGAAAAAGCTCCCTACCGTGGGAGGCCACGGGGGGGGGGGAACCCCTCCCACACCCTCGCTCGCGCGCACATTCGCATGCCGAGATGCCGAGTCATGAAAATCTCACTCATAATTTTTTTTTTTTTGCACTTGGCATCCCTGCAAATGGAGGATTAGTTCGCGAAACTCAACTTCGATGTTGCTTGAAGTTGTTGTTTTTTCTGTCATACTTATGAATGACAGCCTGCTTATAAGATCGTTAAAAGAATCTACTTGGCCAACGAACCAAATAGAGGATATTCTGTATAACATTCATACAAAGCAAGAGCCGATATTGCTACTATGGGGTCCTATAATATTCATCATGGTGAAACACAGCCTAACATAATTACGCGCGTGTATTACGCAAGAATACTTTGAATAGACCAGAGGTGGCCAGAGTATCAGGACAAGTTACATTGTACCTCCATGAATAATCAGAATGTTGATACAAAAACATCCCTGGACGCGCTCGTAGCCGCCATCTGAAAAGTCGGGGATTATGAGCATAATAGAGATGTCCAAAGGCCGATTACAGACAGCCAGTTTTTTCTGCACGGTCCATCGAATACATTATAATGAGGTGCTTCGTATGTATTATGTAACCTTTTTTACGGACCCCAATGATTGAATGGTTGTTGGGAATCGAATGTGCAAGTTCTCATGTGGTTGTTACCAACATTATCATAGCATTTATACTTCGACAATGACATACGCTGCAATAAAGCGAGAAACTTTTTGTTCTTTTCTATCTCTTTCTCTCATACGCTTAGCATTCACGGGAAATTGTATATAGAAATTACGATGTTTGATATTTTGATGCTTGCAGCATTTTCAAAGAAACCTTGAGATAACTAGACCGGTGGTGTAATGTAAAACATTTCTTGAGTAAAGAAACGATTCAATCAATATCTCTATATATTTATGTATATGTATATATATATATATATATATATATATATATATATATATACAAATGTATATTTATATTTATTAATCTATGTATTATATATACACATATGTATAATGCCCGTGTTTTGTTTCAAGCACGACAGCTAACAGCGCACTTGCTCCTATGTGGTCGTAGCCTTCTTGTGGGTAAGGGGATGTAGGGAGCGTTTACTCAACAACAACAACAACAAAAAACAAAAAACAAAAAACAAAAAAACAAGGGGGGGTCAGTTCGTTCCTTGATTCTCATTTCAGGTAGACTAATGATTTTATCAAAACATTTGGCTGGAGTATGACCTCAGTACTGTATCGATACAAAAGACATTTCTAGAAGCCTGGTCGCGGATGATGGCTTTCAGAGGTGTAATCCGCCTTTTATGTGTGGCACAATGCGTTCTTTTAGTGAGGGTTACGTTATATTAATTAGTGGCGGAGTCAAGTCCAGAGCTAGAATAATGTTTTTCAGATGCCGATAGCCCAAAACAGTTTTGATTATCGTAACAATCTCCCGAGGTTGTTCTTCATGGATTAGTTCCCCCGTCAGCGCAATGGAACAATGCATGGTTAATAATAATCCGATACACGGGATGCGAGGTACAAGTTGTATGACAAAGAAGTATAAATACGACATGATTGTGCTTCATCATCAGAAAGTGCCAAACTAGGCTGAAAACAAAACCACACCATACATAACACTATTCAATGCATCGATCGGCAAATCGTTGCAACCGCCATGATGGATGTTTATTTACCCACATTCCCACAATGCACTAAGCCAGCTTACCAATATCCAGTCAACATCCAACAATTACGCAAATACACATGCATGCGATAGGCGCGAATGTTATGGTGAAGCAGTCACAAATCGGATTTTCCCGAGGTATTTGTTCGTTTGTTTGTTTTTACGATACTCGCGGGTTAATCGATCATTATCAAAGGGGCATGTTGGTGCATAAGCCATCACAAGAAACGTTTTAAATCCACATATGACTTCGCTCTCTTCTAGCAATCTAGTAGTTGTCAGTATTTTGCCAAGATTACAAACCAATCGAGACGGAAACTGTTAACCCTCTGAATGCCACATTGATTTCCTCTCCATAGGTTTGTGTGTTACATTTGTGTACATTTGACTTATTGGCACTGAAATGGTTAATATACCGACCTATCCTGCAGCGACGATTTTTTTTTTTTTTTTATCTCCTGCTTACGACAATGTGTAAGCTCTACATTTATTTCAAGGCTTTGGGGGAATATCAGAAAGGACAAAGAATGTGTTTGTGTGTGTGTGTTTTTTTTAATCCGTTCCTTACGGGAACCTGGTTTACCAGGTTCCCAAAATGAAGACAAGGGTGCCTGCTTCAGTGGCCTAAATTCATTTTTCTTTGTGTTAGAATGCTCAGAAGAGTGGGTTTGATAAAAAGATCTGAGTTTCGTCGCTTGCCCGGAAGAAGGGAACGAGCGCGCGAATACGCGTAAAAATAGATTTCGAGAAAATCGCAATTTAAAGTTTCAATTGACTATATCTTTGATATTTGAATATCAATACTGCTGAAAATTCACAAGTGAACAGAAAATATTCCAATTTGGTACTAGCTAAAGTGGCTATAATGAATAATCTACAAATTTTATGATATTGCTTATGATCTTACCTCATGCAGGTCTTTTCTCGAAATCTATTTTTACGCGTATTCGCGCGCTCGTTCCCTTCTTCCGGGCAAGCGACGGTTTATTCTATCAGGATTTGTTCTCCTGCTGTTTAAAAAAAAGGTGTTTTACAGTACTATGTACCTTTTCCTGATTTAGTTTTTTTGCTTGTTCTGCTGTAAACTCGTACGAACATGTACATAAAATGATCAAGGCTGAGATCAGTTAGAAATGCTGACCCCAGTCACCTCATTCAGGTACCTGGTTTTGTGTAGAACAAAAGATTCTGAGAGCTCATCAGCGCACGCTCTATTCATACCTCGCACCCGATCGATATTTCCATTGTTCACGGGCACATGTAGTTGACCGTAGAAAGGGGGACACAATGAACCGCTTAACTGCCTTCACACAGCTGGATTACCAACCTGTGTGCCTCTCTGTCGACGGGCGAAAAGAATCTCGTTTGGGGGCATTAAAGGCACTCAGAGAATTGCGGAAGGAACGGGAGGCAAAAATAGTAAAAATGCTAATACACCATACTGATAATGTAACAATATGGAACATCTACAATGTACATGTATTACTACCTTTTGAGTCATCATCAACATCATCATCATCATCATCAACAAATGGTTCCCTTAATGTAATAATACAATAGCTTTTCTCTGTTGTTGTTGTTGTTGTTGCTAATTGTCATTATATTACCATAATTATTTCTACACTGTTCAAGTTATCGAGTGATAAAGACACACATACAACCACACAATTTTTCCAATTTCTTTTCAAGGAGAGATACATGTACACACGGTGGTGGTACTCCAAATTCTTAGAAAGATTGGCAGTGATCTCTGCAATGTAGAAAATCGTCCATTTTTGGACAGGCATGAGTGTTTACATGTAATACGCAGTTGCACACACTTATGAGGGCTTTCATTGAACATTGTACAGCGTGTACATCGTATCGTCTTCTCGCGATCGCTTGCATGCACACAGGCATGGGCACGGATCTACAGACATGGACACGCAGGCGCACACATAGTCATGAGCACACACTTTCAAAGAGGATATTATTATTTACAATGCATGCACGCACGGCCTCCAATGGATTCGCACGCAGAGGATGCTAGTCCACTGCCTGGACTGCCTTCGTATACGGTGTGTACTATTATGGTGTGTATGGTATTAGCAATATTGCACACGGAAATACCGTCGTTGAGGGCGTGTAGTATAAGGAGAGACCAAGTGTTGATCATTTTTCTTTTCTTTTTTTTTTTCGGGGGCAGCAATTAGTGGACTCACGCGATGCGTGGACTATCGCGATCGAGAAGACTTCGCGCGATCGAGAAGACTTCGCGCTACCGCCAATGAGGGCGTATGAGAGAGTGAAAAAAAAAGATAAGAGTCCCGTATCGGGACTAGCAGGATGCTGGATTCGCACGGACTCGCACGGTAGCGTGCCAACACCACGCACGGTACCGTGCCAACATCTCGCACGGTACCGTGCCAGATAGTCCGCACTCGACGGTGGCACGCAGCCGCACGGAGGCGCACTGACTGGCACGCAGCCGCACGGAGGCGCACGAGGTCGCACGGGGTCGCACGGGGGCGTACAGAAGCGCACGCACCCGCACGAGGCCGTACGAAATGGCACGGAGCCGCACGCACCCGTGCGAAACCGCACGCAGCCGCACGAAGCAGCCCCGTGCGCAGTGCGTGCGGGAGTAACATAACTTAATGGTCTGACTGTACTCTGGGATATCCTCCTTTGTTTATGTTAACATTTATTAAAGGCATGTTGATGAAAAGATAAACTTTAATTTGGTGTACAACTGGCCTTAAGTATTTGTGTGGATGGTGTGAAACCGTAGCGTTCTCTCAACAAAGACTTTTTTTTTAGCATTTTTTTTTAAATAGCTACTCGTTTCCTATAAGTTGAATACATTATGTAAGTACTCAGTAGGCTGTATATAGAGTAAAACATGATGCAACTTAACACACATAGCTTTCAAAATTTGTTCAGTGCTCTTGCTTGGAGGTCCACTGATAGTATCCCTGTACAGTATAACATTCAAAAGGTATAAACATCTTACAGACCTACACTGTATTTGATTTTGGTGTTGTTCTTTTATTTTCATATTTACTTCTGCAACAACTGTGAAGCTTCAATATGCCTAATATCAGATAATTTATGTACTGACATAGCAATGCATCTGAGTCATTCAATACCCCATTTAATCACTTTTTCTTCATAATAATGTTGGACGCTCCGCATTTATGATTGATGTACAAGCTACAGTGTTATAATCCGAAATAGTCTTAAGTCCGACCAGTACAAGTGACCATGGTTGTGAGACATTTTGTTTACCACTATATACATTCAGTATAAAAATACATGTATGTCCATGGTCATGTGTAAGCAGTATGCATGTGTGTGTGTGTGTGTGTGTGCGCGCACATGCCTACTGTTACAGCATATATACCATGGACCTAGGTCCATGATATATACACACCACAATATCCAAAATCATATACAAAATTGATCAAAATAGGCATATAACTACTACATCTAGTATACAGGTTGTGCTGTATGGATGATAGGCCACACAACATGAATGGATAGATTGTATCAATACTTAACCCTTTCTGTATGGACTTAAAAGATATGTATCACCATACAACGTACCTCTTCCTTCGGAATGACTTGGTACATTACAGTACACATGTTGGTGCGTATTGCTTTGTATGTAATGTCAGCTTTTCTAATGTTATTATGTACATGTAGACTTCTACCTCTTTGCACGCTACACTGAGAAATCTCAACCCATAAGGGGTGTTTATGTGTGTAGGGGGCCTACGTTGACCCGCTGCTAAAACACATTTCGATTTCGGGCGCCGGCGTCACGTCTTGTGGCGTGTGAAGGAGGCAACCAGGCCCTGTGCCTTGCGTGCATATAAGCGGAATTTGTGACTCGTTTCTGTACTTGTAATATTCATTTTGTCTTTGACTAGATGCGTATCCTGGGAGGAATTATGTGGATTTTAAAACATGATGCATGGTAAGACTACTAGGCAAATGCACTGCTGCACTAGCTAGGCCAAAAGCACCAAAATCTGTTTGCGTACAGCATTACGTGTAAATGCATGTGTGGGACTACGGTAGGCAGTTGCAAAGTGCGAAACAGTGAAAACGGGCAAATAAAGTAGGTACCAGAGGCTGTAGTTTGTATGTCAGCGCTGCTGCTGTGACGTATCAAGATCATAAGCTTTCATGTAATTAGAATATAAATATTCTCTCGAAAGAAAAGGAAAACAGGTGAACTGAGCACGGATTTCCCGAGAGTCATCGTGCTCATTCGCACGGTACCCGAGAGGAGTGTGACGTCATAGCAAGGGTGGGTTGAGCGCGGCGCAACCGATTTGGGTGGACGGTGATAACCGGGGTTAACGCGTTCGAAATTTGTGCGATGAGCCGAGGGTCGACACTCGCGCATGCGCAGTACGTAAAAACTACGTCATAACAGGGTGACGCCTGGCTCAACGTGCAAATCGAAAAGTCCCTAATGTGTCAGCTTTTGTATTTTCATTATGTACACCCATAGTACTTTCTTTGGACCAAGTTTGGTGCTTGGGCTGCATGGGGTAAATTACACCCGCCGGAGTGGGGGGGGGGGGGGGTGGGGGTGGGGACCGGTCTGGCAACCCCTTTCCCGACCAGATATTTTGTCAGCTTTTATATTTTTATTATGTACACCCCTAGGCCATTCTTTTAGACCAGGTTTGGTCTATGGGCTCCATGGGGTAAATTACACGTGCCGGGGGGCGTTTGTTTGTTTGTTTGTTTGTTTGTGTGTTTGTTTGTTTGTTTTTTTTTTGTTTGTTTGTTTGTTTGTTTGTTTGTTTGTTTGTTTTTTTTTGGGGGGGGGGTCCCTGGGGGACGACCCCGCGCTCAGGTATCAGGCTGACGCCCAGTTTTGTAATGAGGAGGGTGGCCCCAGTAACTTTGAGGGATCAAACCTTTTGGGCTTGATGGGGTAAATTGACCAGCAGCCAGCTCCTGGTCTAAATATTGTGATAATGAAAGTCATATCATAGCTTCTGCCGTCGTTACTAGGAAGTCTGCAGAACGAAAAATAACAATACTTCAGCGAAATGCTTTGAATCTTATTTGTAACGGAGTAGTCTAATCTCTAGTTAGTGGTTTTGAGTACTGTACAATTGCTTGACGACACAATCATCGTTAACTAATTTTGCTGAGTAAAGATAAGGGCCTGTGATAATGTGCTTTGCGTACAACGGTAAAGTTGGACCCGTGTCATCAACTACCTCTTTAGCACTACGCAAAATGCGTTGATTTTGTAAAATTATCAATATATTTATCGACATGTTAACTGCCTTCTCACTCATATAATGAGTATTGTGTTTTACTGTGTCTATATTAAATTTCAGGAAAACGTGACAATGTCGGTCTCATCATCGGACAAGTCATTATTGGTGTATCAGCTGCCGTAGCCATCCCATACCTGCTTCACAATATTCGAAAGTTTCGTCAGAAACGGGATCACGACTACGTGCCACAAAAAGGTGTCACTTTCTATTTTTCTTCGTCTGTTCATTCGATTGTTTATCTATTGTTTCTTCATAATATATATATATATATATATGTATGTATAATCCCTTCTACACGCTAATGCCTGATGATGGTGCCATGAAGTGTAGTAGCGCCACCTATTCCGAAATCATACACAATCAGCAAAACGGCAACCTCCACGGAGAGCTGGACCCCAGCGCTGTGAGATTTTCCCCTTCAGATTACGTCGTGATATTACCTGATTCTACACAACATGGCGACATGTCATATGGGGTGCCTCAAAAAATAAATGTTTTAAGGGGACAAGAGCATAGAATTTGCTAAGAAGAGAGAGAGAGAGAGAGAGAGTAAAAAGCAAAATATTCTTCTGAGTGTCAGCCTGGTTATAGTAGCGCTATTAGTGACGCTTGTAATACTATGGCCCTGTCAACAACGGATTACCCCATGTAAAATGACCTCAGTCATGCCTGTCAGCTGGATGGATTATCAGACCTAAAAAGGCAGAATCCCCTGCAATAAGTTCAAATTCTTTGCAAACTTTATGAAACATTGACACATTCGTGACAGATTTACCAATACCGTGTTTTTTTTTCACTATACTTGTACAAGCATCTCGTGCTTTACACTATTAGGATATATGACATCTCTATTTCTGTTGTCAAGTTTCTAAGGAATCACCACCGACCATACAGACAACACTGAATAGTGAAGATGAGAGCAGGAAGTGGTACTCCGTAAAATGGGCGGACTTCAAACTTTGTTGCAGACGACTCAAAGATGTGTCCTCAAACCACGTGAGTATGATATGGGGGTTCACCACTCTTCATTCAAACAAGATTTCTTTTCTTTTCTTTTCTTTTTCTTAACCATGAGCATCTTATGAGTGTACTGTGCCTTCGATGATACGGAAAGCAAACTCGTGTGCAGCCAAGTAAAGACAATGGTTGCTTTTGTAAAAAAAAAAAAAATGCAATGTTCAAAACGACGTACTATATACATACTGCACTCTTTCAGTTGACAAGTCACAGTACCTCAACCTGCAGTAAACGACACACACATAATCGTGATTACATTTATGATAGCAACCACTTATCAATGGGCATTCATGGTGCTGCAATTCCATGTTCTACTTTGAAGCTGAGGGAGCTGAGGAATTTTATTTCTTGAAGTTCTAGTTGAAATCTATTAATTTTTGCTTTTCATCAAATAAACAAAAATTATATAAAATGTATAAGAAGAACATAATATTTGTAATAACTGCAAGACGTAAATTAACAGAATACAATGTGAAAATGAGTAACAACATGACGAAAACGAGACTGGTTTTTTTTTATATATGTGCATATACCTAGTAAAAATTAAATCAGAATGGGAATAGAAATGGAGCGTTCCACCAAAAAGCAAAAATTGTACGATTTAGGACCCTCGGAAAAGACATAAGAAAACGAAAAATAAATTAACGAAATTACAAACAAAATCAAAGGAACCAATGTCAACTAACATGAAATCATATTATGAGGAAGGGAAAAAAGAGGAAAAAAATGAGAGAAAAAAAATGAAACTACAACACGTACCACTGTGGACACAAGTAAACTGGATTCCATGCTGTAAGAGTAATGATAAAATTCAATCTTGATTGAATATGTTTCGAAGAACTGTCTACACATACTGGTAAGAATTCAAAAGAGTGGACATAAAAGAAGGAAACACAATGGTATATATACGGTACAATAGCCAGTGATAGCAGGAACATCTGCTGAGGACTTGTGTTTGACAGATTATTTTTCTCTGATAAAAAAAAAATAACAATGTGTCATTGTTTAATGCTTAAAGAAAGACGGTGAAGTGAATCTAATTCGGTTGTATACTATAAGCTTTCAATAAAAGTACCTTTAATTTTGTTCTTATTTAAAGTTTTACGTGTTATTATACCTTGCTGTTATAAAGTGAGTTCCAATACTAACCCATCGTACATGACACTGTTCTGAGCCAGTAAACCTCTCGAGAAAGGCAAATGGAATGTATTCGGTCGCCTTGTTTGATAACTGTGAATCGATTAATTTTTTCGTAACTGTGTTTCAAATAAATTTGGAAATTTTCTGAATTAGGATTATACATAAATCGTCCCAGATTAAACAGAAACATGTATTTATTTTTCAATAAAAAAAAAAAACACGAAAATGTGGTATGACATATGGTACGGAATAACCTCTTTTGTAATCTAAGTAATTTTAAGAGTGTTTGATGTGTAATTTGCCATGCGAGAATACCATAATTCGACAATTACACAATATGTGAGATGACTGTAAAGTAAGCAGGGACAAGAAAGGACACATTTCAGCTGGTGCATCATACCAATATTTCGTAAAATGGTTTTGCATATACTGTCAATATGAAATTTCCATGAAAACTCATTATAGCCTGTAATTCCAAGAAATTTTATACAGGAAACATTTTACAGTGGAGTACTATCGAAAACAATATAAACAGGTAGCGCCCCATACTTTAGAGTTACTAAAAAGCACATGTTTTGTTTTGTTTTTTTGAAGAATGCGAGATAATCTATTTACTTTCATCCATGGGGGGGGGGACATTTTGTAGTTCTGAGTTAATGATATTTACAAATGTAAGAGGAGTATTGTTAAAAAAAACAATAGATTTGTGTCATCCGATGATAACCTACATAAATCATTAAGAAAGACAATAGATCAGAGCTGAACTAATAATCTTCCCTGCGTGGGGCCCCACTGATTTTATGTTAAGCATTTGTTACTTGCAACCATTTTAAGAGATATATATTTGCCATTTTCATGCTTTCGGGGTCGATGCCGTTAAAAAGCGATAAATCACATATGTGAGCTGAAGGGTCCGCGATTGACGCTATTACCAACTTCAGAAGAAAATAAAGGATGTGTTCGTGTCCAGCACTTTTTTTTTTTTTTGGGGGGGGGGGGAACCAGAATCAGAAATAATATTGATTACCTCCTGAAACAACATTGGACTTAGAAATGTTTGGGCTAGAATTTGATGGGCCATGATATTGTTGAGGGAGGAACATTACTGGCAAGATTTTCCCAAAGAAAAGAAATAATTATTTAGGATATTACAAATCTAATAAGAATCTTCAAAAATTTCATCATGAGATCTGATTCTAGAAATATCAGGTTTATCATTTTGATATAATAGGCAAACAATGAATTTTATTCATTGTTTGCTTTAAAACTTTTACTTTTCAATGCGTATGATTTTAGTAGTATAGATAGTATATTTCATTTTGATTGCTCAGTGCGTTTCATTTTGAATTTATAATATAGATTATTCTTTGTGTTTATTGAACGCAAAAGCGATTGAGGGATCCATTGGAGCCTGGGTGAATTTTTAGATATTTTTTTCTCTCTCTACGTTCTGGAATGTAGGTCTCCACTACTGTCCAATCAAATATTGAATAAAAATCTTCATAAAATATTCGAACGACAAGTTAACATTATTTGTATCATAAATGCAGGACCAATCTGTAGTATGTAAACTAGCATTAAAACCGGCTTTTTTTAATTTTGGTTTGATTTCATTTATTCACAAAATGCATTTATACATACATTATTCACGAATGTACACAAAGTGTGTACACGGAATATGTTGATATATATTTGCGTGGATCGTCATAAGCTATGAAAAGCATGACTGGGACGTACGTAGGCGTACACATAATTAATGTACATAAATATCATAAAAATGTATTACGCACTTAGGGAATTGAGAGGAGAGAGAAAGAGAGAAAGATAGGTAGAAAAAAAATAAGAAGAGAGGTACTCTACATCATTATGGTTAAAGGTATACAAGATTGACAATTCTGGTAACATAGACAGACTAGCTTTTATGTACGTGATGTACGTATGACAAAATAAACTTGTAAACCTGCGACTGGGGTGGAAGCAAGAACAATGCAAATGGTATTGCTTAAACATATCTGCAAAGAAGGGTGTGCTTCACTTGTCTTCTAAAAGTATGCTTTGATTGACACCGTCGTACTTCATGAGAAAGAGAATTCCAGATGTCCGGACCTCCAGCATGTCGTATTGATTGGTGGGCAAGGGCAGGTTTGGGATTTTCAAGGTGCATAAATTCGGCGAGATTCTGGCTGAATAATTATGTATAGTCGAATTAAAACGGAACATGTTTGACAGGCTGGTGGGGAGTTCGTGGGAATGGAATCTGTACATGAACACAGCACCTCGGATGTATATAATGAATGTCGTTTATAGAGAGTGTACACAATTAAAAAACAAGAACAAAACAAAACAAAAAACAACAATGGGTTGGCATGAGACCTGTTGTCCGACTTCGTGCGAATACGGACAATTTTGTTTGTTTGTTTTTTTTTTTTTGTTTTTTTTTTAAGGAGAAGCAATGAGTTGAGCTTAGTCTTCTGACATGCCAAAACTATATTGCAGTACATAATATATGGCAAGATGATAGAATCATACAGGGTGAACCGTTTAGATTGCGATACGTATGGTCTAAGCTTGTACAATATTCCAACTCAAAATGCTACAGAAGTCACAACATTGGCTTAGTGGAGCGGCATAGCTTGAAAAATTAGAGGAATTGTGCATTTTATGATAAAAGCACCAAATTTCGCACACATGTTGACAATGACATTTGAAATAAATTCAGATATTGGGTCATCGTAAAAAGCGCCCTCAGCGGCCATGGCAGCCATTTTTCAAAATGGCCGCCATAAATGCCAATTTTCGTAAAAATTTACAAATTTCAGAAGGAAAAATCAGTAAGGATTTGCAAACGAGTGGGAGATAACATTTAAAATAGATTAAAATATTGGGCCACAGCAAACTGCGCCCTCAACGGAAATGGCAGCCATTTTAGAAATGGCCGCCATAAATGCCATTTTTTGCAAAAAAAAAAATAAACATTTCAGAAGGAAAAACCAGTAAGATTTTGCAAACGAGTGGGAAATAACATTCAAAATAAGTTCAGATATTTGGCCATCGTAAATAGCGCGCTCAACGGCCATAGCCGCCATTTTTTTCAAAATGGCCGCCATAAATGCCATTTTTTGCAAAAAGAAAAAAAAAATTCAGAAGGGAAAACCAGTAAGATTTTGCAAACGAGTGGGAAATGACACACAAAATGAATTCAGTTATTGGGCCATCGTAAACAGAGCCCTCAACGGCCATAGCAGCCATTTTTTTTCAAAATGGCCACCATAAATGCCATTTTTCGTAAATATTTACTAATTTCAGAAGGGAAAATCAATAAGATTTTGCAAATGTGTTGGAAATAGCATTCAAAATAAATTCAGATATTGGGCCATCGCAAATTGCGCCCTCAACGGCGATGACAGAGATTTTTAGAATGGCCGCCATAAATGCCAGTTTTCGTAAAATTTTAAAAATTTCAGAAGGGAAAATCAATAAGATTTTGCAAACGAGTGGGAAATAACATTCAAAATAAATTTAGATATTGGGCCATCGCAAATAGCGCCCTCAATGGCCATTGCAGCCATTTTTCAAAATGGCCACCATGGATTCCATTATTTTTTATTTCCTGATTTCACAAAAGGAAAAGTCAATAAGATTTTGCACACAATTTGAAAATCATGTTTGAAATAAATATTTGTATTGCGCAAGTTGACAATTACATACAAAGAAGTTTAAACATTGTGCCATCATAAGCTGTGTTCTCAATGACTATTTCAGCTATTTGTCAAAATGGCTACAATACACTCTTGTTTTTCTTTTTTTTTTTGGCTTAACTTTAGAAGGAGAAGACAGTAGAATACTCACAGAGACATTGTGTAAGCTGAAATATGGTGTTAAAGAAATCATTTGAGGAACAACTAAAATAAACAAGGCAAATGCTTAGCGATTATATCTCACCAATGATGAATGCATATTTCAGGTGGCAAACATGAAAAATTTCCGAAAAAAAAGGTAATATGAATATCCAGGGATAATGGCGCCATGTATCAACACCATATCATTGAATATATGGTACTATATGACGTGTATCTATTCTAAAATGTAACTTCCTAAACATTCTTAAGACATTCTTAATGGCCTTTCATTTCACGAAAAAAGTTATTTTACTTTATGCTATGCTTCCAAAGAAACACATACATTTGATATCCATACTGTTAGCCGTCACACGCGAAATACTGCAATTAGAACCAAACTGAAAACATGAATTTAGAACTAACCCATCAATGAAACCTGGTTTTTTTTTTATTTAAATTTCTTTGAACACCAGATTGCATTAGATATAATTGCTCTTTAGCAGTATTCTATTGCTTTCTCCTTCTGGAATAGGCAAATAAAAAAAAAAAGGGAGTGTGTGGAAGCCATTTTGACAAAGAGCTGCCATAGCCGTTGGGGACGATGTTTAAATGGTGGCTCAATTACCTTCATTTCAAATTCAAATTCAAATTTGAATTTATTTGAATGTCTTTTGTCAATTTCCACAAGAAATTGTGTTGTCTTCTGGCATTACCATATTTTCAAGAAATAAATAGCATTTATAGTGGCGATTTGGAAAATGGTTGCCATGGTCGTTGATGGTGCCATTTGTAATGGCCTCATATATTATTTTCTTTTGAATATGATTTTCAACATATGTACAAATTTCATTGATTTTCTCTCTGAAATTAGCAAATCTTTCAAAAAAAAAATTAAATAAAAAAGAAGCAGACATCCATGGCGGTCAGCATGGCCCTTGAGGGCGCCTTCTAAGAATACCTTATACTTAAATCTATTTTTGAGCAGAATTTTCAACTTGTTTGCAAAGTCTTATTGACTTTTCCTTCTGACATCAGCAATTTTTTGGAAAAAAATGGTGGGGGGGGGGCATCCATGGCAGCTGTTTGAAACTTGGCTGCTATGGCTGTTGAGGGTGCACTTTTGGATGGCCTACTATTAAATTCAGTTTAAATGTAATTTTCCACATTTGTGGAAATTCTGATTGACGTCTGCAACACTTTACGAAAAAAATAAATTCCTGGTGGCCATTTTGAAAAATGGCTGGAATGGCCATTGAGGGGGCAATTTGCAATGGCCCAATAAGTTTACTTTTGAATGTAATTCCCCACCTGTTTGCAAAATCTCGTTGGCTTTCCCTTCTGATTTTAGTAAATCTTTTCGAAAATAAAGCATTTATGGCGGCCATTTTGAAAAATGGCTGTCATGACCGTTGAGGGCGCAATTTCCGATGGCCCAATATCGAGATTTATTTTAAATGTCATTTTCCATTTATAACCAGAATTTCATTGACTTTTCCTTTTGAAATTAGCATTCTTTTTAATGAAAAAGTGGCACTTATGGTGACCATGTTAAAAAACAAATGGTTGCCATAGCCATTGAGGGGGCAATTTTCAATTGCCAAATATCTGGATTTATTTTGGATGTAATTTCCCGCTTGTTTGCACAAAAGAGAAAAAAACTGGCTTTCCCTTCTGAAATTTGCATTTTTTAACAAAAAAATGGCATTTATGGCGGCCATTTTGAAAAAAATGGCTACCATGGCCGTTGAGGGCGCAATTTCCGATGGCCCAATATCTAGATTTATTTTGAATGTAATTAACATTTATGGGCAAAATCTTATTAACTTTTCCCTTCTGAAATTTGCAAAATCATCGAAGAAGTGGCACATTAGACAGCCATTTAAAAAAATGGCTGTCATGGACGTTGAGGGCGCAGTTAAAATGGCAAAATATTTAAATTCATTTTGAATGTAATTTCCCACTTGTTTGCAAAATCTTACTGGCTTTCCCTTCTGAAGTTAGCAAATGTTTTGAAAAAATGACATTTATGGCGGCCATTTTGAAAAATGGCTGCCAATGGCGTTGAGGGCGCTATTTCCGAAGGCTCGATGTCTAGATTTATTTTGAATGTAATTTCCCATTTGTAACCAAAATCTTGTTTACTTTTCTCTCCTAAAATTAGCAAATTTTACGAAAACATGGCATTTATGGCAGCCATTTTGAAAAATGGCTGCCATGGACGTCGAGGGCGCTATTTACGATGGCCCAATATCTAAATTTAATCTGAACGTGATTGTCAACCTGTGTACGAAATTTGGTGCTTTTATCACAAAATGCACAATTGTTCGGCTATGCAGCTCCACTAGCTATAATATGCAGATTCCATTTCATCTTGTCATCTATAGTAACGCCTAAAAACTTCGTACTTTCCTTCTGTTGTATTTTCATGTCATCAATAAATCTGAATAATATCAAAATGAATGTTACTGTTTATTGATCGTTGACTTTTAAACCGTATAAAATGTATCTTTGCTACATTAAATGATAACCTATTGCTTATGGACCATTTAGAGACTTTGTGTAATTCTGCCTTCATAGTGTCAAGGAGACACTCAAGATTATGACCAGAAAGAAACACATTGGTTTCGTCTGCAAATGAAATGAAATAAAGTAAAAAGGATGAGTTATAGATATCATTATGTATAGAGAAATAATAAAGGTCCCAGGATTGAACATTGGGGAATCCCACATTTGATTGGTAATACATCACAGTGAAGGTTATCATAAACAGTATATCGTTTTCGGTCACATAAGAGGAGTTCCTCGTATACCACAAACATTCATCTTTTCTTATCTAATATGATCAAGGCGGGTATCAAAAGCTTTGTCATTGTTTACTGAGGTCAAATAACACTCCAAGTGCATGTTCTTTCTTAGATAATGAAATCGAAATCTTATCACAGATTTCAATTAGAGCTACATCTGTTCAGTTGTTTTTCCTAAAACCATATTGACAAGACGTGAGTAAGCTATTTAGTATCAAAAACCGTACAGTCTGTTGTATACAATATTCTTTCAAGAACTTTTGACAAAATAGAGAGAATAGATATAGGACGGTAATTGCTTATGAGGGAGGCATCTTCTTTCTTATGAATGGGTATAACTCTGGCAAATTTCAATTTTATTTGGAATAACACCACTATACTGGATGATAAGTTGACAATATGTGTAAGCGGGGTAGCAATATTCAACATTACTTTAAGATATTTATATCATTATGACTTATTGAATAAATACAATTACTACATTCAAGCCAATTGACAAGAATTTCACTACATGTTACTGGAACAACCCCCCCCAAAAAAAAAAAAACCCAAAACAACAACAACAACAACAACAAGGAAATCTAACATGTTGTTTCCAAATAATGCCTAAAATCTTTGAACCTTGATTAGGTCTAATATTTACAAAATATAAGTTAAAATCATTTGCTATATCTATTGATTTATGATATGCATCATCTCCATGGCCGAAGCTATTTTGGGTTATGGATTCTTTTGAACGACCAAGTACTTCATCTATCCTTTTCCAAGTAGCTGAAATACGACCATTTATATTCTCGAATTTTGTATAATGAAATATGATTTCTTATTACAATTTGATAGACAAACGGATAACAAATGTTAATTTATTCCGATAAAATTTATATCTATTTTAACTGCTGACAATGGGATTTCTAATACTTATTTCTATAATACACATTTCTATTCTTTATTGATTTCAGTATCCCCTAACTTACCAGAGGTTTAATCGACGTTTACGTTTATACTGCCTAATTTTGGTATATTTTTATCTATATGTGACCCTGCACCTCAAAACAAACAAAAAGTCACCAGACATGAATTTTTACTTAAGACCATATTCTGAAAGAGCAGACTTTAAGCTTTAAAATGATGTATAACTCAAATCAATTGGACTCTCCTAACCTATCTAAATATTGGAAAGAAAGCACAAACTCAGGAAATGTGTGACCTGAGAAAAGAGGCTCTGAAGTACAGTGTCTATTCAAGCGCTTAATCTTTACCAAACCGTGCTGGCTGTGCGATGAATGGGACAAAAAGCAGGAAGTAAACCACCAGAGTAACAACAATGAAGGGATTGTCAGATTAAACTGAAATTGAGCATGCCTCATTAACACATTCTGTCCATAATTAGTGCCAACTTTCAAAGCAGTAACACTATCCTTTCAAAAGTTATTAGAGTTGAAAGTGAAGAGTGTGGACAAGGTTGTTCAGAAATGAAGAAAGAAAGGATTCTAAAGACACACCTAATCACACTATTCTACCAAAAATGTTCGAGATAAACTGCTAAAAAAAACACATTTTCATGCCCGTTTTATGATAACAAATTTTAGCATAATGTAAAAGAAGACCCGTTCTCTCAGAAAATATGAAAAAGTCAAGTTCGGCTAGGTTGACCCATTTCACTTATTTTCAGTCCTCACGCAAAATCAGTGTGTGCGACTTTATGTTCGTTTTGAGGTGCACGGTCACATATGATACTGAAAAACGTGTCATACAAACATCAAAGGCTTTATCCACATTTTCATTCAGCAATACACTGTCGCAACACTCAAAGCTAAGATCATATTCAAATTAGCTACTTTCTCAGAGGTAAAATTACGAGTCAATTGGGTTTCTGTAGTGTTGAACTTGCTTTGCTACTTTATCATAGAAAAGACTGTGAATACAAGTGGGTGGTCTGATGTGCCAGAATAAAGAATACTTGACGAGGAAAAATGGCTACGGGTAATCAACATTACAACAATGATACACGTTTTGATGATTTTATACCTCAAACTTATTAACTGTTTTCATTCCTCCCTACATTTCCCTCACGCGTGGTTAGTCCTTCATCACTGACAGGATTTGGAAGTTTTTGAAGGGGGTGGCGAAGCAGAAAGAGAGGGTACATCACTTTATTCATCACTAAACTTGCGCTTCTAACATTTCAAAGGTGCAACTGCAGAGCAAAATGTTGTCTTTTTTTTGGGGGGGGGGTTCGGAAGGTGTTTTTTTTTTTTCGCTCCGTTACTCCCACCCTACCTTCCCAAACATTCCGCTGATGAACACCCTTTGCTCTGTAGTTAGCTGCATGGTCAGGCAAGCTCATGATCACGCGCTAATTTAGAACCCTATTCACAACCGAATCGTCTGTAACATTCCCTTTTACCCCTCCCGTCATGTTTGTGGAATTTCATTGAAGCATGAAGGCCATTGTTATCTGCCAAGTCGGGCAGGAGTCGGGAATGCTAACAGCTCCTGTTGTACTATCTATCTATCAGGGTAAAATGTAAGGATGTTTTCAACTTAAGTTTTCTCGAGCAGGCGTTGATCATTTTTTACGCATGGGATATCATATGAAAGGAAAAAAGAATGGATATCAAAGCTATGATTCTATCTTTTGCAAAAGATTGCTGGAAAAGTCTGAAAAATTCATTAAAAGTTGTCATTTGCTCGTGCAAGTGAAATCTTAGTAGCACCACTGACTATTGTTCTAACTCAGTTATGCATGAATTATGAACAACGTGTTGTGCATTGAATGAAAGAAGAGAAGTGTATCTTTCAATCCATGTACAACTCATAAAGTAAATATGTGATTATGATCGCAAAGAATGGCAATGAAACTCGGTTTCGTTTTTTCTGGGACACGCTGTATAAGGGCAAAACATTGTAATGCTTTATGACATGGTTACTAAACCGAAGGCTCGTTAATCAAAAAATCAAAAAGGGTTCGTTAATCCGAACATTTGCGGCGTTATTCCGAAGGTTCGTTATTCCGAAGGTTCATTTATCCGAAAATAATATAAGGTCCGCTATTCCGAAGGCTGGTTTATTCGAAAATGAAATAAAGTTCGTCATTCCGAAGATCGTTAATCCGAAATGAAATAGGGTTCGTTATTCCGAAGGTTCGTAACGAACCTTCGGAATAACGAGCTTTGTTTCATTTTCGGATAAACGAACCTTCGGAATAACAAGCCTTATTTCATTTTAGGATTAACGAACATTAGGAATAACCCATCTACGGAATAACGAACCTTCGGAATAACGAACCTTCGGAATAACGAAGTGTAATCCAGCCTGGTAAACGCATAACGTTTTCAGAACTATTCATAAACTTTTTTTTTTCTTTCTAGGTTCCGTAAATTTTCGTGAAAAAGGGACATTTTTAACCCGTTCCTTACGGGAAGTTGGTTTACCAGGTTCCCGTGGGAGCAACTGATATACGGGAACCTGGTTTACCAGGTTCCCAAAATGAAGACAAGGGTGCCTGCTTCAGTGGCCTAAATTCATGTTTCTTTGTATTAAAATGCTCAGAAAAGTGGGTTTGATAAAAAAAAATCAGAGTTTATTCTATGAGGATTTGTTCTCCTGCTGTTTAAAAAAAAGGGGTTTTACAGTATTACGTACCTTTTCCTGATTTAGTTTTTAGCTTGTTCTGCTGTAAACTCGTACGAACATGTAAATAATGATCAAGGCTGAGATCAGTTAGAAATGAGGGTTCGCTGACCCCAGTCACCTCATTCAGGTACCTGGTTTTGTGTAGAACAAAAGATTCTGAGAGCTCATCAGCGCACGCTCTATTCATACCTCGCACCCGACCGATATTTCCATTGTTCACGGGCACATGTAGTTGACCGTAGAAAGGGGGACACAATGAACCGCTTGACTGCCTTCACACAGCTGGATTACCAACTTGTGTGCCTCTCTGTCGACAGGCGAAAAGAATCTCGTTTGGGGGCATTAAAGACACTCAGAGAATTGCGGAAGGAACGGGTTCAAATGTACATACAACGACAAAGTTGGGAATTATCATGTACCGTAAAGCACAGGATTTTTGCGGAAACGTTTTAAAATCGTTAATGGACGTTACAAAACGTTTTTATTATGTCTGCTAGTCTTCGTCCTTTATAAACGCCCACAAAACGTTTTCGTTAATCCACTCGTCTTTAATGAACGTTAAAAAAACGTTTTTATTTCGTCCGCTACGTGTTCGTCATTGGTTTCATTATCATGAATATTCATGCCTATTTATGAATATTCAAATAAGAAAGTATTAAAATATTTTGAAAACTAGTGGAAATAGATAAAAGACCTTTAAATCTAAAGATGTATGCTGGGTTCAAACTTTCTGTGTTCATAAAAATAAACTTACCTAAGTTATTGTTCAGTCACTCACAATTTCAAATTGTGTTATGAAGAGGTATTTTCATATGTTAATAGGCCTAATGAAGGTGTGTGTGATTTAATCTTCGTAACCATGTCTTCATGCATCTCATCATTTTGCTGGTATATAAAAGAATGTGATACATCAATTTCGAATAGGATGTAGTATAGGTATAGGCTGTAGGACATTAGGAACAGGTTAGGATAGGATTATATACGTAGGATTAGGATTAGGGTACATTAATCCCAGATACGTGCCTACATTTTTTTTTTAAATACTCGATAATAAGATTAACATTACACGTTCTCAAAAGGTTTTCTGGCCGTTCTAGACGGATATGGAAGGTTCTCTAAACGTTCTGGAACGGGTCATAAGACTTTTTTAGACGTTCTTAAAACGTTTTTTGAACGTTCTAGACAGTTTTCAAAAGTTCTCTGGACGTCCGTAGAACGTCCACAAAACGTTTTGAATGTTCTTGAAAGGTTTTACTGACGTCTGTAATGTCCGAAAGGTTTTCTGCAGGTCCTTAAAAATTCCGAAAGGTTTTCTATTGTTTTTTAACGTCTAAAAAACGTCCATTTGAAACGTTTTCAATACGTTGAAAACCTTCCACAAAAAGACGTTCTGAAAACGTTTTTAACAAAACGTCCAAATAACAAACTTGGAACGTTTCAAGAACGTTGAGAAAACTTCCAAATGTTAGCTGGGAAGAAGATTTGTATCATGGTCATGTACCTTGAGGTGCTCACATGCGCTTTATTAGATCTTAAAATGAAATACAGATTAACCAACCGGCCACGACCTTAAAATGACGTCAAAATCACGTCCATTTTCCTTGTTTAGTTTCCGTGAAAAATGCGTCTTTCAGAAGTCTTTCTTGTTTTCCTTACCAATATACGTGAAAAAGTCATGAATTGACGTGTAAACGACGTGCTCATGACGTTATTCTCATGTACATCTTGTCTTTAGAATTGATATTTACACGTCATTAAGACGACTCTTTGATCACCACTAACATTTCTGGGCCAATTTCCATCGATCAAAAATACGACATATTGACGTCAGTTTGAAAAATACGACATATTCACGTCAGTTTTAAACGTTTATATGGCGTCAAGAATCTTTGTTTATTTTCGTCTAAAAGACTTTAAATTAGTAATTTACACGTCTCTACGACGTCTTTGTATAACCACCCAGGCGTCAGAAAGACGTCACAAATATGACGTCTTTTAGATTTCTTCCATTTGAGCAGAAATACGACTTTCTAGCGTCAGGTTGAGACCTCTAAATGACATTGTTTTCTTTGCAAGACGTCGCAAAACTGACGTAAATTTAACGTCATTAATACGTTATTGATATGACGTGGTAAACAGATTGCAAAGCAACGGAAATTATTTTTTACTTCACTAATACGTCGTATATATGACGCGAATAATACGTCACAAAACTGACTTGAATTTTAAGTCTTTAGTACGTCGCTAATATGACGTCATAAATACGTTGCAAAACTGAGGAAAAGTTCACGTCGCTCATATGACGTCATAAATGCGTTGCAAAACAAAGTAAATATTGCGGTATGCAAGACGTCATTTAGATAACGCTATGAATGCGTTGCAAAGCAACATAGATTTTACGTCATTAATACGTCTTTAAAATGTCACTAATATTAGGTAATAAATATGTCGGAAAAAACGAAAAATACGTTGAAATCACGTCATTTCCTGGTCATTATCAGACGTGCGACCACTTTGACCAGTTGCGACCAAAATGATTAAGACGTCCTTTTGACCTCCGTCTGACAGCTGATGGGATATTCATAAAGTTGGTTCCATTCCTTTCTTCCAATTCAACCATGACTACAGTGTATAGTATTAGTGCTATTTTTTTTTTTCTCAAACCAATTTCTGTGCATTTTCCGCATGCATCTATATTAATACATCCAGGCTGTAGAAATCGACAACTTTTGCTGAGCTGAGATACAACATCAAACGTTGGAATAGATGAATTCACAGGTCTGTTTGTGAAACTTAAAGGGGAATTTCACCCTCAAAGATAACTTGTTCTTTAGAAATAAACCCCTGACAATAATAAAAAAAAAAGAATATGACTGGTGAAAATTTGAGGAAAATTTTCTAAAGAAAGGTATCACTCTAATTTTCAACAGATTATAATCGATCAAGAAAATCAGGAAATCTATGACGTTTCCAGCGACTTCTTATACAAGACAATAGAAAAGAAAGTACATGTATGCAAAAATAGCATTCTAACTTAAAGGCATAATACATTTGCAAATGAAACTAAAACCCAGCATTGGTGCTTCAAAACATTATTTTCTAAAATATGCGCGGTAGGAATAGAAACAACCAATATAAATATGTGAACCATTATCGTCGATGCTATTGTTAGATATACAAAATGTTAAAATAGTTTTAATAATTAAGAATGTTTCTTGATCAAACAGTCTTTATACAGTTATGGTTGAATGGGAAAACCCGTGATATGTCCTTTTATGTCCTTTTATGCTCTATTGAAAACATTTTATATGGTAGGATGTATTGTGATACAACTGGCCTACACATAATATGCATCAAAAGTAATATCTTGATTTTTTTTTTAAATCACTGCCCCAAAAGGTGAACAGGACCTTTAAAATACATTGTATCCCATTTTAAAGGAAACCAAAACCCAAAGAGAAATGTCGATCGAGTGAAAGAAGCAACATTAGTAGAAAACTTTAGTGAAAGTTTGAGAAAAATTAGACAATCGATGCAAAAGTTATGCATTTCTAAAATTTTGGTGTTGGAACTGCTGGATGAGGAGACTACTAGAGGTTACGATGTCATGTGTGGACAACGATATCAAGAAAATATGAAGGGAATTTCACAAGATTTTATTTTTCATGAAAATTACACATTCCATCAACTTGATACTGACATATGTTAAGGGTAGCAATTATTCCCCCTGCTTTCTAATAGCGGTTAATCAAGTGCTCTTTCATTATGCTAGAAAAGTGAATTTTTGTGGAATTCCCTTTATGTTTTTTTTTTTTTATATTGTTGTCCACACATGACATCATACCTCTACTAGTCTTCCTCATCCAGCAATTCCAGTCCAAAAACTTTACAAATTCATAACTTTTGCATCCATTGTCCGATTTTCCTCAAACTTTCACTGATGTGGTCTACTAATGTTGCTGCTTTCACTCAATCCACTTTTCTCGGTGGGTTTTGGTTTCCTTTAAATGCATCCTCTATAGTAATCACTCCAAATATTTTACAAAATAATAACCTCTGTGATGACAGTTCTACTACTTGATTACGCCACATGGATGTTGGCACAATTTTTTCACTTAATATTATCATTCCTTTTAACATCTTAATACCGTAGATCAAACATTTAAACAATCAATTTGACGTAATACAAATGCAATCCTACACCATGGGCGTAAATCCGGGGGGATGGGGGATATATCCCGCCTGAAATGGAGGAGGGGGGTGGCCTGTACAATCATCCCCCCCCCCCTGAATTTTGAGGGAAAAAATGGAGGAAGCAGAAATGTGATTGTATCAATTTTGGCATACTGCATGACGTCTGTACGCCGGCCTTCAGACAGGTAACAGAGCTGAACAGTATTCTATTTTGTAGGAAAATGTATACATAATTTTCTCAAACGCTCGCTCGCTTCGCTCGCTCGCGAAGAAAGTAACATCGACATACACTGTATAGGTATGGTTCAGACTTTGACAACGTCAAATAGTAAAGGCGTAAACATGCTATGACGCGAGTAACTGGGGACCATCTGTAAAATATGTTCGAAAACAAACAAACAAACAAACGAACAATAACAAAAAACTATATGGCCATAATTCCTGAGAAGCGACATTGACTGATGACTCAGTCAGGATACATCTATGGGCATACCCAGGGAAGGTCAGGGGCGTCGAATCTATCTCGGGGGAGGGGGGGGGGCGAAGGGGAATTGGGCAAAGGGGAATTTGCCCTGCCCCTACGGAAGTGTTTAGGCAGACAAATCATTTATCCCCCAAGCAATTCCCGGGATGAGGACAAATCTCGAACTTTCTTAATGGAGAATTGTCCAAATATCGCCAGAACTATGGACCAGATCGTTGTATTGCGATCATAAACATACAAAAGCTCCGCTATACAGGATCCCTTTCGATAAACTTTGTACACTTTTGAAATTGACGTATACAATTTCCCTAATTTATCAAAGAGTGTGCAGCAGATCTTTCACTTTATAAAAGCAACCTCATAGGCAAAGGCGTCGATGGGGGGGGATGGTTCCCCCATAAAAGTGGGACAAACAAAAGCGAAAGATATAGCTACAAACGGCATTTTTGGACTGTAAAATGTCAAAATTTTAAAGCTCGCTCGCTCCGCTGGTTCGCATTTAATCATTATTCAATTCTCCTGATGTTGCTGCCAGTAATTGCCGGCAGTATTCGCTCGGTGCGTTCCCCTTAATTTCCAAAGCGAAAAATATAGCTACAATCGGCAGTTTTTGGACTGTAACATGTCAAAATTTGAAGCTCGCTCGCTTCGCTCGTTCGCATTTAATCATTATTCAATTCTCCTGATGTTGCTGCCAGTAATTGCCAGCGGTTTTGGCCCGATGCGTCCCCTTAATTTCCAAAGCGAAGAAATACAGCCACAAAGGACAGTTTTTGGGACTGTAAAATATCAAAATTTTCAAGCTCACGCGCTTCGCTCGCTCGCATTTAATCATTATGTCATTCTCCTGATGTTGCTGCCAGTAATTGCCGGCAGTTGCGCCCGGTGTGCCCCCTTTAATTTCAAAAGCGAAGAATATATCTACAAAAGGCTGTTTTTGGACTTAAATATTTCTCCGTGTGTATATAAATAAAAACCTAAAATGGGATGATCATGTAAAACATATCATTTTGCCTATATCCCGAAACGTTGGCCTGCTAACTAAGCTTAAGCATTTTTTATCAACTCGTGTATTGTTTACCCTGTATAATGCTTTAATCTTACCATATATATCGTATTGCAACATTATCTGGGCAACCCACAAATGTAACACAGACCGTATACTTCTTCTACAGAAAAGAGCAATTCGAGTGTGCAGTCGAGCACGCTCTCGAGATCACACCGACCCATTGTTTTTTCCAGCTTAAATCCCTTAAGATAAATGACATAAATTTTCTCCAAAAAGCTGTATTTATGTTTTTAGACCAGGAGCTGGCTGCTGGTCAATTTAGCCCATCAAGCCCAAAAGGTTTGACCCCTGAAAGTTACTGGGGCCACCCCCCTCATTACAAAACTGGGCGTCAGCCTTATACCTGAGGGCGGGGTCGTCCCCCAGGGACCCCCCCCCCCCCAAAAAAAAAAAAAAAAAAAAAAAAATGGCCCCCACCGGGTGTAATTTACCCCATGGAGCCCATGGACCAAACCTGGTCTGAAAGAATGGCCTAGGGGTGTACATAATAGAAATATAAAAACTGACAAAATATCTGGTCGGGAAAGGGGTTGCCAGACCGTCCCCCCCTGCCCCCCCCCCCCCCCCCTGGCGGGTGTAATTTACCCCACGCAGCCCATGCACCAAACTTGGTCCAATGAAAGTACTATGGGTGTACATAATGAAAATATAAAAACTGACACGATATCTGGTTGGGAAAGGCGTTGCCAGATCCCCTCACCCCCCCCCCCCCACCACTGCCCATTACACCCCTTCGTGGGTTTAATTTAGCCAACAGCATCCATGGATCAAATTTGGCTGGGGAAAGTAGGCCCCACTATGGGTGTGCAAAAAAATAAAGATAAAAGCTGAAGAAATACCTCACTTACAAAGAGTAATCAAACATATCCCCTACCTTTCCTAATTCACCCCCCCCCCCATTTTTTAGTGTGAAGGGCCTACAACTTTGTATACGGTTTGGAGAGGTATGAATGAGCGTGTCATAAAAAAGTAATAAATGGAACTTCTTGAATTAAGATGAAGTTATGACAACAGAAGCATTGTTATATTCATATATCCACATGCCCCACCCACTCCCTCCCCCCAAAAGAATGGAGTTATCGATATCTACACTAGAAACATACTCAGAGCAGTGCAGACCTTTGCCAAGCAGCTCATTTCCACCCATCCACACATGCTAAAAACTGCCAAATTTCCCATATAAAAGCCTTTTGCTTTTAAATGCCATCAACTTCCAGCTGTGTGGTAGTGCATTATACCTTGAGAACATGCCTTTACCTTTAGTGCGCATGTATGCAAACCTCAAATTCATGCAGCTTGAACTCCCAATTCCATTGATCTCATCTGCCATAAGATAAAAATCATCAAAATTTCATATAAAGATTCCCGGATCACTACCAAAATTTTTATTTATCATCTGTTTTTAAAATGTAATTGTGTTATTATCATCTTTTCATACAAGTTTCATCCAAATGTGTTCTCAACCTTTCAAATTGTTTTGCATACTGTTACGACCAAAATCACTCTGAGAATGATCGCACAAAAGAAACCATTAACTAATGTTCAGGCGGTTTATTAACAGTGATATTGTGGGTACAGACTCGTAATCGGTTTTCACATCAGTACAATAATGATCAATAGAAACAATTACAAATCGGTAATGGAATCACTTACATATTTTGTTATCAAGTAATCCTTTGAAAATGTTCAGATACGATGTTCGATGCACCGATGAATGATCCTTGACGCACCGATGAATGATTCCTCCGACGTAACTCCAAAGGCGCAGGTTACGATAGTCCACGGTATAGATCCGGGGTAAACTCCACGATATATGTCCACAGCGAAATGTGTAGAATCCAAACGTTATGACGACCACGTCCAGTTGATGCGTTGAATGATGATTCACTTTATATTGTCCAGCAAGGAATCCAGCCCGTCACAGCTTTGCCGTAAAAATGTCCGTTGACACTAAAATATGGAGTCTATCTCCAATGTAGGCAAATTAATTCTCTGCAGGCAAAATGTCTCCCAGGCCTTATCTCCACAAACACAGTTTGTATAGCAGGTCAGCAGGTAACACAGGACTGACTATAACAAGTCGATTCAAAGCCAGAAGTGACGTAACTCTCAGAGCAGAGGTGTTGGGTACTCTCCCTACCTCAGAATTTCTCCTGCTTATATACTATCCATTCACCCCTTTCTAGTACATTCTGTAATTTTCTCCAACCTGGGGCCACATACCTGAACATACTAGCAAGTCCAAATTCCAGGAATCCTGGATGACTCACTGCCTAACTATGTGCATAACATCATTGCCAAAATTAACTACCAATCACATTGGGTTACAAGGGCAGTGCCTCACTCAGCCAGCACTTCCTAGAATTTTCTGGAATGGGTTAAATCATTCTAGATTGAGTGAGCTATAATGTATTTCCTGTCACATGCATACATGTACTGTAGACCCCTTCTACATTTTATACCACGTAGAAAATTCTCCACTGATCTGGTCAGCCTGTATGTACCATATCTATATCATATAGAATGTTCTCCATTATTCTGGTCACCCTGTGTACATACAATGTACACATTAAAACAACCATGCATACAACCTTGATACATGTACATATAACTACTTGTGTGTACATTTGTGACAATACAAATAATAATGCAGACAATACTAGGCCTATAAGTAACATAAAACCTCAAGTGGCAGAAATAATTACAACTGTATCCAACATCCTACAGTTCAACTGTGTTACCATGCATGTGGAGCAAGCTCATGTACAACAGTACAAGAAACTGTATACCTGTGATGAAAAATTGTACATGCAGTGGGTGCATAGGCCATAGTGTGGTTAATTGCATGCATATATTTGTATGTTGTATACATTTTACTTGTTGCATGCAATTATATATTTCGAAGATCGGCAACACGTGTATCATCAGTCTGCAAACAATAAAAAGGCGGTGTTTTCCTGACCTTGGTAAGTGAACTGGGCTTTCCTATTGTAGGTACTATACTGGTAGGCCCCTATGACAGTAGTACATGCATTTAATCACTGGATGACAATTGGTGTCAGTAATAGAGCAAACAAAGAAAGGTCAAGAGTCTAGATCTTGGACTAGATCTAAGTCTCAAATATGCTATGATATGGCTAGATATCTAACGTTAGACCTATATTTCCTATACATGCTATAGCTTGTAGAGTACCTAGTACTATTTGGCGACACCAAATGAACTGGAACAGGGGATGGATTATCAGCGAGATGTAGTGTATCATGAGTCATAACTGAGAAACCAATAAATAGAACATCAATGTTCTCAGCCTATATAGGTTTAAGTGTCAAAGGTGTGCATTGAATTTGCGTAGAACACTTAAACCCTGAATTTGTTAAAGTCACTGCACTTCCTATCATTCATAGCTAGAGTCAAAAAGGCAGAATTATACTACATTTCAATTTCTTTATGTAATAGACAACTTTGACTTTAGGATTAGAAATAGCCTTATTAATAGCTATATGTATCATAAGTGTTGAAGATGCAGATGTTCCAGTGAATGAATACTTGCAGAATTGGGTATGAAGATTAGGCAAATAATCTGAAACTCTCTTTAAATATAGCAAAAGAAATAACAAACTGTCCCTGTGTTGTAGCCTCTCCCAGGAGAGGCTGCAGTGCCAGTGTGGTGCATGTAGTAGAGTGCAGACTCATTGACAACCAACAAAGGTTTGTACCTGTAAACTATGAGAGCTGCACAAGGTATGGAAAACAAACAACTGAAGTGAAAACAAGCTTATGTGTACTTTTGCCTCATACATCAGTGTAAACAAACTCAGAGTTGAGCATAAATACTGTAGCAATGCACAATTATAGCTTTGGCTCTAACAGAGGTGTAAGTGAATGACCTTTGGTACAGATTCCTATATTTTTGCAGGTATTTAAAATATTATCTTACTACCAATGGTTTTGATTTGCAATTTAAGCAATTTGAGGCTTCATTTGGTCACAGCTCTTCAATCTTAAGGCTCTCTGTCCATGTTTCTGGCATGGTAGACATGCTGCATGTACTGTAGCTTGTTAAGACATCGGTATCACAATATTTGCTACTTTAATCAGGCTGTTTGTTATTTCTTTTGCAATATGTAAAGAGAGTTTCAGATTATTTGCCTAATCTTCATACCCAATTCTGCAAGTATTCATTCACTGGAACATCTGCATCTTCAACACTTATGATACATATAGCTATTAATAAGGCTATTTCTAATCCTAAAGTCAAAGTTGTCTATTACATAGAGAAATTGAAATGTAGTATAATTCTGCCTTTTTGACTCTAGCTATGAATGATAGGAAGTGCAGTGACTTTAACAAATTCAGGGTTTAAGTGTTCTATGCAAATTCAATGCACACCTTTGACACTTAAACCTATATAGGCTGAGAACATTGATGTTCTATTTATTGGTTTCTCAGTTATGACTCATGATACACTACATCTCGCTGATAATCCATCCCCTGTTCCAGTTCATTTGGTGTCGCCAAATAGTACTAGGTACTCTACAAGCTATAGCATGTATAGGAAATATAGGTCTAACGTTAGCTATCTAGCCATATCATAGCATATTTGAGACTTAGATCTAGTCCAAGATCTAGACTCTTGACCTTTCTTTGTTTGCTCTATTACTGACACCAATTGTCATCCAGTGATTAAATGCATGTACTACTGTCATAGGGGCCTACCAGTATAGTACCTACAATAGGAAAGCCCAGTTCACTTACCAAGGTCAGGAAAACACCACCTTTTTATTGATTGCAGACTGATGATACACGTGTTGCCGATCTTCGAAATGTATAATTCCATGCAACAAGTAAAATGTATACAACATACAAATGCATGCAATTAACCACACTATGGCCTATGCACCCACTGCATGTACAATTTTTTATCACAGGTATACAGTTTCTTGTACTGTTGTACATGAGCTTGCTCCACATGCATGGTAACACAGTTGAACTGTAGGATGTTGGATACATTTTTAATTATTTCTGCCACTTGGGGTTTTATGTTACTTATAGGCCTATAAAGTATTGTCTGCATTATTGTTTGTATGCAAAACAATTTGAAAGGTTGAGAACACATTTGGATGAAACTTGTATGAAAAGATGATAATAACACAATTGCATTTTAAAAACAGATGATAGATATAAATTTTGGTAGTGATCCCAGAATCTTTATATGAAATTTTGATGATTTTTATCTTATGGCAGATGAGATCAATGGAATTGGGAGTTCAAGCTGCATGAATTTGAGGTTTGCATACATGCGCACTAAAGGTAAAGGCATGTGCTCAAGGTATAATGCACTACCACACAGCTGGAAGTTGATGGCATTTAAAAGCAAGAGGCTTTTATATGGGAAATTTGGCAGTTTTTAGCATGTGTGGATGGTGGAAATGAGCTGCTTGGCAAAGGTCTGCACTGTCTGAGTATGTTTCTAGTGTAGATATCGATAACTTCATTCTTTTGGGGGAGGGAGTGGGATGGGGCATGTGGATATATGTACGCACACAATGCTTCTGTTATCATAACTTCATCTTAATTCAAGAAGTTCTATTTATTACTTTTTATGACACGCTCATTCATACCTCTCCAAACCGTACAGGCCCTTCACACTAAAAAATGGGGGGGGGGGGGGGGGTAGCAAAGGTAGGGAATATGTTTGATTACTCTTTGTAAGTGAGATATTTTGTCAGCTTTTATCTTTATTTTTTACACAACCGTAGTGGGGCCTACTTTCCCCCAGCCAAATTTGATCCATGGGTGCTGTTGGCTAAATTAAACCCACGAAGGGGCGTAATGGGCGGTGGTGGGGGGAGGGGGGGGGTGAGGGGATCTGGCAACCCCTTTCCCAACCAGATATCGTGTCAGTTGTTATATTTTCATTATGTACACCCATAGTACTTTCATTGGACCAAGTTTGGTGCATGGGGCTGCGTGGGGTAAATTACACCCGCCAGGGGGGGGGGGGGCAGGGGGGGGGGGACGGTCTGGCAACCCTTTCCCGACCAGATATTTTGTCAGTTTTTACATTTTTATTATGTACACCCCTAGGCCATTCTTTTAGACCAGGTTTGGTCCATGGGCTCCATGGGGTAAATTACACCCGCCGGGGGCCATTTTTTTTTTTTTTTTTTTTTTTTGGGGGGGGGGGTTCCCTGGGGAACGACCCCGCCCTCAGGTATCAGGCTGACGCCCAGTTTTGTAATGAGGGGGGTGGCCCCAGTAACTTTCAGGGGTCAAACCTTTTGGGCTTGATGGGGTGAATTGACCAGCAGCCAGCTCCTGGTCTATTTGTCTCAAGTCAAACCTCTTGCCTCCAATATTCAACAGAATATTTCGGTCAAATTCAGAGATTTACTCTTATCCAACCAGACAATCCACAAATTTACATTTATTTAACCCCAAACCGCACTCGCTCATCATTCTATCAGACACTCCGGCCCTGACACTTGGAATTCCCTTCCCATCGAAATTAAAAACATGACCACTATGTATTCATTTAAGAAGGCTGTAAAACTTCACCTCCTTAAGCAGTATTCCCCAGGATAACATTCTGATTCCTGTATTGTATTATAATCAAATGTATATGAAAATGTACGTGGTACATGATGCATGTATGTGTGCATACATATATCGATTTATTTATCTGTCCATAGTATGAATATGAATATATATGTATGCATAGGATAGGTACATCATGTATATTATATGAGCATGCATATGTATGTGTACGATGTGCCTTTTATACCATTACTCCGTACATAAAATAAGCACGATATATTTCATTCCATATCAGATAACAATATGTATAGGATACTTTGTAATCACACATTATTATTTTCATAGTGCATATTCGGTCATTACTCCGGCAAAGGCAACTGAACGTGTAAACTTTAATATTATTATCATATTGTGTTTATCATCATTACTATTATTGTAAAGTAGTTGGAGTGGTACACATACACTCTGTAACTTCCCCTCTTCCCCTACCCTTCCCTATTTCTCTCTTTCTCTATTCCCTATTCTATCCAGTGTAGGTAAGCATATATAGTCTCCATACCGTCAAGCCTCGGCTTATTTTGGAGACCGTTCTGTTTAAGTTCCATAAGCTGTTTGTATTTGTCTTGTATAATTGTACTAAAAACTATGTGTCGATATACTGTTTGTCATAAATGACATGTACATAATCATATCTGATGTAACGGAATTAAGCAGAAATAAATCAAATCAAATCAAATCAAATATGCAAAAAGATTTCACCGTGGGAGGGGGAACCCCCCCCCCCCCCCCCGCTTGCTTCGCTCCCTCACATAACCGCTCCTCTAAGATCAAATCCTGTCTACGCCGGTGATAGGCCCCATTATTTAGCAGGCTTTCACAGTGATGTCGCACGGGCGGAGCAAGAGCTGAAATACCACGATTTAGTCATTCAATAATATATATTGTGAATATTTCATTTTCTTATTGTTTATTAAAGAAAAGAAAACAAAATACCTTCACCAAAAGTGTACACCAGATCGCTAAATTTCAGGTCTGAAAATGCAAAATCTTCCTCGTGTGGGAGAGGGATTACCCCCCCCCTTCAAACACACCCTCCCCTCGTTCGGCCGCTCCGCTCCCTCTCACAGATATTTAAAAAAAAAAAAAGTCTTCAGGTCTGATTTTCAGCAGAAAGTCATCTGACAAGCAAAAAACAGGAAGTAACAAGAACAAAAAGTCTTTATATTTTTGCTGCCACTTTCCTCCCACTTTATAATTCATGCAAAAGAGTTGGACATCCGATCCCTGTAAAGTGTGTGTGTGGGGGGGGGGGGGAGGGGGGGGGGGGGACACAGCTACTCCCCTCCCCCCCCCTCCCCCAAGGCTGCGCCGGTCCGGTTATGGGCTTGTAATCGTGGTAATGGTGACCACCCCCCCCCCACTCCTCAGTACGGATTTACGCCGTTGCTTCACAGACACCAGTTAACCCCATCCTAACACTCTTGAATAGCAAATTACTATCATACAGTATATAGCTGTTATAAAACAAACAAACAAACAAAAAATAACAATCATATGGACGCAAATGCAATTTCTTTCCCCCTCACGCCCTATGTACACATTATAACATCATGCAGCACTATTTTCCTACTCCCTCCCCTCCATTTAAAAAAAAAAAAAATAAATAAATCATTCGTGGCTTGTCAACGCCAGTATACTGACTGCTGAGTTTTGTAAATGATGACTTTCTAAACGACTTGCCCATGCGAAACATCTTCGAATAATGCTCCAATTTACCATGTACGACTTTTTTCCTAACGTCTCATTTTCCTCTGTAACTTCAATTAATGGGAACGTGTTACTGTTGTGTGTATACTTCCACTGCGAGCAGACCAATACACCAAACATTTTTTTGATCATATTCTTTATTAGAATTTCATCCATATCAGGCCCATGTTTACAATGAAATTAATTTGAACAAAAAATAAGCAGCTGAATTCTTATCTCTTGTGCTCCTAAATCATATTTTTCTTAACATACAGTACAATATAGGCCTATGTATAAAAAAAAAACGTAACAGACATAAAATATTGGCATAGAAGTCTGCATGAATCTCAGAAAAAAGCTTTCTGATTTAATACTTACACTATAGTAACTTTAAGCCAATCACTATCTGTCTTCCGTTAATACGCAAACACTTGTGCTGCAGAATCACCTTCTTTTTTTAACGCTACACACACACATACTCACACACGCACACACACACACACACACACATACACACACACACGCACAAACCCGTCATTATGTTTGCAAGGCATGAAGGCGTGCCATTCGAACCTGATTCTGTGTTAGCAGACGACCATGCCACTGGTACTGTGCGACAGTAGGCAAGTCCACGCGCATGCGTACAAAAACCAGCCAGTACACTGATAGTCTTTGCTCAAGTGACACAATTGGCTATTTCGACGCGATAGGGTTACGGAAAAAAAAAAAATCGCATCCGGGGTTGTTGTCAGGCGGGAGTAGTCCCCGGGAGAGTTGTCCTCCGGGGGACAAGTCCTAGACCCGTATAAGAAAAGACCTCACATACAAACACACCAACACACACATACACACACTTTCACCTCTTTCACCAGTTCACCGGCACCCACCCAAACCCGTACACGCGCACATTCATGCACGCACATTCACACACACACACACACACACACACACACACAAACCTACACACAACCACACCCACGCGCACAAAATGTCTAAAGTCTATCAATTAAGCTAAGCATTTTACATTGCCGTTTGAAAGAGTTAACAGAGGTGGCATTTCGGATAAAACCAGGTAAATTGTTCCAAGTTTTAGATCCACGATAATGAAAAGATCTCTTGTAATATTCAGCTCTAAGAAGTTTAATATTGAGAGGACAGCTAATTGCATATCTAGTTTGAAAAAAAAAAAGATTTCGTTTTGGTATCAAAGCTTGCAAATACGTTGGGGTCAGTCCATTGACGACTTATATACAAGGACACAATATTGATACTGGATTCTCTGGGTGACTGACTGCCAATCTAATGCATCAATATTGTGTTGGGGTCAAAAAATCTGCGTTATAAGTACTAATCGAGTGAATCTGTTCTGTAGCTTCTGTAACCTCGTTATATAACAACTGGCTGCACTTCCCCATATAGCATTGCAGTAATCAAGGTGAGGTAAAATCATGCTATAGTATAACAATTTAAGTATTTCACCCGGTAAATAACTCTTTGTCCTTGAGAAGTAACAGATCGTTCTAGATTTTATTTTTTATTTTTATTTTTATTTTTTGCTCTGTGTAGTCTACGTGCTTGGCCCAATTCAAATGACTGTCTATCATCACACCAAGGTACTTAAATCATGCACTTGTTCAAAGGGTTCGTTTTCATGCTTCACTGAAAGTGAAATGCCCTTTATTTTCCGTTTGGGGCCTATCAGCATTACTTTTGTTTTCTTTGTATTGAATGAAAGAGCATTTTTATCCAACCACTTACAGACTATTCTCATTTCCATTTGAAGCAGCTCTGAGATAACATTGCCATTCTTCGAGCGGACAAACACGGCTGTGTCGTCCGCAGACAACATACTTTGGTATTACAGTCAAAGGCCATTGACACATGTCATTAATGAAAACGGAAAACAACAACGGGCCCAGAAGTGACCCCTGTGGTACACCTGTTTGAACAGACTTAAAATCCGACATTACTTCGTTGACAGATACGCATCCTTCCCTCCCGGTAAAATAACTGGTGAATCATGAGAGCGCACTCTCAGTAGAACAATACTTTGACAGTTTCTCAATCGAAATACTATGACTTACTGAATCAAAAACACGTTTAAGGTCAAGGAAAACTGCACCGGTCAGATTCACCTCATCAATATTTCTCAGAAAATAATGATTCACATCAATTAGCGCAGTGTGTGTGTGGAATGCATTAGTCGATATCCAGATTGCTAGTTACTTAACAAATTATTGTTTTTAGAATAAGTGTACAAGTGACCATAAACATCAAGTTTTTCTAATATTTTGATGACGTGGGAGCGAACTGAAATAGACCTATCATTCACAGCATTCTTTTTGTCTCCACTTTTATAAAGTGGTGTCACCCTGCTCTGTTTCCACTCCTTTGGTATACTGCCCATTCTAAGTGAAATATTGAAAATATACGTCACGGGTTTGCTTATGGATACTACACCTTCTTGAAGTAGGCGTGGGTGAAAATCATCAAGTCCTGGGGCTTTATTCTCATTTATATTTCTCAATGCTTTTATAACATCATCTTCGGCAATATCATCAAGGTGATATTGCAGGTCGGTGTACTTTGCACAACTGCTTAAAGAAGAAATGGGTCCAGTCTCTTTACACAAAGAAGTGAAATATTCATTGAATAGGTCAGCTACATCAACCGGATCGTAGACATCTGTTTCATCCTTTGTCAGTTCGAACTTGTTTGTTTTCACTTTAGGAATGATCTTTTTCATATTTTTCCAAGTTTTTTCTTGAATTTCCATTACACAACTGTTCATAGTAATAACGCTTTTTGAGCTTTTTGTTCAATTTGTTCAACATGCTGCGTTTTCTTCGATATTCTTCCCAGTCATTTGGGTCACCTGTAGCATCAAATCTATTTTTTTTTTTTTAAAGAAGTGTCTCTCACTTACGATATTTATATATTTGCTATCTATTCAGGTTGCACATTTATTTATTTATTTATTTATTTTTTTGGCGAACTGATATTCTGGGGGTATTATCATCACATACTGATTATATATCTACAAATGCATCTTTGAAAATTTTTCACAGAAACTCAACATTATTACTTTCGTAAACCACACTCCAGTCAATGCGAGAGCCTTCATTGATAAACTTTTCTCTATCGAAACGTTTGAATGAACGAAAGGTGTAAATTTCCTGTACATTCCGGGGCACCTGAGCTTTCAACTGTAGAAATGTCAAAGAATGATCGCTTAACCCACATTACATTACACCTGAGTTGACATTACTCATTTCTGTGGGCAGGAATATCAGGTCAATACATGTTCGACTACTTTTCGTGATTCTACTTGGGGACTTGATTAATTGTGTCAGCTGAAAAGAAGAACACAGACGGGTTGTCTTTCTTGACAGCGTGTTCTCGATAAGCATATTGCAATCAAAATCTCCGAGCAGAACTACATTCCGAGAAATGTCAGTTACCTGTTCCAAATTATTTTCTATTTCATCATTAAAACAAAATAAACATCGACTCCCCGTAGATAAACTATAACAGAGACAAATAAATCCCAGTGGATTTCAAAAAATAATCCTATACAGAGGTATGTACTACATAATAACACATAGCAGACGAGAGAAGGGAGATATGAAGGGATAATGCAATAAGAGAATGAGGAAATGGACAGAAAAAAGAAGCAAGGCATCAATGGCAATAATGATTGACATCAATTGTAGAACTTTCATAATATCATTATTATGTGCATGCATTTCGATGCCCCCTAATTTGATAACTGGAAGGTGTAGGGGACTCCAGTACGGCTTCGCCATTTACATGCGAAGAAGCGGAGCTTGACGTTTTTCCTGTACAGATCCTGCCTAGCTTTGGACCACTTCTTCTCTTCGATGAGATCGTCGAGTGTCAGATCGTCCGTCATGTAGTACGGCTCATCTGCTAACTTTTCACGTTGGTTCTTCATCTGGTGGGTGTGTGGGTCTTGTGACAGGTACGACAGAATGAAATGAATAAAGTGTGCCGGCTGTGCCTGGGTTTCTTTGCGCCGACTAACCGTTTTTCATCTTTGGCGTCGCAAGCAAATTTCTCCTTTTAATAGAATGCCTTCCACAAGGGCGATGCAGTCTTTATCGCTGGATTCTGATATGCCCGCGATGCGAATGTTGTTGCGGCGAGAGAGTCTCTCACTTTTGTTGATGGCCGAGTTGTGCTTGGCGACTTCATACCGGAGATCTTTCACTTCCTTCTCAAGCTCTCCTACTCGTTTCTCCAGGCGTGAATTTTTCTCCTCCATATCTGTGACTCTCCTGCTCTTAAAGGGGCTGTACAGTACTGGTTGAGGTGGGGATTCATGTTTTTTACATTCCTAAGTGAGATAATGAGAAACGTCTTGTGAAATATGTAAGAGCATGTAATCTTAAGAAGGATTCAACGTTTATTTGATGAAAATTGGTTTTCAAAATGGCTGAGATATCCAAAAAAGTGATAAGAATAAAAGACTACGGGCCACAACTTTATTAGGATCTCTTTGTTTCACCTTGTTTTTGGATATCTCGGCCACTTCAAAACCGATTTTTATGAAATAAAATGTTGATACCCCTTAGAATTGCATGCTCTTTGACATCTTTCACGGCCTTTGTCGCTTCCTGAAATAGCAGCAATTCTTTCATGCTTGACCTCAATGGAGATGTTGTCTGCAATATTCCATATTCCACCTCAGGAGGAGGTGCCACCTGGCTCACTTCTGCCCAGCTGTATCTGGACCGAACGCTATTTTAGCCGAATACCGTATACCGAATACCGGATTGTATCATGCTCAGAAGCAAATTTTTCACACGGCACGCTCAAGTACCGGCTGCGTCGTCACCTGCCAGCAGGCTGTATTGGGAAAACCTGGTTTCTGTTAGACCTACTACCCAGAATTTTTGCATGATTAGATAATTTCAAAGTAACCACGGTATTCTTCAAAGTTTTGATTAATGCTCCTAATTTAATAATAATAATAATAATAATAATAATAATAATAATAATAATACAATACATTTATAAGGCGCTTAATACCGATGTTTCCAAGCGCGCAGTTTACCGGGAAAATTAATATCTATACCAGAATAATACAAAAATACCAAAATACAAGTACAAATATACAAAAAAAAAGAATAGATACAGTGTATAATTACGATAAATAATGAAAATCAAAATCAGTGTGCACCTCCATCGACCGACCAACAACTGGACTATTCCAAAGGACTATCTACTAAAAAGATAAGTCTTAAGCAAAATCTTAAACTGATTAACGGAAGTGGCTTGATGTATATAGGCGGGTAGAGAATTCCAGAGAGAAGGGGCAATTGTAGAAAAAAGCACGATCACCGTATTTTGTGGAAGTACGTGGTCCAGGAGTCAATTGCATTGTAGAGGATGAATGGAGGGATCTTGAGGAAGTAATGGAACGTAAAGAAACAAGATCTGTGAGATACCTGGGGGCTTGCCCATTCAGAATTTTGTACGTAAGCAAAATAACTTTAAAAGATATGCGGTGATGTATGGGAAGCCAGTGGAGAGAATGGAGGATTGGAGTTATGGGCTCGGATTTCCTGGAGAGGGAGACAAGTCTTGCGGCAGAATTTTGTACCCGTTGAAGTGGGAATATATCATGTGTCTGAGGGAGGTTAGAAAATATGGAATTGCAATAATCTAGATGACAAGAAACAAATGTATGAGTTAATTTGGCAGTTGTAGGTCGGTCAAGTACTTTCCTCATCTTCCCAATTTTGAACAATCCAAAAGATGCTGCCTTACAAATGTGCTTAATGTGGTGTTGAAGGGTAAGATTTTTGTCACTGATCAAACCAAGAACGCGTACCCATTCACTACACTTGGTAGAAACATTATCAGAAACTTAATCTTGGAATGGATTGGTGTTTCTATGTTTGGAATATATATGGATCATCTCTGATTTTTGTTCATTGAGGCAAAGCTTATTGTTTGAGGACCAGATTTTGATGTCCTCAAGACAGTTCTGAAGTTTTTGAGCTGCTTCAGCCGTCTCATTTGGTTTGAGTGTAACATAAATCTGTGTGTTGTCAGCATACACCAAATGCTGAACGCCTTGGTGGGATTTAATGACTTTGGACAATGGACTGGTATATAGAAGAAAAAGGAGTGGCCCAACCACAGAACCTTGCGGAACAGGGGGAATGGTGAAGACAGCGTGTCATTGATGATGACTCGTTGAGTACGGCTGTGAAGATATGAACGGATCCAGTCAAGAACAGTTCCGGATATCAGGAAGTCTTTTTCAAGGCGGCGAAGTAATACACTGTGGTCAATAGTGTCAAAAGCAGCTGTGTAGTCCAGAAGTATTAAAGCTGCTTCATTTCCCTTGTCTGCGGCCAGTAGAAGATCATTGAAAAGTTTAACCAAGGCAGTTTCTGTCGAATGATGACTTCGATATGCGGATTGAAAAATAGGAAACATGCCAGATCTTTCAAGGTAATCTTTGAGTTGTGATGACACAATCATCTCCAAGACCTTACCCCAAAATGGAAGATTAGCGATGGGTCTATAATTGTTGAGTTCATTTGGGTCAAGTGAAGACTTCTTCAGGAGAGGGAGGAGTAGAGATGACTTAAATGGTTCTGGGACGAGACCAGTGGACAGAGAGAGACAACTTGGTAATGACAGGAAGAACATTATCCAGCGTGTCCTTCAACAACCAGGTAGGTATTGGGTTCAATTTACAGTACTTCGGTGGTAGTGATGCGATAAGTTCCTTAACTTCCAGATCAGATACAGGACAGAATTCTGAAAGTTGAAACTGAGATGGACCAATCAAAGCTGCGGTTGATGACACTGGAACAGAGTCGGGGAAGGCAGATATAACGTTGGCTACCTTCTCAGCAAAAAACTTTGCAAATTTGTTTGCAAGTTCAGAGTTCGACGAGTGTTCAGGAAGAATCAGTGAGTGATTTGATGAGGAGAGTGATTTCACAAGAATGAAGAGTCTCTTGGTGTCAGCATCAGCCATGAGATTCTTAAGGTAAGTTGACTTAGCCTTGAAGATGCATTCGTAGTATGATTCACACTCGTAACGATACTGTTCCCGATCAAAACTAAGTCCTGACTTGATCATTCGACGTTCTGCCCGGCGTCGTCTCCTTTTTGCCTCTCGAATCTCGTCATTGAACCATGGTGCTTGAGGTAGAACAGAGACAGGTGTTGTAATGATCAGCAACTTCAGAAGGACAAGTCAGATCAAGAGAAGAACTGACTAACAAGTCAATGTCACTACGTAGAGAGTCCATGTCGATGTTGCGAAATTTTCTGTAGCTCAGTTGTTTCTTGAGATTCTGCGGCCTTGTGAGGTTTGCTGAAGCAACAATTGCAGAATGATCTGAAGTTAGCGAAGATAACATGCTGACACGGCGGATGATATCAGAATCTGAGTCTCTAGTGAAGAGTAATGCGCCCCCCCCCCCCCACGGAAGAAAGCAGTAACTGCATAACTGCTGAGCTGAGATAAATGCGATTTTGTGTTTTTTTGCAGATTCTTCAAAAACACAGAAACATTCAAAAATAATTTTGTGGTATGATTATGCACCATACCTAGTTGTCTAACAATACCTATGAAAAAAAAAATATGTTTCCATTATTTTTTAAATGTTATTTAGGAAAATGCAGTTACTGCGGTGGCTCACCCTTGTTTCTGGGTAGTTTCCCCACGGAAAAAAGCAGTAACTGCAGACGGCCAGGAGTCTGCTGTTTTCCCCATGGAAAAAAGCAGTAACTGCACATGTCACATGACCATAGGAGGAGAATTGTTACCACCACCAGGTTATAAAGTTCTTCTACTTTCTGGTTAGTCTAGATCTATAAGATCTAGGACCTAACGCTAGACCTAGACTAGGTCTTGTCGATTGAATGGCATTCTGTGTAAAAATAAGGTACATGTAGGCCTACCCTAATTTAACTTTGAAGTGCCCGGCCTTGCCCCTGACACAAGACCCTGGACTAGACAATAAAATATCAAGTCTTTTCGTCTTAGATCCTAGTCAAACTCTGACATTACACTTAAGTTAGACTACAGATCTATGCCTAATGTTAGTGCTAGACCTAGAGCTATTACGTTAGATTAGGCCTACTGACATTTTGTCTAACACTAAACAGTTAACAATAGATCTACTCTGTAACGTTAGATCTGGTACGCGTCAGACCTATAGGGCCTACATTTAACGTTAGACTAACGTTAGTGTATTAATACTAGTGCTCATCTCCCTTCAATATATTTTCAGCTCACCTAGATTTTCTGGTTCTGGCCAAAGCCATGGCTACCATGACTTTTCCTCTGCAATTCATGATAGATTTACAGGCATGCCTGGACCGCAGAAACTGTGTGACAGCATGGTTAGCACTGGCATGCATCACTCAGACTGATACGTACCAGACCTGCATGCAATACTGTGCAAGTGATGACTGTGATGTGATGCAGTGTTTAGCTAGTTACTGTGCAGTATGCTGCAGAATTTACGCGCATGCAGCTAGCTGCACGCGTATTCTACACTGTGAGCGCGCTGAGTCTGCCAGGTTTGCTAGTCTCCAGAAAGAAGCTTTTTGTACAACTTGTCATATGATTCCCTCCGGGCAGAGTCAAGTTACTGGTGAAACAATCTTTTTTATATCTACTCCCCTAAATTACGGAAGAAACTGCTGTTTACATTGTTAAAAAAAATAGTAGAAAAAATAAATGGTATTAGGGGAAAAATATACAGGAAGGACTATACAGAGTCTGAATGATTAGTCTAAATTGTTAGTTACTGCTTTCTTCCGTGGGGAAACTTGCAAAGTTGAATCAACTGGATGCAGTTACTGCTTTTTGCAAAAGTGAAAAATTGCATTTTTGGTCACTTTCATTTTTTTTTTTTTGGGTGCAAAACTGACCTATTAACATTGGAGAGCATTGGGTTAACTATTCATTTTTGCAAAAAAGTAAACATTCATAAAAATGTCAGTTACTGCGTTTTTCCGTGGGGGGGGGGGGCAGAGTAGGTCCAGTGTAGTAGAAAATGCATGCCGGAATTATTGAAAAGTAACCGCTATTCTTCAAAATGTTTGTCAATGCTCCTAATCTGCCCCCCCCCCAAGGAAAAATGCAGCATCTAACATTTTTGGCGATTTTCACTTTTTTGCATAAATATAGTCAGTGGGCAATCCTTCTTCATATGACATATTCAGATTTTTGAAAAAAAAACGTTTAGAAAGCTACTTTTCCGTAACTGCCAAACGCAGTATCTACACTTAACTTGCACTTTCCCCAAGGAAAAACGCAGTATCTACATGATGAATATTTCCCCAAGGAAAAACGCAGTATCTACAAAGCTAGTCTTAATTACCAGACACTGTTATTTATATATGTGAATACTTTGCCGGTTGTTCTGTAATTTGAACGTAAATTACTTTCTTTAGATATACTTGCTCAATAATAAGACATAATGTTCAAAATATCTAACCGAAACAATACTGATTAGTAAATATTTTGATGAGATCGTGATCCTAATATAAAACACAGTGTGTGATTAAGACTAACCGAGTGCACATTAAACAATACAACACAACACTGACAGCTTGCAGCTAGCTGCACTGATGCTGCTGCTGCAGCAGTCAGCACAGGGCCCGGCTAGTCAGCATACAGTGGGAGTGTGTACTTGGAATAAAACAAAATGTTGTCGTGGGGAAAATTACTCGTGAGCCTAGCCCTCAAGAAAAATTTATCTGCAGATAATGAGTAAGTTATTCAAAACTATTTCAGTATTGAAAGAATAAAGCTGATTGTTTGTCACACGAAGCGAAGTAAACACAAATGCATGTTTGTCACACGAAGCGAGGTAAACACAAATGCATACACGTACATTTGTGTTTACTTCGCTTCGTGTGATAAACGATCAGCTTTATTCTTTCATATTCTACCTCAATGATGAACATTATCCGTACTATAACTTGTTGTGAAGTAACTTTGTTAGGCCTAGACCCTTGTCAAAATTCCTCAGGCTCCGAATCCGAAAGTTTCTTCGAAAGGCAATAGGGCCTAACAGTTAGATCTATTTGTGTTGTATCGGATAAACGTCATGTTATGTAATATGTTACAGTCACCCTCCCTTAGATCTAAGTCTAAGTCTTTTAGACTTGTCTAGACAGTAACGTTTGAGTCTTGCGTCTCTTTTCTAATGTTAGACTTAACGTTAATCAGAACTTTCAGGGTTCGTATTCCGAAAGTCTAAAGAAAGATCTAGTGTAGGACTTGAATAGGCCTACTCTAGGGCAGGCCTGTAACGTTAGTAAGAAGTCTAAAACTTAACCACTTTTTAGAATCCTAAGTCTAGTGAAGTGTCAATGTTCAATTATCTACTCCATACCATACTGTCTTAAAATTACAGAGTGGACAATACTATAGATTAGGGTCCATGTGAAAAATAGGTACCCACGGTAAATGGACGAAATAGAGACAGTTAAGAATAAGTTGTATTTTAATTCTTATCGGATCTAGACTGTGTCTAGACCCTAGTGAGACTGGGTTGCGTAAAATGCATGCATGATCCCATGCTGCATGCTACATACCTTACAAGTAAAAAAAAGTTACATTACAAATTTACATGACGTTAAACTTAGGTTAAATCCAGAAGGAATAGGCCTAGAGAGCGGATGTCACTTCATTCTAGACCGGTTCTAGATGCATTTTTTTTTTCTAATCAAAGAGTCCTGGCTCGTGTAGGGCTTAAACCTTCTGCAGTTCTATTTTTTTTTCTGTGACCATCGTGCATGTAAAGCCTGAGGCGCGACGGTAGACTCGTGTAGCCTGCTACGTAGCCAGCCTAGAATAAACGATATAAAAACTAGACCTAGTCTAGATCGATCTAGGTCCAGACATCCGATTTATATTTATTTTGGTCTAGACAGAGTGTAACCTAGACTGTACAGATCTAGATCTAGTATTCTAGATGCTAGTTAGCGGCTAGGCCATGTATCAGTGATGTAGCATCACATTGCAGCCCTGGCAAGCTTCATATTAAAGACGTATCGACGCAACGTTAGGCCTACAGCAAGATCGGTCTGGGATACACTTTTAAGCAAAACGTTCCAGGAACGATCTGTTATTTAATAATCTTATGAAGCCTGCTCTGTAATCAGGGCATAAATGGGGGGGGGGGTGGAGGATGCATCCCCCAGGGCCAAAGAATACTTGAACAATGATGGTTACATGCATACATAATTATGGCAGAAGATTAATCCTAGTCATTCCACTGTAGATACTGCGTTTTTCCTTGGGGAAATTCGATCCATTGTAGATACTGCGTTTTTCTTTGGGGAAATCAGTCAATTGCGTGGGGTTTCCCCAAAGTATCTACATTTTCATCAATAACTGAAAAACAAAACAAAAACACAAAATGATATTTTCCAGGAAAATTGGTAGCTAGATAGACTAAAATTCCACAATGAAGGAATTTTTCAAAAGAGTATATTTTCCAGGGGCTTTGGCAAAAAGATAAAATGGTGAATATCTCGGTTGTTTAGAAATGGAGCTGGATGTAGATACTGCGTTTTTCCTTGGGGGGGGGGGGGGCAGTAATATTGTTTGTTATGTTTGCCTTTTATTGTTCCATATTCCACATTTCAACAAATAGATAAATCATAAACATAATAATACAAAAGCAGGGATGAATTGTGAAGTACACGAGTTTAGACAATTTAACATGTGAAATACATATGAGGAATCTACATAGAAGCATTGCTTGTAGGGTGTAGATTCCCAGATGCTGATTTGAGATTAATTCTTACTTGATATTTACAATTGAAAGGATCTGAATGGATGAGCGCATGCATGCATGCAGCTCTCACTGCTCTCCAATTTTGTTGGCTGTTTGGTGACTTTTTGTTATTACTTTTGGAGAAGATTTTCCCCACTACAAGAACTAAGTACCAGGAAGGAGGAGGACTTTGTATGACATTTGTATTCGCCTGGTTGCCAAGATTTTACATCAAATGGCATTTGTGACCCCGCACCTCAAAACAAACAAAAAGTCGCCAGACATGAATTTTTAGTTAAGAACGTATTCTGAAAGAGCAGACTTTAGGCTTTAAAATGATGTATAACTCAAATCAAATGGACTCTTTTAACCTATCTAAATATTGGAAAGAAAGCACAAACTCAGGAAAAGTGTGATCTGAGAAGAGAGGCTCTGAAGTACAGTGTCTATTCAAGCGCTTAATCTTTACCAAACCGTGCTGGCTGTGCGATGAATGGGACAAAAAACAGGAAGTAAACCACCAGAGTAACAACAATGAAGGGATTATCAGATTAAACTGAAGTTAAGTATGCCTCATCAACACATTCTGCCCATAATTAATATCAACTTTCAAAGCAGTAGCACTATCCTTTCAAAAGTTATTAAAGTTGAAACTGAAGAGTGTGGACAAGATTTTTCAGAAATGAAAATGGGATTCTAAAAACACACCTAATCACACTATTCTGCCTAAAATGTTCGAGATAAACTGCTAAAACACACATTTTCCTGCCCGTTTTATGACACCAAATTTTAGCATAATGTAAAAGAAGACCTGCCCTTTCAGAAAGTATGAAAAAGTCAAGTTCGGCTAGGTTGACCCATTTCACTTATTTTCAGTCCTCACGCAAAATCAGTGTGTGCGACTTTATGTTCGTTTTGAGGTGCACGGTCACATTTTGTTTGTTTGACCAAGGAAACAGCCAGGGAAGCCGTATATGCCCCATGCAGTAAAGCACAACCTGAGGTGCTCACTCGTGCATGGCTGAGTGACATTGACTGTGCTTGCACCTGCCCTGTCTCTGAGCTGAGGAAAGCTGCTTGATCACAATGGGGGCTCTGATTGTGATTGGAACCCTCACCCTTCTTCCTCATCTGAATGGATCCCATAGCTCAGCCCTCACAGCGCCAAGACCTTTTGTGAAGCAGCTATACACTCGTAAACACTTCATACCAAGAAGGATCCCGTATTATTCTAACAGCCAAGCGTCTTCCGATGTGAATTGTTTAGAGCTGGAGATGTACACCCAAACCCAGGCCCTGTACAAGATGGCAGCCAGCTACATGGTAACCATGTAAGCAACAAGTACAATTGTCTTACTTCGAAACAGCTGTCATACGGATGTCATGGGAAGGCGAGATTACCCAGGCAAGTGTACTCTACCATTAAAGCTCTGGGTTTGAATCGTGTTCGCCCAATCCGTCATGGCTTTCGTGGTGGTGTGAAGATCAGAGGCCGTCCTCCCCAAGAAACAGCACCTGTCTCACAATACGGGATCGGTCAACAACCAATCCCAGTGGTAATTTCACCATCACCCCCATGTTACTCTAAAGGTACAACCGGTGTTAGACACCACTGTTTTAGTAGACATAGTAATCTGATCCAGTGCAAATCCAGTGCTCTGCCAAAACACTATCGACAGATCAAGTTTGCTCTATGGAATGCAAGGTCTAGCTGTCAAAGCCCGGGGTTGGTCAACAGCAATATGTGATTTTGTGCTGTCACAGCGCCTCGACATCATGGCCCTAACCGAAACCTGGCTAACAGGTACTGATCATGACAACCACGCAGTTGCTGACATTCACAGGACACTATTAAACAGGATTCAAGATGTTCCATGTATATAATCAGGGCACAGTCGGAGGTGGAGTGAGTCTTCTGCTACGAGGTGGATTCAATGAAAACCGTAGCTTACAACTGGAATCATTTGAATATATTGACTTAACCTGTACATCACACATCACTTCTTCATTTCGAAAAGTTGTTCTCTACAGGCCACCACCTTCTAGGAAAAATAGAGCTACTATAGGATCCTTCACCAGAGAATTGTCGCTAGTATTGGAGGTTCTGATATCATCCCGACAACAGTTTATGTTGGCAGGAGACTTCAACATTCATTTCGAAGATCCTGCAAATAATGATTCAAAGAAATTACTTTCGGAATTATGTGAACATCCCGACACATCGCAGTGGTCATACTTTGGACCTGCTGATTGCTTCAGAAGAGGACAATTTTGTCTCTTGTGTTTCAGCAACTCATTCTCTGCCTTCTGATCATTTTGCTGTGCTGTGTACTCTAGCTGCTGCTCGTCCGCTCTCTGTAAAGATGCAGGTTTCTTCACGAAATATGAAAAACATTGATGTGGTCAGTTTCCAATCTGACATTCCCAAGTCTCGCATAATGGCTGACTTGGTAGATAACCCCGATGCACTAACTCAATTCTATGGCGCAGAATTTCGTAGAATCTTTGACGAATACACTCCCATGGAGAAGAAGGACGTTGTTGTGCGACCGCATGCTCCATGGTTCTCACATTCACTTCGTGAAGCAAAGAAAAAGCGAAGAAAGAATGAGAGAGAGTGGATGAAATCTGGTCTACCTGTTCATAAAGAATTCTACCAGGCACTGTGCATAGATTACAACAAATTCCTGTACCACGCAAAGACCGAGTATATCTCAAGAAAGATCAACACCGCTGATCAACGCAGTCTTTACCGCATGGTCAAAAGCCTGTCTTGTCCTTCCTCATCGATAGCGCCTGTGCTGCCACCCCACCACTCACCGGAGCAATTAGCTAATGACTTTGCAAAGTTTTTTGATCGGAAGATAGAACGTCTACGGAATAACTGCCATGCTGATGGGCAAGTTTATAAAGATCTCTCACTTCAATTACCCAGGAAATGTACCATCACAATGTCTGAGAATGTCTCAGAAGAAGTAATATCAAACACTCTCAAGGCAGCTTCTACCTCCTGGTCAGCACTCGATCCTATTCCTCCATCATTGCTGAAAAATTGTATGTCCAGTCTGCTGTCCCCCATCTCAAAAATTGTCAATGCCAGTCTGCAAACAGGTCGATTCCCTCCTTCTCTGGAGCACTATTTAGTCCGTCCACGTCTGAAAAGAGACTGAGGGACTGCCACATGATGATTTCAGCACCTATCGGCCTATTTCTAATCTGAGCTTCATTGGAAAATTGATCGAAAAAGCCACTTGTGCACAGATCATAGAGTACCTCTGTGTACAAGACTTAATTCCTTCAACGCAGTCTGCCAATAGGAAAAACTACATCGTAGAAACGGCCCTCTTGGAAGTCTATAATGAGATCCTGCTGGCCCTAGATTCACACAAGGAAGCCATCCTCGTCCTTCTTGACTATAGTGCTGCATTTGACACCGTGGACCATCCCATCCTCCTTCGAAGGCTGGACGAAAGGTCTGGGTTCCGCTGAAATGTCCTTGAATGGCTAAAATCCTATCCGAAAGACCGGACACACAGTGTGCAGATTTAAGACGCTACATCTGATATCCACCATGACAGCTGTGGTGTCCCACAAGGTTCAGTTATGGGACCATTGATATTTACGCTTTACAGTTCTCCAATCATCGACATCATCAATGATCACGGCCTTCAACCAATGGTCTACGCAGATGACATACAGATTCTGGTCACTTTCAATCCGGACGATCGAGAGGTGTCAGTTCTCAAGCTCAATAAGTGTCTGGCTGACATAAAACGCTGGTCTGTCAACAATTGCCTTACATTGAATGACTCAAAGACTGAAGTTATCCATTTCTCCTCCAAGTTTCTTACATCCCCAAGTCCTGTGGCAATCAGTATCGGTGATGTCAACACAATGCCATCGTCCTGTGTTCGAAGTCTTGGTATCCTTCTTGACAGCCATCTCACTATGAAGGAACACATTAAGCAGATCTGCAAGTCTGCTACAGCTGCTCTTCGATGTATTGGCAAACTAAGACCCTACCTCACGAAGAAGATCACTCACACTTTAGTTCACGCTTTTGTTATCAGTAGGTTAGATAATTGTAAGAGTGTGTTGACTAATCTTCCCCAATTGGATTGTTATCATCTTCAAAGGATTCAGAACACTGCTGCCCACATCATTGAAAAGCTCGCCAATTATACATGTAGTGAAATCTCACATACTTTTACTCAACTTCACTGGCTCCCCGTTGAAAAGCATCTCATATTTAATGTTCTCCTGTTAGTTTATAAAGTTCAAAATGATATTAGTCCACAATATCTCAAGGAATTGATTACCTGACCTGTCTCCATACGTAGTCGTAGATCACAACATCAATCCCTTCTCCGCTTCCTAAAGTTAATACAAAGTTTTATGGTGACAGGTCTTTCTCAGTTGCTGCCCCAAGATTGTGAAACTCACTACCACAACATATCCGTCAGTCATCTTCATTGGTCTCATTCAAATCTTCTTTAAAGCCCAAACAAAGTTCTGGTACGCCTGCAAAAGTTGTCAAATTTTGCTCCAAAATGTGAACGTATGCCTAGGAAATGTGCAGAATAGCGCTGTAATAACAAGATATTCGATGCTAGACTCGGCTAGACCAGGCTAGACTCGGACTCGGGGATAACTCGGCCTTGCTTTGCTTGACGGCGAGATGAGTTGTATTGATTGTCCCTCTGGATTGTACAGCGTTGTACTATGCATATGGGAGCGGCCTGTATAAACTACATTGTAGCGTTCTGGCTACTCGCAGTGACAATGACAATGACAATGACAATGACAATGACAATGTTTTTTTATTTTCCCATGTCACTCAAATATAGAGTATTGGGGAAAATCAAATCATAGCACAGATTAATAACACGAAAACGAAGAAAAATACAATTTATAACTACTATTTACATTATTTACAAATCAACAGCAAAGCACAGTAGATTATATACATTTGATATAATTGGCAAAAATCTTGAACGAAATGCGTTTGATAAACTATTTACATTATTTACAATCAGCAGTAAAAACAACAATAGAATAGATGCATGTATGCATGAATGAAAATCTTGACTGAGTATGTATGTGGTTAATTAATATATCAAAGTATGCAGATGTTTTTTTGTTTTTTAATATCTTAGATTATATTGATTAAAATTTCTGCTAGGCAACACCGGGTATTAGCATTATCATTTATAATTGCTATCTGGATCGAAATCAAGACACTGTTACAATATGAGATTGATTTAAAAAAGAGTGAAAAACAAAACAAAACAATCCAAATAATTAAATATATATACAAACAAGGAAAAAACCGACGAAACACAACTGTACAGTATATATACATAATAATGAAATAACAGAATTAAGATATCAAAAAGGGAACAATGCTAACGTTTTATGTTAAATGGATCTTCATTATCTCTATCGAAAATTTAGCTAGATTTAGCAGTTCCTTATTACATTCTGTATTGAATAACTGATTCATCTTCAATGTATTTGGGCGGATCCTAAAATACGGTTTGACAAACTTTTTTCTGCATGACTCCATCTTTGGACATTCAAATAAATAATGAAATTCATCCCCTATCCGACCCAGGTTACAAAAGCTACACAGTCAGTAATGGTCCGAGTTGTTACAACGCGCGCATCAAAAACCTCTTTGGCGCGCATGCAAAATTAGTGTGCGCCTCTCAAGCACCTCTAAAAACAATCAAAGACACTTGATAAACAACAACAAAAACTTCAAAGACCGCGCGTCTCAGCAACTGAGATACTGCGTATACTACTTGTATACTTTGAGGACCGCGCGCTGTCCATTTGTTTTGTACAGAATTAGCACGAACTTTCCTGTCTACTCATCAAGGCCTCGTTTGGTACCCGTAGTATTATAGAGTACTGATGAACATGGCGATCACGAACTGTGTGTATATTGTCTGAAATAGGGTCGAGTTTTCCCTGAGACCGAGTTAGTCTGGAGCCTTCTGGAATAAAAGTCGGTCTACTACCGACTTTTATTATTTTTCTCAAAATACTCCAAAACGACTCGTCATTCCGGCAAACCGCGTCGGCCAGGTAAGTTTCTTTGTAGACTCTTTCGATATATTGCAAGCAAATATGAAATGGTGCCAGACGGGTTCTCAGGCCCTTACCAGAACTTTGTTTTCACTCTAAAGACTTATCTATTTGTGAATTGATATTTCCTTTTTTCTTGTACATGTGTGTGTGTATTGAAAGTAAAATGTTAATTACAATATGTTTTGTAATGAGATTGTAAAGCACATGTGGAACATTTATTTGTTTTATGCGCTATAATAAATTTCATTATTATTATTATTATTATTATTATTATTATTATTATTATCAATGACAATTTGTGATTTGAGGAAATGTAAACGTCGAAGATCACCCGAGCGAGGTACAAGTCAGATACAGTGTACAATAGCAGAAATACAAAATATGCACAAAGAAGGTCCGGGAGATGATAAGAAATCGCGAGCGAGGCACATGTTACATAATCGATAATGACAGTAATACGAAGTATGAACAGGGAATGTCGAGAAGGATTGAAGAATAACTTTAACTCTAAGTATGAATTATTGTTTTTTTATCAAAAGCACATACGGTCCGTACAGACAAAACATCGAAGAAAACACATCGGGTAGACCACCTGAGTTTAACTGATACTAGTCCGATATTGAAATAATATAAATCCTGGATCTTAATTGTTCTACTGAAATAAAAAAGGCATTCGTGTGTTCAAGAGATGTAGCGAAGTAAATTATCCCAATCTTCTCTGTACCCATAATAAAGAATTACGTCTAGCTGTACAACAGTTTTCCCATGCCAGGATTCCAGAGTAGGATACGATGTATGCAGAACATGCTTAGAAAAACACTTATACATAACACCTACACTTTTTGATAATAATTTACGCAGAGAATTGACATGAACTTTGCATGTCAACTTACAATCAATACAAAGACCAAGGAATTTAATATACTCAACAAGATTCAATTCCACGTCGTTTACGAGTAACTTGCCCGGTAAAATACTGATTATATAGCTAAAAACCATACGAAGTGTTTGTTTGCAAAAAAACCGATAAGTCCATATTTGCCAAATGGAGATATTTGCGATTAAAGGTCAAGAAAAACAAAGAAAATAAGATATTTTTTTGCTTCTTTTGACCATAACTTCAAAAATGTACCTTTATATGTAATGACCAATATATCGTTTAAAAGTTATTATTTTGTACTTTATGACCGAGACCGTACTTCAAACTCTTCATACATTTTGTCTTAATCAAATTCAGTAACAATTTATTCGCCTGAATACACTTAGATACTGACTTTGATTCAGTATTAATGGTATTTAATAAAGAATGCTGGTGTCATCGCAACAAATAGAAAATAAAACAGAGAGGACCATTCATATAAAGAATAATCAGTAGAAGACCTAAAAGTGATTCTTGAGGTACCCCACAAGGTATAGGCTGTGAACTGGACACACGGCTATTCAAAGTATCAAACTAAGATCTTCCAGCCACGAATCCCATAGTGTTGAAAGTAGGTGATCCGAGTATCCTCTCGGATCAGCTTCTTTGTCTGTACTGATTCTTTGTTTTTCTTCTTCTTTATTTCTTTATTTCTCCCCAAATGTTGTGAAGAAGTGAAAAAGGTCTTTGAATATCAAAATCAAACTTACACCATAAATGTCTCGTGTCCCGAAGACGACAGATTTAATGTGATCATAACGGTCAGTCGACTGTGACGTCTCTATGACGTCATTACCTGAAATCACATTCTCACCCATATCACATTAATGGAATGGAATTTCCCAAATGAAATTTACGTCTCATATAACTCACAATAAGCGCTTTCTACGCATATTCTCAAATTTCATCTTTACATTTAAAACGTACGCGTAAGCGCGTGTTGAAATATTTACATGCTCCAATCGAACTCATTTTTGTTTTTTGACACACGTTTCAGATCATTTGGAGCATTTTTTTGAAAAATTGTAAAAAAAAAAAAAAAATGGACGGACTCGTGTGCGCGCGCACATGTACGCACATGGATCGGTTGTCTAAAATATCAAGGAATAATTCTACTAAGTTTCAAGTCGACAAGACTCAATATGACGTCATACGGGCCCATCAAAGTTGAAATTCCGCGCGCGCGTCAATGGCGATACATATAGTGCATATATACTAAAAAAAAAAAAAAAAAAAAAACACTGATTTTAAATTCGATTTAACTCGTCAGGATGGACAGTGACCCCCAATTTTCTTTACATATTCTGAAAGCTGGCGAGTTGTACAAATCATTTCATTGGTGTCCGATACTGGAAAAATTATTAAAGGTTTCAAATTCCTTTATGAAATTCTAAAAAAAAAAAATTGAACCACATTTTCAAAATGACGTCATAAAATTTACAGTTCACTCTTGTGTATCTCACTTATCCTTGACAAAGTTCCACCCAGATTTCAGTATGTTGTAGCTTATGCTCTTTCAGTAATGTTCAAGCAAAATTTTGATTGGATGACATCATCACCTGGTAAAAATGGATTGAAAGTAACCTTGTCAAATTTGACAAGTTCACGTGTTATCTCTATCATGGGAGTGCAGTTTTCCTGGAAATGAAAATTGATATGACTGTCTTTATCGAGCACTGGCTCACTTATCAATACCCTTCCATGAATTTCTTCCAGATTGAAATATGTTGTAGGTGAGACTTCCATTTTTTCATTGGATGTCGGGATTACGTCGAAAAACTTGGTTAAAATTGACACTTGGCTTCTATGTAGCGTCATTTTGCTTAACTCTTTATTTGCCATGGTGGAAACCCCCTGTGTGCCACGTTATTCTGAGACACTAAGGTAGTCATGCTTTGAGAAAGATTTTGTTTTTCCAATCTATATAACTTCTAAAAAATTTTATTAAGCTGGATATAATAGTGAGCAAAGTTGAAGAGGAATGTCAAGCTTTGCTTTGATATAAATTGTATGACAAATCTATTTCTATTTAATTTTTTAATGACCGGTTGCTACATTACTGCACAGGCATGACTTTTGCATATGAAACCGTGAGAGAAATTTAGAATTCTCGCTATCGCCAATGACGTAAAAAGTACGCGGATGTGGCTTTGTCGTCAAGATTTAGTGCACTTCCTGGACTGGGCACTTCCGGCGCGGGGTATATTTTGCATAGCGCTAGCGTGCGCGTATGTGTACCTTACCTATAGCGCCGCGCCGACTACGGGTACTAGTACAGTAGGCGGCTGTCGTACCCGAGCCAGCCAGTGGCCAGGCCTGTGATACTCGTACACTGTAGCTATAGCCCCCGCATTGCCCTAGGCGGACCGCCGGCCTTGCATTAGCATGCACCGCACGCATACAAGTTAGACGTACCATAAACAGAAAGATCCGTCTGTCCGGAGGGGCCTTTTATTTATTATTATTTTTTTTACGTTATCGCTCTCCTCCGTGAAGGAGGGGATCCGTGAAGCCAGACGCAGTCTCCGCGGAACATTTCCCCGACGACCAGGTACAGACCGATCTTTTAGTCAAGACGTATCGGTACATCATACTGCTTGAACATGCGATCGATTTGCACATCACTGATAAGTCATGTCTGCATACGCTGAAAATAGGCCTAGTACTGGAAAATATAGGTCCACCTGGATATCGTCATAGAATGCCCATCATTTTTATTTGTTCTCTGTCGAGGTGCCGCGAACACAATCGGGAATGAACCGTGATCTCGAACTTATCCTGTCTCCGAAGCATTCTTCCAAGCAAATAAGTCGCATGCGCACGCGCGCTGCGCTATGGAGTCACCCGCAAACTTCACCCAAGCGGCCATGTCACGTCTCGCATGCCAGTAAGGGTCCTATTTCTGTAGATTTTTTTCATTTATTGTCGGGCAAAGAAGACTTGGAAGCCTCGCAGTAACAACCCATAGTCGTATTTATAGCAATTTCTCAAGAATAGAGAAATTTCAAATCATATTAAAGGAACTGACTGGTTGAGGTGGGGATTCATGCTCTGAATATTCCTAAGTGACATAATGAGAAACCTCTAATGAAATAGTATTATGAAAGAGCAGTAATTTTAAGAAGGATTCAACGTTTATTTGATGAAAATTGGTTTTCAAATGGCTGAGATATCAAAAAAAAAGTGATGATAATAAAAGGCGACAGGCCACGCCTTTTATTAGGATCTCTTTGTTTCACCTTGTTTTTGGGTATCTCGGCCATTTCGAAACCGATTTTTATCAAATAAACTTTTGATACCCCTTAGAATTGACGCTCTTTGACATCTCATAGAGCGGTTTCTAAATATCTCGCAAAACATTAAAAGCTAAATCCTTACCTCAGCCAGAACTGTACAAACCCTTTAAGGCGAAAGTTCAAGTCGAGGAAACAGTAAGTACACGTAGAATACAGTCGGTTGTACGTGTGAAGAGCATTAGTCACGTATCACCAGGGGCGGATCCAGGAATTCCGTAAAGAGAGGGCGCGTTTATGAAATTAAAGGGGGACGCACGCACCCATCCCCCCATTTTTTCTTTTTATTTCTTTTGTTTCAACAAAAAATAAAGGGGGGAGTCGTGCGCCGGTTGCGGTCCTCCCTGGATCCGCCCCTGTATTACGCGCGTACGAGCGGAAGTGACTTGGCTCCCTGACTATCCCATAATGCACCGTAAATGACGCTTAAATCAACATCCGCGTGCTTTTTACGTCATTGGCGATAGCGAGAATTCAGACGCACATCTAGTTTGGAACACCGCTTGATAGTCAATCACCACATAGAATGTAAGTTGTATGTACAAGGAACAAAAGCGCGAGAAAAGCTTTCATTGTACCGCGGGATTAGGCGATGTATCGATCGGTTTAAGCGGATTAGTGCTTTTGAGCGGAATATGCGAAGTTGGCATGCCGTGGACTGAGTGAGACGTGCGAACATGGCACATAAAGAGTTAATACACAGAGCCTATGGAGGATGAAATAGCTCAGTGGATAGCGCATCCGACTTTTGATCGTAAGGTCCCGTGTTCGAGGCTCACTCCAGCCAATTCTCTTGCTTTTTTAAACCCTTCTATTTTTTCTTTTTCTTCAGTAAGTCTTGTTCTCCCTTCCCAACTTAATATTTTTATGATCCTTTTGTTCTTCTCCTTTAAATTTCCAGACAATACCTTAACTTTTTCTTTATTTTTCTTTCTTTCTTTCACTTTCTGTGCAATAGATGAAGAACAACAGGTCCTTTCAATTCCATATTTTGCACATGTTTAGATCATATCACGAACATCATTTCATAAACTTAAAACTACTTCTTGCGACACCATTTTGGGTAGGAAAATTAAGGTCAAAGGTCAAACGCGTTCAATCCTGTATCTTGGTAAATACATGTCCTATCCTTCCTACATTCTGCACACGTAAGGACCATGTTGCAAAAAATATTTCACAAAATAACCACTTTTTGCTCAGATTGCAATTTGGCTGTGATAATTTTGGTCAAATGTCAAATACATTTCATTCTGTAACCTCATTAGTGCATGTCGCCGCCATATTTTGCACACATATGGGCCTCGATAGATGGATCACTTTTTTTTTTTTTTATAACAACGCTTTGGTAGGACGCCATTCTGGCTGTGCAAATGAGGTTGAAAGGTCAAATTTTCTTTATTTTGTATTTTGCTTGCTAAAAGCTCAATCGGGGATAACTGCGACCAGCCCCAACGCGTAGCGTAGTGGGGCTGCGCACTGTAGTATTCAGGATCATGACAGCGGTAGTATCGTGGATAAAATTCAACTTCAAATCGAAAAAAAAAAAAAATGTTTTCAATTTGAAGACTTACAGGTGAAGTTGAAGTCTTGACAACATGTAACATGCAACGTTTGGTTCTGCCAAAAATATTCCCTTTCTGTTCGAATTGATGACTTTAATGTGACTCGCTCGAGAGGAACCTTGGAGAGCTACACTGAATTGACGGCCAGCGCATGCGCGCACATTTCAAATCCATTGACCGGGTAAGATGTCGCTCTCACAGGTTCCTCTCGACCGAGTCACATTAGTCAGTCAATCAGTTGCAATAAAAATACATGTATAATTTTATTGGAATTAAGCAAACATCAAAAGAAAAAAAGCTGCATTTTTTGAGATTGTTAACAAAATATTTTCTTATTTCATTATCCGTTATATATATATATATATATATATATATATATATATTAATATATGTATGTATACATATTTTTTTTTCTTGGCGTCTATCGACGAAAGAAGTGGTCTGGTAGTTAATCTCTTTTTTTCCAGCCTCAATCACGAGGCCTCGTCGAAAGGCTACAGACGACATTCAATACCGGGCCAATTCTTCTTTCAAGGCCCTCTGCCATCCTCAGTCTATTCCACAAAATGTGCCCTCCGTGGCGACGAATTCGCCGCCTTTGCCGAGGGCAGGATCATTCAGTACAACCAGCAACTTCTTTTGTTGTTAGAGGGCGTTAATATTCTAGGAAGCAAAATGATTCAGGCAGATGATCTGATACTACACCGTGCCCAACAACAGCTACCAGAAATATCGTTTACATCATATACTTTTGAAGTCAAGCTGTTAACCGACTGATTAGAGATTAGAGATTATCCATTCTCATGTACGTCAAACCTCCTTCGTGATTGAATTTTATTGGCTATCACAGTCAATAAACAATTCAGTATATCATTCGAAAAATTCTTTGAAAACGCAGTTTCTATCATGCGAACTGAACTAATCTTTTTCTCTTTCAGCCAGTATTGACTTTCGCTTTGTTCGCCTGCTACCGGTTCGGAATCACGGGTGTCTATTTCTTCGCGTTCTTCATAGTCAGTGTCGTAAATAAAGAGGAGGAACTGGGCCCGAAGTTCATCATCTACCTCCCATTTTGGACATACGCTTCTACAACATGTTATGTTTCCCTTGCCTGTTTTAATGTTGTGATGGACCGCAAGAGGAGCAGGACGAATGCAGCATATGAAGGTACAGTGATGTAGGGAAAGAGCGAAAATTGAAGGGTAGGAGGAAGCTAACACGAGGGCAAACGACAGGGCCGGAAAAGCCCCTTTACAGAAACTGACTTCACACCAGCCTACAGTGCACCAAAAGGAAGCATATCTGGTTCTTTAAAAAGAATCAGTAATCCGGTACAAAATCACCCAAAATGTTATTCTTATGACAAAATCAAGAGCAATGAAAATCAACGGGAGGAGATTAATTTTGTAACAAAATTAGCGGGGAAGTGATATTGCAGCAGAACCAAACATGATTCCTTTTGGCGCACCATAGGAAAAAGCCCTGACCGATGCCCGTACCATGCTCGGTGAAAACGCGCCGTTATTCCACTGTTGACGGTTGGTTTCTTACACAGAGGTTACCCATGGCTGATAAAGACTTGCCTGAGTCTTACCTGTTTTATGCGGTGACTTGGTTTCGAGAATTATAAAACTTTGCAGATCCCTGCCATGATTTTTTTTTCCTTAATTCTTTAATCGAATTTCGTTCAATGCCACAAAATTCATATTCCCCAAAAACAAAACAGAACATCGTTCAAAGACAAAAAGCATTATTCCCAACACTGTACAAAAATATGTGAATCTTACCTTATGACTCATTTGACCAAAAACAAAATCCGTTACACATACACACATACACGCGCATATAAGAGTTCGGTTTCAAAAGGTACTACATCCATAATTTCAAGTTCTGAGAAAAACGTTGATTGTTGATTATCATATTTAGCAAGCTCAGACTGGACTGATATTTCCCCCTGTTATACTGCTAAATGATACAACACTAAAACCACTCTCTAAGAAAATCTAGGTGAATACATTTATTTTTAATGACTTAATCATTTTATATATTTTGTGGATGTGGTACCTTTTTGATTTGATTTGATTTGATTTCTGCCTTTTTCCAAATCACACATAACAAAAGAATACACATATTTAGAGATCAACATTACACGACACATATGCAAGCATACTGTCTTACAAATTAATTCAAAGTATATGCAAATAATTATGATTGAGTGCTTAGTACTGCAAAATCGAAAAAACAAAACAAAACATTCTTTTGACATTACTAGCCTTTTCCCCAATGTCCGATCGATATTTGCGCATTGCTGCTTTTCCATAGTGGCGGTGAGCCCCCTTTACTCTCTGAATCTGCTTTCAGACAATAATGCAGTGGGCCACATGCAACGTGGAATTTAGTTTTGATGACGTCATGTACGCGCAGATTGATGGCGTTGCTATGGGTTCGCCGTTGGGCCCAATACTTGCGAACATCTTCGTAGGCTATCATGAAAAGCGTGCGTTCGCTGATATAAGTCCTAAATGTGCCCCGTTAATGTATTATCGCTATTTTGATGATACATTTGCCTTGTTTCACAACCGCGTGGCGTGTGAGAATTTTCTTGCACATCTCAACGCGCTCCACCCGTCTCTCAAATACACCATAGAGGCGAATGGCTTTACTACTTCCGTTTATCGGAATTATACATTTACAGGTCAGTACACGTGATGGGACTCTTTTAGTCCCACTCGGTACAAAACCGGTCTTATCGGTATTCTCGTAGAAAGATCACAGAAAATGTGCTCTCCGTGCAAGCACGCTGCAGAGATTGATCGATCGCAAGGATATCTTGCGCGAAAATGGCTATCCTGACCGTGTGATTGATTACCATGTCTCGCGCAAACTGCACAGGCCCACAGAGACAACGGTCTTTGGACCTAGGAGATGCCCTATCTACACTCTTACAAATCCCGGGTCAGAATTGACCCTTTCCGGGTCAATTCTGACCCGGAAACTGGGTCTGTTGGGGTCATACACCATCCGGGTCAGCCTGACCTGGAGAAAAGAGTCGTTACTACATTAACCCCTTTCCGGGTCACCTTTCTATTCAGTGAAAAGGAAATCTGTTGACCCGAAATTGACCCGGAATTGACCCGGAAACTGGGTCTGTTGGGGTCATATACCATCGGGTCAGTATGACCCGGAGAAAAGAGTTGGTAATATGTGACCGTGCACCTCAAAACGAACATAAAGTCGCACACATTGATTTTGCGTGAGGACTGAAAATAAGTGAAATGGGTTAACCTAGCCGATTTTGACTTTTTCATATTTTCTGAAAGAGTGGGTCTTTTTTTACATTATGCTAAAATTTGGTATCATAAAACGGGCAGGAAAGTGTGTTTTTTTTAGCAGTTTATCTCAAACATTTTTGGTAGAATAGTGTGATTAGGTGTGTTTTTAGAGTTCCTTTTTCATTTCTGAAAAACCTTGTCCACACTCTTCACTTTCAACTCTAATAACTTTTGAAAGGATAATGGTACTGCTTTGAAAGTTGACATTAATTATGGACAGAATGTGTTAATGAGGCATGCTTAATTTCAATTTAATCTGATAATCCCTTCATTGTTGTTACTCTGGTGGTTTACTTCCTTTTTTTTTTTTTTGTCCCATTCATTGCACAGCCAGCACGGTTTGGTAAAGATTAAGCGCTTGTATAGACACTGTACTTCAGAGCCTCTTTTCTCAGTTCACACTTTTCCTGAGTTTGTGCTTTCTTTCCCAAATTTAGATAGGTTAGAAGAGTCCATTTGATTTGAGTTATACATAATTTTAAAGCTTAAAGTCTGCTCTTTCAGAATATGGTCTTAACTATCAATTCATGTCTGGCGACTTTTTGTATGTTTTGAGGTGCATGGTCACATATATTTACCCCTTTCTGGGTTACCTTTCTATACAGCGACCCGGAATTCTGTGTCACTGGTTTGTACCCTTTCCGGATCAGTTTGACTCAGAATCCGAATCCGTTGGGGTCAAAATCCATCAGGGTTAGTGTGACCCGGAAAGAATGGTCAGTAATATATTAACATAGTTATGCGCATGATATTCTTTAAGGTTATGTTTTCTATCTGGAATGACCCCAAAACATTATGTCCCTGAGGGACTTCTCATCACAGGCAATGACAGGTCAGCTTATTGAAATTTAAGGAGTTTCAATGATATGGAGGGCATGACAGGATTTCAAAAGAAAGATTGATGTGGAGGGTAGGTATAGAAGGTACATACACTGTATACATCTCTCTCCTTGCAAAACTTTGCATCAAGACCCATTCACTCATCTCTTTGGAACTCGTAGGTAATTAGCAAAAGTCAGAGACTGTTGTGACCAAGGGATCCCTGGAATTCCTCACTTGCTTGCTGGCGATAGCTTGATTGGCGGGCGAGCGGCGGGCCGAGGCGCCGGGCGCGCAAGCTGGGATTGCGACTGCTGTCGAGGGTGTTTGCGTGCAGCAGTCGCGTAAGCAATGCGTGCCGATCGTGAATTTCATGCAAGGAAAAGACCATAATTACACGAAAGAAACGCAACAAAATGTTAGAGAAAGGTGAGCAGTTAATATTTGAACGCACAATGTGATCACATCCAGAAACTGGAAGAAGAGAAGACATGCACAGCTCCATTCAGAAAGGGACTGGAAAGCGGAAAAGGTGAACTGCCGGCGGTTGCCTGCGAGATAACAGCGGTGAAATTTTGATGGAAAAAACGGCAATATCAGACAGATAGAGAGAGTACATAGGCCAATTGAGTATATGAATATAAGAACGACCCAAGTCCATGGAAGACCATTTCGTGTAAACTAAAAAAACAACTTTATATCTTTTTTATTAATTTTTGTCCAATAATATTCTATTTAACTGTGATGGGAAGGCAACATTGTATATACAAATTAAAACATATATTATTATGACAATTAACATTTACATCAATTGTGGAGAGGCCATTTTGTGTGGTGGACTTGGGTCGTTCTTTGATTCATATGGACTTGGGTCGTTCTTTGATTCACATACATGATATTCTGCTATAGAGATTAGAGAAGGATGAGAGAGGGCGCTATTATATGAATGTAAGAATGACCCAAGTCCTTCATTCTTACATTAATGTAAGATTTAACTCATTCATTTCAGGCACTTCCGGGATAATGAGGATTTATCATTTATACACAAGATGAGTCATTGCATAAGCGACAATTTCCCATGTCAAACTGAATTTGGCCAAAAATTGGACTTGGGTCGTTCTTATATTCAGGTCTTCAATTATTCGTTGACAATAGAGGTCCGCAGCCTACATATGGGGATGACAATGCAGGACAACGTCGGATGCTGGAATTCACCAAAGATGAGGTCAGAAATGCGATATGGAAGAGCGCTTCCGGAAAGGCTGCAGGACCGGATGGTATACTGGTAGAGATGCTACAAGCATCAGAAGACGAAATCCTTGACAAGGTCACAGAGATGATGAACGCAGTATATCGGGAAGGACCAGACGACTGGTGTAGATCAATCTTCATTGCTCTACCGAAGAAAGCAGGAACTACCAAATGTGAGGAACACCGAACCATCAGTTTGATGAGCCATCTAACCAAGATTCTTGTTCGTTTGCTAATGAACTGGATAAGAGGTCGAACATGCAATGAGATTTCACAGCAGCAATATGGATTTGCTCCAGACAGAGGAACACGGAATGCGATCTTCGTCATTCGCCGCTTGGCAGAAAGAGCTATAGAGAAGCAGCAATATCTGTATGTATGTTTTATCGACTACACGAAGGCGTGTGATAAGGTTAAACATGACGAATAATCACTGTTTAAGACACTCGACAAGCTTGACATTGATGACGAAGATAAAAGGTTGTTGGCAGACCTGTACTGGGGTGGTATTCTGAGACCGTTTTATCTCTGTTGTAAGTCTGTTGGAGCAAATCGGTATTCTGAACACCGTTCTATCTCTGTTGTAACTTGCGTTGTAACTTCTGTTGTAACTTGTGTTTTATCTTGCGCTCTCTTTGCCTGCGCATACCATTGTCTTAGGGTGTGCGCACGCGCGTACAAGTGGGCGCAAACCTGAACACCCATTAGATTACACGGTATTCTGAAAACTGTTTTATCTTCTGTTGTAAGTCATGCTCCGTGTAAGTCTATGCTTCTGAGATAAAACAGGGTGGAAGGTGTTTTAACTCTGTTGTAACTTTCGTTTTAACTTATGCTAGATAGTGAGATAATTCATTAACTCAACATTGCGGTACGCGAGTTCAAAATAAAAAAAATATACAAAAAATAAAAACAATGTATGTACAGAAAGGCAAAAGATAAAGCAGTTTGACAAAATGTAAACTCATTCCACAATACAAAATTTGGTAACAGTAACATTGCAACTACATTCGCGTAGCATAATATGCACATATAATAGATAAAAACACAAACAAATGAACAGAAAAGTTACCGGCACCGTCGGCAGTTTGTTTCAAGCACGAAAACACAAACTCAAAAGTACAAAACTTCCTACTATTATATATACCATGCCAAAGACCTTCTTTTAGAAAGTTTCCTCTGAATTATACTTAATTGATACTGGATATAAAAAAGTAAAAGTCATTAAACTCTATTTATGGTACCATTTATGATCATTCATCTTTCAAAATATTACACTTTTTTTTTTCTTTTTACGTGATCTCACTTTCTTCACCAATGAGAATTCATTTTCAGTACCTTTGGGTGTTTCAAAGATATTTCGTGTTTGTTCTACGAGAAATTTGAAAAAGCTGACATCGGATATTAAAATTGTCATAAATATCAAGAAGTCAATTAATCTCCTGAATGCCGTGAGTCTTAAGCGTGATAATTACCTATATCCCTCTAATGGACAATCCTGTGCCAAAATAATGATAATCATAACATTAGTAATAATAATGGCAATACTAATGATGATGATGATGACAATAATAATAATAATAATAATGATAACAAGGCATTCCAAGGGCCTATGAAGCGTATAGTTACCCATAAACCATGAAATTCGGATTCTTCTCACATACGCCAAATATCTTATTATTTTTTAAACAAAATTTCAAATACAAAGACTCAATTTGAGATAGCTTTTCGAATCCCCGTACCGCACCAACTATACGTCAAAACTGGAAAGAAGGCATAATGATCAAGCTTCTGTTGTAAATTATTTTATCTCTGGCTCTCTTTACCTGCGCATGTCATTGTCCTATTTGTGCGCACGCCAGAGAATGAACGCTTGTTAAAACGCGCAGAGTTAAGCAAGGCGCATTTGCCCAAAGGAGAGATCTTATTGGTTAAAAGAAAACTGTACTGACATTTTCTAATTGTCTGATAATTCTAATCTACATTTTTTTGATGCCTACTACTGGAAAGAGAGGATTGTAAAACCCAGGATAAGCCTGTAATGATTTTTTGAAAAAAAAAATGAAAACGAGCAAGCCATGGAACGATCCACACAATTTGGCCTACGTCACAGGTGCTCTTGGTGCACAACTCCGACATTAGCAAGACGAACTACATAATGCCAATTTACTGATGAAATCTCACACGAAGTACTGCAAAAGCTGTTATTTAGTATAATTGCAATATGGAGCTATAATAAACATGTTAAACAATATCTATTAATCTTTAAAAGCAATCTCTTCAACAGCTTTTTATTTAGATAAAACTTGTGGGGAAATTCCAGATATGCAAAATGAAATTGGCATCGTTATCCGAACGTGCTGCCCATAGAAGACTGCGTGTAAGTAACGTTACGCATTGATGATCATGATCGAGCGACTGATGGTTCGCCAGTTCAAACTATGTAACGTAGATGAGGGCTGAGTGAATCAATCTAAATCCAAATGTAGATAGACTCTCTTCAACGGCACGCACTATGATTTATGCTTAGTGAGATGAAAACGGTACCCAGTACACATAGACTCTGAAATACTAGAACTAGGACTAGGACTACTGAGCAGTCAAGGACGGTAGGTTCTACGTGGCAGTCCAAGTTTTGATGAGTAGGCCCTACACTCACTCACCGTCGACATTGCAGCTGTAGGCCCTATGTGCACAGCGCTAATAAGGCACAGCGTAACGTTACATACCCCTGCTGCCAGAACTTGAAGAAAGTCCAGACGAAAGTCCAGACTCCAGATCTAGATCTGTACCCTTGTCCTGCAGGCACTGTTGTTCCTGTGCTGGATTTTTCAGGTAAGGTATCTGCTTTATGGATTCCCGATGTTTTGTAGTCGAGATAAATCTCATAGTGGTGTTATTTACACCAAGGACTAATGTTAGATCAAAAAGTTTGTTTCAGTAGGCCTACGTACTAGGACCCATATCTCGGAAGAGTGGCCTGACCACGTAGATTCTAACACAGTGTCGCCGCTTCGCGATCCCGGCGCTGGTGTAGGTATAGTGCTAGCGTACTTCCGTATCCATGTAGATATCTCAAAATTCACCTTGCCAAATAGCACCAAACTCACAGGAAATATTTTATGATTCATATCCAACAGCTCACGTTAATTGGAAACAAATCACATGTCGGGAAGCGTAAGTGTAGATGTCGACTTTCCTGTCGGCGTCGCTAAAAATGATCTGCTCTGCGACTAACACGAGTGATTGCGGCCAGGCCCTACCTACCTGCTGCGCACGCACAGACTGAAGTTAGCCATTTAATATCATGAGACAAATCTTTCAAGTAATCGGGGGCAATAAATAAATTTACAAATTGTTTGTGGTAAATTGAATGAAAAATGTAGTTCCTATATCACACAAGTCGCAAAAATCATTACACTTTTGAGTTTAGTTCTCGCGTAAATTACCCGTTCGCACAGTACTAGTCGGCTAACTTCAGTTCTAGATTGTGCATCTTGCGTTCGCCAAGATCTCTCGCGAAGAGTGAGTTTTTTTGAGTGACGACTTGAAAGTCGACGTCAATATTGATACTTCTCGATTACTGATTTCGTTCAAATATAAGAGAATACTTTGAAATATGCTATGAAGTATATCCTGTAATTTTGGTGCGATTTGGTTTAGTGAAATTTGAGATATCTACATGGATATAGAACAGTACACAAGCGCCGCCTGCTAGCTAAATTAGGCCTAAGCGTCGTCTGCTACTCGATACGAATTAACTTTGAACTTTGAACTTTGAACTTTATTGAAAATAACACCTTTTTGCCCCGTGGGGGCATATAAAGGCTTAAACGTACATAACATGCAATGTAAACATAGTATCATACTATAACGATATAGAACATATTTACAAATAGTGTACAAAATATATACATGTATATACAGTTGTCAGCCGTCACTCAATCTGTGAATCAAGGCTTTCTTGGCAGTAAGCAAAATTAATTACTATGTAGTTACTTAAAGGGAAGGTTCAGCAGTGGGGTAGAGGGAGGTCTAAACTTAAAAAAAAAAAAAAAAAAAAAAAAAAAATGATTTATGATATCAAACAAAGACGATTATCATTTTTTAATACTTTGTATTAAACAAATAGGTTCTAAAGTAACAAAGTTACATTTTAATCGTAGTATACAATAACAAAGGGTTTTTTAAAGCAGTTGAAAGCTTCGATTATGTTCCACTATTGAACCATCCCTTCAAGTCGGAACCGGATAAATAATAATGGTGCATAAGCGAGCACTTGTAATCAGTAATAGTGAGAGCACCTGTGACATCATAACAGCCGGGCTCGTCAGCTCATTAGCATAATTATTCTAACCTAAAAAGTTCCATTTTTAACATTCCAAAGGGGCAGTCTTTTAACTTTATAATGCATGATCATATGAAAATACTGTGTCAATACTATTAGAAATCGCATATGCTTTTCTTCAACGAGATCTGTGAACTTCAAAAAACTCAGTTGAAATCGCCTAAATCGCTCATTTTTCGGGTAGTCAGGAACGCCCCCAGAAAAAGCAAGGACCGGTCACGTGCCTTGTCAGGTGACACTTTGACGTACGAGGGGGTATTCATAGTGCCGACTGTCTCGCCGTATACCGTACTTCACAGTGCAGTGAGTCTTGTGTATTTGTAGGAAAGTTAGAGAAAATATTTCAAGAAAATGCCGTGGAGGTGTGTCGTCACCGCAGCAAAGACACAAAAGATGGGTGTAAGTCTGCACAACTTCCCTAGGCTAAAGATGACGCCATTCGAACGAATTGGGTTTTGAGACTCATTTCATTTGCTGAAGCGAGCCCAGCAGTGCAGTGCAGTGCAGTGCCAGTGGGATGCATGCGATGAATGGTTCTTCTATTCAACGTATAGTCGTCAGGTTGTACAGCCTCGTATGCAGTGATCGCTTGGAGGAGTGGAGCCAAGTACATGTAAACTAGTAGAGGAGGGGCTGTATACTCGGCTAGGATTTGTGCCCAAAAAGAGGATCCTACAGCCCATAGCTATCCCTGTCATCAAGCTGGGAACTGGAAGCCAATCCCATCGTCAGAGAGCTGAAAAACAAAGCGGATCAGCAGTTCTGAAGCTGGAGAGAAAGCGGGTATGTTCTGTATAGCGTCTAGACGACTCTATAGAGTCGAGATACATGTAGAAACACGAGACCAATGTATACAGAGACTCTAAATCTCTAAATCTATAGAGTCGGGTATGTTCTGTATAGACGACTCTCTAGCTATCATATGAGTATCGTAACTAGATCTATACACAGCCCAGTTGCTGTATAAATCGGGACGGGGTTCGCACGGCGTCTGGTTATATGGCCTCGGCCTATTGCTAATATTCTACTAGTATCATATTATTTATTAACAGTTTCACGGTTTAGATAGGTTGATAAGCTCTGTCTGGCGTTTCGAGTGGGACTGCCTTGCTTCCCCAATAAAGCTCTAAAGAGTTGTACGTAGTAACCGAATGGTTGGATGGTATGTTCCAAAACAAATTATTAGATTGAATTGATCTAGGACTGGGCATTATTGTTTGTCTTCACTTGCCCATTTGTCATTAGGCAAGTGAAATCTTCAATATCCTTTTTTTTTTCTTGCCCCAAAATGTTTCCCATATATTAGTTGGCTAATGTAATGTGATTTCATAGTTTACATGTACAAAAAAAAAAAGTCACTTTCCAATCAGACAAGGAACTTTCTGCAGTCGTTTATTTTCAGTTGTCGTCTTTACAATTTCACTTGCCCTTGTTACAATGTTGAATGTGGGGAAGTACTAATGGCAGTTATTACTTGTGATTAACAGTATTTGTTTCTCCCAAGAGTGCCTACATGCATCTAGTTAACCATGTTCTTACAGGCCTACACAGACATTTTTTTTTTTTATTCAGTCCTCTCTATGCTATTACTAATTACAGGGTTCAGCTGGCAGCATTGCATTACAGTGTACAACACAAATCCAGACCGGAGGCAAGCTCGAGGTGCAACAGGTGATCTGCTCTACCAGATTGTGAAGCCGAAATACAAGGCTGGGTCTTCTAGTGTGAAGGTTCGTAAAGAATGGCGTAGATATTTTATGCAATATTGGAAGAAAATGAATTCACGTTACAAGACCAATTACAATGAAGAGAAAAATATTAGAATGACACAATTTGTCAACTACACATTTTATTTTTTGTTTGTCTTTGTAGAAGCATGGCTTTCTTGACCACTGAGTACACATAAAATGATCAATTTTAAAAGGTCCCAAAATGTTTCCCATATTAGTTGACTAATGTAATGTGATTTCATAGTTTACATGTACAAAAAAAAAGTCACTTTCCAATCAGACAAGGAACTTTCTGCAGTCGTTTATTTTCAGTTGTCGTCTTTACAATTTCATTTGCCCTGGTTGCAATGTTGAATGTGGGGAAGTACTAATGGCAGTTATTATTTGTGATTAACAGTATTTGTTTCTCCCAAGAGTTCCTACATGCATCTAGTTAAGGCCAAAAAAAAAAAAATGGTTTGTTTGCCCTTCGCGACCGACCGAAAATCACGGAAATTTCGGGTCGCGTTTTTTTTTTTTTTTTTTTTTTTTTTTGTTCTTTCAAGTTTATTTTTTTCCACAAATTTCACCTTCTACAAATTTGTGAATGGTTTTAAACCCAAAATTATCCATTTTAAGCTAGAGAAAGAATAAAAAAAAGTCTAAAAATGTTTGTGTTTTTTTTTCATCTCATCGACCCGTCGTAATTGTGTTCGGGCCGCGCGGGTCCACAGGCTACGTTTTACAGCATGCATTGCATGCTACAATGTAGCAACCTTTTTGGCTTACATGCGTGCACGCGGACGAAATCCAATCAATGCATGTATATCATGCACTTAGTACAGGTCTGCACACTGGCGACTAGTCGCGCTAGCTTGCGCATTGGCGCTGCTCACGCACTGCCATGCCATGCAATACATGCAAAGCATGTACAGTGTAACTGCTTTTCGTTTGCTTGCGATCGGCGGTCATGCCAGACAAGTTCTAAGCGCACGCATTTCTGGGTCATTTTACTCACGATCCGATCCCGGCTTCGCAGCAGCGTGGCAGTTGACATGTTAGAATTAATTTACTTGTGTCGATTTTTAGAAAAGTAAAAACATATTCGATATTCAGCGATAGAGTAAATGGATCTGATTGCGTTCAGTTTCATTTTACACAGTCATTTCACAAATGAATATTTTCATTCGTTCAGAATGATCTCACAATGAAGATAGGGGCAAAAAGGATCACGAAATCGGCCCTTCCGTGTACTTTTTAGGAACGCATGCACAAAATGTGAAGAGATAATACTAGGGAGAAAAAAAAATCATGAAATCATCGCAGTCCCGCTTACATATTTGAGGTAGAAATCGTCCCAAAAAGGATCATGAATTCGGCCGGCCGCGTCGTACACCTTTCAAAAGCTCATGTACGAAATGCGAAGAGATTATAGAGGAGAAAAAAATAAATAAAGGACACATTTGGTACGTGCATCATAAAAGATTACAGCCGAATAAAAATTCATGAAATCAACGCAATCCCGCTGAAATTTTAGGAAACAATAGGCGCAAAAAGGATCTTGAATTCAGTCCTGCATGCCGTGTTGGTTATCAAAACGCATGCACAAATGGGGCGAGATTATCGGGAGAAAAATAAAAAAACACATTTTCACCCTTCTGGTGCGTGCATTACAAAAGATTACATCCGAAGTAATCAATGAAATCGCCACAAACCCGCTGATATTTGAGGTAGAAATAGGCGCAAAAAGGAACGTGAATTCGGCCGTGTCGTATACCTTTTAAGAACGCATGTACGAAATGGGAAGAGATTAGCGGGAGAAAAAAAAAAGGACACATTTTCATCCCCTTTTGGCGCTTGCATCATATAGATTACAGCCGAGTAGTAATTCATGAAAATTTCGCAATCCCGTTAAAATTTGACTAAACAATAATAGGCGCAAAAAGAATCTCGAATTCGGCCCAGCATGCAGTGTATAGTTTTGAAAACGCATGCACAAATGCGAAGAGATTATCGGGAGAAAAATAAAGAACGCATTTTCAACCCTTCTGGTGCATGTATCACAAAAGATTACAGCCGAAATAATTAACGAAATATCGCAATCCCGCTGATATTTGATTTAGAAATAGGCGCTAAAAGGATCGTAAATTCGGCCGTGACGTATACGCATGTACGAAATGCGAAGAGATTATAGGGAGAAAAATACAGGACACATTTTCAACCCCTTTTGGCCCGTGCATCATAAAGATTACAGCCGAATAATAATTCATAAAATCATCGCAATCCCATTGAAGTTTGAGGAAACAATAGGCGCAAAAAGAATCATGATTTTTGGCCGTGTCGTATATCTTTTAAGAACGCATTTACGGAATGCGAAGAGATTATGGGGAGAAAAATAAAGAACGCATTTTCAACCATTCTAGCTGGTGCGTGCATCACAAAAGATTACATCCGAAGTGATTTACTAGTATGAAATCGTCACAATCCCGCTGACATTTGAGGTAGAAATAGGCGCAAAAAAGTATCATGAATTCGGCCGTGTGGTACATCTTTTAAGAACGCACTTACGAAATTCGAAGAGTTTATCGGGAAAAAATAAAGGACGCATTTTCAACCCCTTTTGGCGCGTGCTTCGTAAAATATTACAGCCGAAGTAATTTATGAAATCGTCACAATCCCGCTAATATTTGAGGTGGAAATGGGCGCAAAAAGGATTGCGAATTCGGCCCTGCATGTCCACCTTTCAAGAACGCATGCACAAATGCGAAGAGATTATCGGGAGAAAAATAAAGAACCCCTTGTATCGCGTGCATCAGAAAATATCACAACTAAAATAATTCATTAAATCATCGCAATCCAACTGACCACCAAGAGCAGGTTACGCAGCAAGTTCGTGCGCCGATGTTTAGAAAAAGTCGCAAACGCATTTGATACAATCTGATTTTGTTCATTATCATTTTACACTAATTCACAAACAAACATTCTAATTTTTTCCTGTCTTTATTTTTGAATTTCTTGTGCAATAAATAATGCAAGTTTAAAAAAATATTAATCTGTAAAATGTACATGGGGGGGGGTACATCCATAAAAAACAAGAAAATAAGTTTGCAAGTCATTTAATGTTTTTTAAAATGTTGTCGTTGTTGACCGGTAAATTTTCTGTTCGGACCTGTAAAAAATGGTAAAACGGGGCATTTACCGGTCCGACAGAGACAGGTCGGACCGGCAGAAAAAAATGGGTTAGTGTGCAGCCCTTCACAAGATGGCTACTTTTGCAGCATCCGTTACCAGCTGTCATGGCACCAAAATCTCACTGGAAGGTACTTTTTTTGGAGCTGTTTGCAAAATTTAACAAAAATGAACGTTATAAGTGTTTGTCAGTGAGTGTTTCTGCCTCGCGTACCGGGCCCTATATATAGCAAGACGTAAATTTGAATGAATCTCTTGGAGTTTTGAGTGCATTGACATGGAAAAAAGGGTACCCTGATATAAAAAAAACAAAACAAAAAAACAAAAACCGACCTACCGACCCTCTTGGGTTTTGGCAATTAAGGGCAAACAAGCAATTTTTTTTTTTTTGGCCTAACCATGTTCTTACAGGCCTACATAGACTTTTTTTTTTAAATTCAATCCTCTCTATGCTATTACTAATTACAGGGTTCAGCTGGCAGCATTGCATTACAGTGTGCAACACAAATCCAGACCGGAGGCAAGCTCGAGGTGCAACAGGTGATCTGCTCTACCAGATTGTGAAGCCGAAATACAAGGCTGGGTCTTCTAGTGTGAAGGTTCGTAAAGAATGGTGTAGATATTTTATGCAATATTGGAAGAAAATGAATTCACGTTACAAGACTAATTACAATGAAGAGAAAAATATTAGAATGGCACAATTTGTCAACTACACATTTTATTATTTGTTTGTCTTTGTAGAAGCATGGCTTTCTTGACCACTGAGTACACATAAAATGGTCAATTTTAAAAGGTCAAGATATACATTTTCTCTTTTTTTAGGGGGGGGGGGGGTGGAGGGGCAGGTCTTATGCCTGTTCCACTAATCAGAAGTCATAGAAGGGAGGCAGTCAGTTTTCCATTCCCGAAGACCAACACTCCACATTCCATGACCAATGGCTACTTTGGCATTCTCAAATCAAGTCTTTGCATTGAGGAGGACAAACCCCAATTTTGATATGAATTTGCAAAGATTTTTTTAATGTCATTATCAAAATGGTGGTTTCTGTTCATGACACCTCAAGGACTTTGTTGCCAATAACCAATGCAAACATCTTAATTCCATCTATTTTGTGTGTCCCTTTGTTTCTTTCTGTTGCATTTTCTACAGCACATGTTGATGATGTCCTTTCTGCTGTTGTGGAGTACGATGACAAAACTCCTGCATCCTGCCAGCCTTCAACGCCTCCCCTTGTGAGTGCCATCGTGTGTCATCCAAGGGAGGAAGTTATTGAATATCACAGGAGACAATTTGCACCTGACAAATGATGTGATGGTTTCAGGAATCCTTGCAATTGAGATTGAAGTTCATATTATGTACAATATGATACAAATTTTTTGTGGAATGATTTTTTCATCTGTTCTTCTGTCAAGATGTTGGATACAAACACTCAAAATTTTGTTATGCATACCCAGCATTCTTATGCGCTCTATTCATGAGTGATCATCTAAAGACAAGATAAGATCACCTTGGTTACTGTTGTGTCCCGTCTGTATAACATGTATGTAGCATTTCATCACAAACAATATGCCAACTTGATATAGTGTTTCAAAGACCATTTCTTTGCCAATTGAATATTGTCCTTTTAATAGCAAAATCATAATTCATTTGCAATACAGGAGTCATGTGGATACAAAAGGAAAACTGTGTATTCTTTTGTTGATGTTTAAAGCATAAATGACCATATTTATGGACAGATGAGCTTGCATTCTTAACACTATTCTGTAGAGATATTTAGTGTTGTATTAAAATGGTAAGTTTAGAAGATTTCTACATGAATGCTGTCCCTTACTATGGTTTTATCATAGCATGTTTGCTGTTATAGATTAGAGTTCATCACTCTTATGATCAAATATTGATATTTTTGACAAAATAATTTAGAATCAGATGTGCATGCATTATAGAACACAACACACTCAAAGGGATTAAAAAAAATTGTATATACATGCAGTTTTGAGAAAAAATGCAATAATTTACTCTTGGTATATGATTCACAGATTTATGAAAAAGGAGAACAAGATGTGTTCTAAGCATTAACATTTTACATAATCTTCATCTGTGTTTAAGCAGACTTAGGCCCAGTTACTCAAGTTCCGAGACCTGGAATGCATCCACAGGGAGAATCCGCACTCATAATGCGATGCTTAAGTCTAGTTGGGGAATTATTCTGTTGATATCTATTATACATGTAGTTCTCCATACATAATCATTGAAGTCAAGCATTAAAAGTTAAGCATTGTTTTTTCTTATGAATATGGTGTCAGGGGTCTTATGAAAGAACAATTGCTAGGTCACTCAGACTCAGACATTCATAATTATTCATGCAGATAGGTACTTCTGAAAATGTACACACAAGCAAACACCCACATGCACATATGCTCACATACATTTACACATTTGTACACATTTTTAAATGTGTGAAAGATTGAATAACATCACTCACCTGTATTGTTTTGTATATGTACACTTGCAATACATATATTATTTCTATCCTAAATTTGAGTTCTGTAGAGATTTCTGTATAGTGAAGAAGAAATCACAAAGCTTTTGATTCAATGTTACATGAGAATGTCTCATAATATTGATATGAAATATACAGTACGTATGTGGAAAAGATAACTCTTCCGGACTGATTTGATGTCAAATGTGGATGTCACTCATGCGTGCTTGACTGACCAGCTGCCATTGATCCAGTGGAATAAATCCCATTTTGTTCCAACATTAGGATATGGAGATAACACACTGGTAGGGATTTACAATCTCACTCCTGTAAGTACAATACCCCTCCCCTACTTTTCCTCACTCCCTTTTACTAATTTTCTTTGGTCTCCTATCTATACACACATCAACACACACACACACACACACCCTTTGCCATACTACACACATACCCACAAACACCTTCAAACAGGCATCACTTGAACACTCCCACCAACATGCAAATCGCATACATATGTATAATGCCATACAAATCTTACCTGTACATATATCTATGAGGGGAATATTTCTATTCATTCCATGAGGGGGAACATCAGACAAACATAGGGCAAATATATCAATGATATATTCATCCTATGTGTGTCTGATGTTGGTGTGTGTTTGTATCTGATATGCATGAGTGTACTGAGGGTGTGTGTATATGTGTATGTTTGTGCATTTTCATGTGTCTGTATGAAGCTAATCTTTTTTTGTTAATAAGGATGAATTTATACTGCATGTACTGTATTACTACAACCGCTCCAACTACATATAGAAAACACAACACACTTTTTTTTTTTCCATTTGTGACAGTGCACCTCAAAACGAACATAAAGTCGCACACACTGATTTTGCGTGAGGACTGAAAATAAGTGAAATGGGTCAACCTAGCCGAACTTGACTTTTTCATATTTTCTGAAAGAGCGGGTCTTCTTTTACATTATGCTAAAATTTGGTATCATAAAACGGGCAGGAAAGTGTGTTTTTTTAGCAGTTTATCTCCAACATTTTTGGTAGAATAGTGTGATTAGGTGTGTCTTTAGAATCCCTTTTTCATTTCTGAAAAACCTTGTCCACACTCTTCACTTTCAACTCTAATAACTTTTGAAAGGATAATGCTACTGCTTTGAAAGTTGGCATTAATTATGGACAGAATGTTTTAATGAGGCATGCTTAATTTCAGATCAATCTGATAATCCCTTCATTGTTGTTACTCTGGTGGTTTACTTCCTGTTTTTTGTCCCATTCATCGCACAGCCAGCACGGTTTGGTAAAGATTAAGCGCTTGAATAGACACTGTACTTCAGAGCCTCTTTCCTCAGTTCACACTTTTCCTGAGTTTGTGCTTTCTTTCCAATATTTAGATAGGTTAGGAGAGTCCATTTGATTTGAGTTATACATCATTTTAAAGCTTAAAGTCTGCTCTTTTAGAATATGGTCTTAACTAAAAATTCATGTCTGGCGACTTTTTGTTTGTTTTGAGGTGCAGGGTCACATTTGCTTACAAAATATAATTGGTGTAATCAGCTGGAAGGAATGTTTGACAAATGAATACTGGTTCATGACAGAATACTACTATATGAGCCAGCTACATTCCAGTTCAATGAGTTCGTAACTAGACTTGGTCCTGTTCTCTAAATAGAGGCTGTGAAGCTATTGCCGGAAAGGCTACAGCATCTTAATTGTATTAGATCGTTATTTGTTTTTTGTTACCATGATTGACAACATAGCTGTTCAACATGTCAATTCTATACAATCAAAATTACCGTCAGTTGTATGGTTGTGAAAGTGTCATTTTCCAATTGCTAAAACATGCAGTAGATCTACATTACAAAAGAGAGAGGGGGAGCATAGTAAGAGTAAGAATTGAGACAAGAGTGCATTTGACATACAGTCGAATCTTGTTATAATGAGGTACATTATGGGACCAGAGATATCACTCCTGTATATCAAGATCTTGTTATAACTACAGTTTGTCATATCACTGCTTATAATATTGAGGTTCCAGTGAACATGCATCAATAAATTACAATAAAATACAATGTACTGTAGATCATTTGTACACAGAGGCTGAAGTTCAACAGCATGTTTCTCAGCTGTGTGCCTTGATGAGTTGGTGTTGGACGCTGCATATCATCAGTATACCCAACATACGGGTAATGGACAAGGTGTCTGACAAAGTATACATGTGACATTTCGAAATGTACAAACTTATCTGATGCATTTCTACACTGTGACCACATTCCCGTTAAGCAGATCGCAATGTGACAAGTTGTCACATTCTACACCCAATATCAGTGCTGCATATACAGTCTTATTACAACCTGTGCAAAATGAAAGCCTGTCACTATTTCTGATGGATGAGTTTATCAGATTTTTCTAACAGCAGAAGATGGCAGTAGGACTCTCACATTTTGGCCCAGAAATGTCCAGCATCATCTCACCAGTTACCGGTATGCAACATGTCTTGATCGCCTGATATTGAAACAAAAGTGAAACAAAATGGAATGCAAAAGGAGTAAAATTTGATAATCCTATTATATGACATCATGTGTTCATCTAGGAATTTATCTTGAGAATAGGATTTAAATTAGACAATGTAAATGGGACCCATGGGGTATGGTAGTAATTATTTTGGGGACGACTGTATAATGGCAGGATAATATACATGTATAAAAACATGTATTGACTGCCTGAAATTGAAACAAAAATGAAATGAAATGGAATGCAATGGAATGCAAAGGGACTAAAATTTGATAATATATTACATAAGTGTTACTCTAGAAATCGTGAGAACAGGAATAAAATTACACAATGTGAATGGATCTTTCATATGTAGAATCGTATAATGACACCATAAAATTCATTAGGAAATTATCAGGGATATGAAAAAAGCCTAATATTTATTGCAACATTTGGAAAATAAAATAGGGAATTAAATGTGCCTAACAAACTCACTTGTTATCTGCAGCATTTGTTCAAGCACCTTCTCCATAGGCCTACTGTTGGGTGTCCTGGTAGCTTCCAGTTTCTTTCACCCATTCATCGAGGCCCACAGTTGAGAAACCTGGATGTGCTATAATACAGCGCATTGGAGCATCGAAATGTCTTTCGTTGTACCGTAATTCTCAATCTTGTCCATTATGTGCTCTGTCTCTTTGCAGCAAACGGATTCCCTGGCAGTGGTCATGTGGGAACACAGCTGCGACAGAGGCACCTGAAAAAAAAGAAAACATGAAAAAAAAAGAAGAAACATAACGAACAACACATTCCTATTTCCTTCTTTGTGTTTATTAGTTGGTGTTTTGAAGTATGTACTGCACTGTCACACAAGAGGTTTAGACTATAGGCCTATTAGGCAAGTGTGAACAAAATATCGTTCATGACTAGGCCTGTAGGAACCCCTACTGCCAGAGAGGTTACCACTGATACCAGACTCTTCAAACCACTGCTTAGCCCAGCCACATACAGTAATTGAAATTGCAGTTATGGTATGGCCGGCAAACACTTGTACCTTATTGCAAACAGCAGTTTTTCACTTATCCTTTCATAACTTGTCTTGTGCTCGGCAATTTACATGTGAAACTGTAGTAGGAGGGCCTAGTGGAAACAAACTTGGTTGGAATTTACCAGTCGATTACCTCATGATAGGAAGGTCCTTGGGGCCAGAGAAATGACCTCCTTATATACCGGGTACATGCGTATACAGGTACAGTACTATGAATTACATCAAAGTTTATACCAGGACAGTAAAATACTGTTAAATGCGGGAAAAAAAATCGGGATCTGAAAAATCAGTTTGTCCTTGTGACATCATGAATGAGATCGAGAGATATGAGAGCTCAAGTTTGACATCTGCCTCGCCAGCTCAGTGCATAGCCTTTCAATTCATACCGTCGTTTACCGATGTCCCTCTTCCACTCCAGTTTCACGTTAATGTTGTATTGTAAACAAAATTCTGTTTTGATTTTTCCGACCCCAATCGACCTGCATTCTGTAAAAATTAACGTTAGGCCTAACGTTAGAGTGAACTATCTAGACTCTCAGCGTACTTGATACTAATGATAGTTACCAATTATTATCTTCCAAGTCCCAACCTCGTCGCGGGCTCGTTGCCATCACCCTGTTCCTCGAGCAGCATCCTCACGGGCCACTGCCCCGGGGGCGGGAGGTGAAGAGTCGGATTCATATACTCCAGAACGGTACGGCTACGGGCGGGATGAACTCAATACAGATTAGATTTAGGGTTGCGTGGGGCTGGAGCTGGAGCTGACGAGGGGCTGCTTTACCTTCGCCTTCATCATCTCGGTGGGGGTAGCAGCCAGAAAGGTGAATCCAGGTCTGAATCCATATTGAGAACACTGTCTTGTTGACCACGTACTGCTACCAGCTTGTTTACCGTGTATAAAGCTAATGCAACGCGATCTCCGCGGAGCTAGCTAGCAAGGTATGCTGTTATCGTAAAAATTAGAGTGCCATCCAGTCTCCAGTTGAAATTTGTTGTTATCATCCATGCACACACACAGAGTCACAATGTACGGTCAGCAGTAAAGCGGCTGTCTGTACGTCTACTTGTCTTTTTCTCTCGCAGAAAATATCTAGTTTTTTCCAAACGTAAACCGGATCCAAAAAGGCAATTATTATGGGTAAAGTGTTCAAAAAAAAAAGTCAGTGGCGTCACTGGGCCTCTACTAAAATGTCTAAACAACATATTCAAATCACTTTTGGGACGCAAAGATTGTCAGAACTGGTTAAATCTTGATTTAAAAATAGATAAAGTTTCACTCATTTTACATTGCCAAAGCATTAGACGAACTCGGTGGCTTTGCGGGGTCTCCCCCCTCATACGTCAAATCGCATAAGCCAATCAGCTGCCAATTTTGGGGGGTGTTCCCAAATCAGTGAACATTTTGAGCGATTTCTTGTTACTGAGCAATTTTTGGTGGATAAAAACGCCAGAATCGTGTTAGTGAGCTCAAATACCTTCTATATAGCCCCAATGTCCGAGTTAAAAGACTCCCCCTTTAAATTATGGATTTAATCGTTATGATATTTTGATTCTGTTTGCACCGCTGGGTCTTTTAGAATTAAAAGAACAACATATAAAAAAATAAAAAACCGGTACAATGCCCTTTTAAAACGTCTTAGATGCTACTTCTAACAAAATTTCCTATTGGATATGATTATTTGGGTGGGTGTGACTTTCAGGACTTACAACACCGTTAAAACGGTTCTCAGAATACCGATTTACGACTGTTTTAGCGGTGTTGTAACTCACAGACTTACAACAGAAGTTACAACAGAAGTTACAACAGAGATAAAACGGTGTTCAGAATACCATCCCTTGAGGCAATCAGCTGCGGTACAGCATGATGGAGAAATTTGTTATTGGCAGGATATTGAGCGAGGTGTGCGACAAGGATGTCTTGGTTTGCCATACATGTTCAACTTATACACAGAGTCAATTATGCGACAATTGGACGAATTACCTGGCTTTGCAATCGGAGGCAGTCAACTCACAAACATGAGGTACGCCGATGACACTGTGATTCTAGCTGACAGTGCAGAGAAGTTGCAGGAATTGATGGATGTTGTCTCCAGAGAAAGCGAGGAAAAAGGGCTATCGATTAACATCGCGAAATCAGTAACCATGGTCTTCAGCAAAACTGCGCAGCCACCTTGATGTTCGATAATGATAAATGGACAAGAGCTGAAGCAGGTGTCATCTTTCAATTACCTCGGTAGCCTGCTGACTTCAGACAGCCGCTCAGAACAAGAAATCAAGCGTAGAATTGTCATTGGAAAGACAGCGTTTCAGAACATGCGCAAGGTGATGACGAGCCGCAAATTGTCCATCGCCACAAGGAAACGGTTCTTGAAGACATACATATGGTCAGCTATGACATACGGCGCCGAGACATGGACAGTTAATAAGCCGATGAGATACAGAATAGAACGTTTCGAGATGTAGTGCTACAGGCGAATGTTGAAAATATCATGGACAGAAAGAAAATCAAACACAGAAGTACTAGATGGTGTCGGCTGAACGTGAGCTGCTCTCGACCATCAGGAAACGCCAGATGCAGTTTTTGGGCCATGTCGTGAGGAAGAGGCAAACTGAACATCTAGTACTGTCTGGATTTGTGAATGGGAAGAGATCACGTGGACGACAGCGACTCACTTTCCTTTCTGCAATGGCTGGATTAGTCGGCGAGAGAGGATCTACATTGCTGCATTCGCGCGACGATAGAGGGAGATGGCGGAAACATACTGCATCAGTGATCGCCAACGGGCAGTGACGTCCATGGCAGAACAGAGAGAGAGGTCCTAAAAATGAGTAGGCCTACATCAAGACCAAAAAGTGGATTTTGATAAAAAATGGATGTAGTACCTTTTGCAACTGAGCTCTTCATGAAATTATATTCTCACGGAAATTCCCGTACGAGGACACAATAGTTTGCTGAATGCAATTGGGCATATTTAAAATCATCGTGGTCGAATCGCTTTCACTTTTCGCCTGACATTTCGATTGGTTCATCGTCAGAGCAGGGCTGGACACATCTTGTCATCATAAGCGTAATAGGGAAGGGAATCACGATCCTGCTGCTCTGCCTAGTGGTAGTAAACTATTTACTACCGACAGCGGCGTTACCACGACGGGGGGGGGGGGGGGGGGTACGTCTCACCCCCCGATCCGCTGGTATGCATATGTGACCCGCGACAAGGGTTTCAGGCAAAAGTCGCGAGAGCGAATTCCCTCCTAGGCGGGGTACAACGATTTTGACCATTATTTTTGTCTATTTAGCTTTTTTGCAGAAATCGAATCTCTGATATGTTTTCTATATCTACACTAAATTTCATAGCATAAGACCAAATTTTTCCTATCGAAAATGGAATTTTAAGCACCCTATGTTGGATCGCACTCGTCACTTTCGCGCTTTTTTCGAACGCCGCGCCAATATCCCCGGTGTTGCTACGGCGCAGGGTCTCGCATGCGATTGGCTGGTGCGTCGCATACATTTACATAATTCGGCTTTCGGAGACACCAGTTGCAGCGTTTGGGTAATGCATTGTCCACGCGTGCACGATTACATGCTCTATTTTTCTTGCCATAGTGGTTTATATACGCTCGCTCTGTAGTGCGTGCTCTTCGTTTGGCTGTCTATCCAAACTATTCTAACGCAACGTTCGACAACGGAAGTGAACGAAAAATTATGTAGCATGACATAATCATGTGAAAAGAAAACTAAATATTCTCAAATTTTCTACTTGTACATGTAGTAAAAATTATGACAGCAGACTGACTCATTTGAAGGTAGATAAAAGGAAAGGAGCGGTCACATGTGACTAATTATATATAAATACTACAAGTCAGGATCGCACAAAACTAACGAGCCGTGTTTGTTTGTTTGTTTTAATTTAATTAGCACCACCGAACAAAGCAGTACATATATATATATATATATATATATATATATATATATATATATTATGCATGCATGGCTTGTAAAAGCAAAACAAACAGGAAGCGTGACCCTTGCCAGCACTAGCAATTTTCTGCCTTCAAAAGGGTCGCCACTGATAAAGACAAATCAACCACAATGAAAACACGATGTGTAAATGTGTGGATTCGCCACCGCTTCTGTTACATGCACACAGTCATGTCGTGTGGATGTCATTGCGTAATGCGTGCACCATACACATGTACATCTACACCATACGTGCAATTATCGTATTCGCCATCTAGAAAGACGTACTGGTAAACAAACCCGAGCGAAACGCATTGTTTTTCGACTCCATACGCTGAGCTCCGAGGAAGGTGCCCGGGAAATTTGACTCTCTCAGTGAGCCAATCAGAAGGCGATGTTGTTGCTAGAGGGGGGGGGGGGGGGCTTAACATCGATTGGCACCATCGTACGGATGGGTGATTCTCCCCTCGCATCGCCGCTCGGACATTGTCTTTGAGAAAGAGGTGAACCTTCAAAGCTTGTTTTCTCTTTATTTTGTGAGGCTAACAACTTAAAAGTGCATGTTATTTCTCTTTCTGTGCCAACTTGTGGTACCGAAGAACACAAGTGTTTTATATCAATGCAAAGCTTAGGAAATGGGCAATGTGATTCAGTGAAAAAATGAATTTTCAAAATTCCCGACTTTTGCCTGAAACCGTTGTCGCCGGTCATACGTTTATAATATCTTGGAATTTTCCACGTGTTGGACTTCGAATGTTGTAATTGTTAGAAGAAAGAGTCTCAAGTACGCCATGGATCCAACGATTACAAAATGTTTTATTACAAAATTTTCGGTATGCCTCAGACCTTCGTCAGTGCAAAGACAATGATGGACAATGATAAACATGAATCATAACAACAATGCTATGCGCGTCATGCGCGTAGTGCGTTGCCCAGGAGCTGCGTTGTCAAGGAGAGCGCTGATACGTATACAGCTTAAAGTGAAAACAAAGTTTTGGTAAGAGCTTGAGAACCCGTCTAGCACCATTTTTTATTTGCTTGCATTATATCGAAAGAGTCTACTAAGAAACTTACCTGGCTGACGCGGTTTGCCAGAATGATGAGTCGTTTTGGAGTATTTTGAGAAAAATGATAATAGTAGGAAAACCGACTTTTATTCCAGAAGGCTCCAGACTAACTCGGTCTCAGGAAATATTCGACCCTACTTCAGACAAATTACACGCAGTTCGTGATCACCATATTCTACTGGCCACTGCATACTAGTAATACCAAACGAAGCCTAAGTGAATAGACAGATTTTCTTACTAAGCAAGACGTAGAAACATATCTTGTAACTGATCTTGCCAGGTTAACAGAGTTCATTCTCAAGCACAATTTCTTCACGTTTGACGACAAATTCTATCTCCAAACCAATGGCACTGCAATGGGCATGAAAATGGCCCCTTCGTATGCAAACATATTCATGTGTGAGCTAGAACAAAGTTTCCTATCCAAATGTGAGAAGAAGCCTCTACTCTATCTGAGATACATCGATGATATTTTCATTATTAGGACAGACTCAGACGAGTCGCTCATGGAGTTCGTCGAAGACTTCGGAAAAGTCAACCGAAGCATCCAATTCACCATGTCAAAGTCAAATTCAGAGATTGCCTCCCTTGATATAAAACTCAAAATATCTGACGGAAACAAGATTTCGACAAGTGTGTATCACAAGCCCACTGACAAACACACCTATCTTCGCCATGAAAGCTTCCATCCAAAACACTGCAAAGAAGCGGTCGCGTACAGTCAGTTTCTGAGATACCGGAGAATCATCTCAGATGACGAGGAATTTGACAAACAAGCGATCACACTAAGAGGCTTCTTCTTACAAAGAGGATATCCTAACCACATGATTAACCGCAGTCTAGAAAGAGCTAAATCAAAAAAGCGTGAAGAGTTACTCAAGAGTAAAAGCGAAACTGCTAAACCATCTGACAGGCTACCTCTTGTAACCACGTATCGTCCCTCCACAAAAGCGTTGATTAACGAAATCAACAAGGAGTGGAAATACCTATCTCTTGACAAATCTCTCCCCGCCACGTTCTCGAACCACCCCATCAACGCTCAAAAACAACCGAAAACCTACGAGTATTGTTGGTAAAGAGCTCAATCTCAAAGAAACAAAAACAAAAAGCTAACCGCCCATACGGCAAAAGCCGTTGCCAAATCTGTGCCCATATGCTCACCTCTGAAAAAGTAGAACTAACTCCTGGCTTCTCTGTGTCTACCCCTTACGCCACATGTGACACCCCAAATGTGGTTTACTGCATCTCATGCTCAAAATGCCCTAACGCGAAGTACATCGGGGAAACAGGTACTAAGTTTAGACTTCGTTTCAACAATCACAGAAATTCAATTCGGCACAGGTCATCACTACCAGTTGCCGAACATTTCAACTCAGGCAACCACTCAATTCGGGATCTGCAATTCTGTATCATTGGCACTAATTTCAAAGACAGAGAAGTCAGAAAGTTAGCTGAAATAAAATTCATCATCCAAACCAGGTCTTTTGAAACAGGACTCAACAAGGACCTTGGATGGCTAAGCAGTTTCTCTTTCTACGAGAAGTGAAGAAATGAAGCATTAAGAATCTGAGACTAGACCTATATATGCATATTTTTCATTATTTATAAAAGATGATGTTAAGATTTCATTATATTTCGCATTGACCACTTACTTTTTATTTTAATTATGATGTCTTGATTATTCGCAAAATTATCATATTCTTATCATTACAGTAAACAGATGCTTCGATATTTGGTTATAATTATTATTAGCTTTTGTTTTCTCCATTTGTAATTAATGCTTGATATGCGTATTTACATGCTTTTCTTTGATGTTTATCTACGAAAAAATGGAGTCATAAAAGTCAAATATTACATGGACGTATACATAAAGTAATGTATCTATATATAGTATGTATAGCATACATTGGCATGCATATAATATACACATACACCCGGAACTGTTGAGTTTGAGTTTAGTCTTCATTGAGATTTTAATTGAGTTAATGTTGAGATTTCATTATATTTGTATTGAATATTTTGCTGTTGTTGTTGAATATGATGTCTTGATTATCCGTAAATTTGTCATAATCTTTATTTTTTCAGTAAACAGATGCTCTAATAACTTATTGTATTATTAGCTCATTCCTTTTAATTTCTTCTCCATTTGTAATCAATGCTTTATATGCGTCTTTTCTTCGATGTTTATCTACGAATAAAATAGAGTCGCTAAAGTCTAATATTGCAAGGACGTATAGATAGCAATGTATTTTTATATATAATATATATAGTATAGTATGATACAGTTAACACTTGAAACTTTTGTTGAGTCTGAGTTCAGTCTTCTTTGAGATTTCACTTTCTACCATACCCCTATTTTACACAAGTGTTGCTTAAAGCCAAAACAAAGTTGTGGTACGCTTGCAAAAGTGTCAAATTTCGCTCCTAAATGTGAACGTATGCCTAGGAAATGTGCAGGATAACGATGTTATTACAAGATATTCGATGGGTAACGACGAAAATGCGAAATATTAACCAAAAAGGTCAGGCTAAACTCGGACTCGGGGATAACTCGGCTTCGCTTTGACGGCGGGATGAGTTGTAATGGTTGTCCCTCTGATTGTACAGTGTTGTCCTATGGGAGCGGCCTGTATAAACTAGCGCTTCGTGTTCTGGCTACTCGCAGTAATGGTCCGAGTTGTTACAACGCGCGCATCAAAAACCTCTTTTGCGCGCATGCAAAATTAGTGTGCGCCTATCGAGCACCTCTAAAACAATCAAAGGCGCTTTACCGCGCGTCTCAGCAACTGAGGACCGCGCGCTGTCATTTTTGTTTTGTTTTGTACAGAATTACGTTAGCACGCACTTTCCTGTCCATTCAGTTAGGCCTCATTTGGTATTATGCAGTGGCCAGTAGAATGTGGCGATCACTTACTGCGTGTGAATTGTCTGAAGTAGGGTCGAATTTTTCCCGAGACCGAGTTAGTCTGGAGCCTTCTGGAATAAAAGTCGGTTTTCCTACTATTATTATTTGTCTCAAAATACTCCAAACCGACTCATCATTCCGGCAAACCGCGTCAGCCAGGTAAGTTTCTTAGTGGACTCTTTCGATATATTGCAAGCAAAAATGAAATGGTGCTAGACGGGTTCTCAAGCACTTACCGAAACTTAGTTTTCACTTTAAGCTGTATACGTATCAGCGCTCTCCTTGACAACGCAACTCCAGGGCAACGCACTACGCGCATGACGCGCATAGCATTGTTGTTATGATTCATGTTTATCATTGTTCATCATTGTCTTTGCACTGACGAAGGTCTGAGGCAGACCGAAAATTTTGTAATAAAAAAAAAAAAAAATGTAATCGTTGGATCCATGGCGTACTTGAGACTTTTTCTTCTAATATTTATATATGTGATGCGCTGTGATGCGCTCCGTCGGAATGAGTCAAAAGTCGCAAAAAATTAAATCAAGCGCAGTTATGCCTATATGTGAATTTTACAGACTCTAGGCTTTACACTGATATGTAATACAACTCATTTCGATATCCCTATAGATCATAAAAACGAACATTAACTACGTTTATGATGTCAGTCCATTTTCTAAATAACGGAGAAAATCGCTCTCAAAGTTCAGGCTACGTTCAAGCTCACATCCTGTTTCTTTCACGAGACGAAACAATGCAACAGTCCTGCTTAGCGACGGCGTTTCCGCTCCATCGCACGCACTACCGTATAAGGCGATAGCTTGGGTATGTAAGATAATTAACCAATCGCAGGACAGGTCTGTCATTAACGATTCTGACCAATACAGGAGCCCGAATGTAAACTTCGGCGCGTTTGTGTCCGTGCCGCTGCCGCCGCATGAATGAGTCGGTACGCGTTGTGTGTCGGCTGCGTTGTGGTTTGCCGCAAGTTTTTAACTCATAAACAATAGGAAACAGTAGAAAGACAAAAAGGCACGCAATGCGTCTTATGAGAAGCGTCTTTTAGCGAGGGCGTTGATCGCTTCCATTCTCCTCCCATGTTGTTGCCAATGGAAACTAAAGAGAATGCGTTTAGCAAGTACCAATTCCTAAATAAAACCTGAGAACCTATTGTAGGCGGGCACGCAATGCGTCTTACGAGAAGCGTCTTTTAGCGAGGGCGTTCATCGCTTCCATTCTCCTCCGATGTTGTTGTCAATGGAAACTAAAGAGGATGCGTTTAGCATGCAAGTACCAATACCTAAATAGAACCTGAGAACCTAGTGTAGGCGGGGGTTCAAAAGACAGCATGGGTAGAAAAAGGTCAATGAAGTTAATTAACGATAGTCGTCTTTTGAGATCGTGTTCTCTGCGTGTACTAAAAACCCTCAAATTACGCACAATGGTCGTAATGTTGCAGAGCATCAAAGACTGCTTTTGCGTCTGTTCTGCTGCAGCTTGATACAGCCGTAACATTCTGAATTCCCGCCACATTAGGCACATTTCCTTTATAGACGTTGTGTGCACAGTAATTATCGCTTATCACGCTTGCCAATGCTGAACATATCATACGTATCAGAAGCAAAGGTTGATGTAGGCTTTACAGCTTCACGTTGGGTTTACAATGATTGTATCATAAACATACTTCTTATTCTCAGTCACTTTTGTAATACCATAGCATATAAAAAACCATTAACTTGTAGCTTAAGCTGAATGTTGTTTTTTTTTTTTTTTACATCACATTTACAGTTATATTCTGCATTTGAGAAGTGGAGTATAGATAAGAATATTAACAAATATTCGGAATTAATACTTAACGTTAGGCCTTCTTCATTTCGTTTTGTATTCACAAACCTTATTAGAAAAAAAAAAAAAGTGATTGCTTGATTGCTTTCGGGTAAAGGAACCACCGGAAAGGAACCGCATTTTATTTTCTTGTTAACGAACCTAAGCTAATAGCGAACCATATTTCATTGTGTGATTAACGAACCTTCAGAATAATCAATTGTATTACCCCCCCCCCCCCAAGAAAAAAAAAAAAATCATTTCAATGTCATGCGTTGTCAATAGTGATAAAAGGCCCGTTTTTATTTCGTAGTGTGTCTAAGTACTCCTGTGCTTATTTTTAAGGATGTGCCTCTCTTGATGATTGTGATTGATGTTCAACTATTTCTTTCACGCAAGCTTGAACAGGAAGAAGCTAAAAGTCAGGCAAGGAGACGAGTTTTCTTCCATGAGATACAATAATTAAGACACATATCTATTCCCGAAAGTTGTGTGATTGCTTATGTGCTAAAGAATTGTGTCCATGGGATGAATCAGGCACTATACATAACGGTTGAAATCTACTGAAAGTCGAACTTCATTTTTTTTTTTTTTGATATCATTTCCATTTCAAGCGGGGATAGACTAGAAATTAGTTTGTCTATACTGGCAGGAGACATTACAGTTTTCCAGTACATGCTCCGCATTTAAACAGTCGCCATATGTGACCGTGCACCTCAAAACGAACATAAAGTCGCACACACTGATTTTGCGTGAGGACTGAAATTGAGTGAAATGGCTCAACCTAGCCGAACTTGACTTTTTCATATTTTCTGAAAGAGCGGGTCTTCTTTTACATTATGCTAAAATTTGGTATCATAAAACGGGCAGGAAAGTGTGTTTTTTTAGCAGTTTACCTCGAACATTTTTGGTAGAATAGCGTGATTAGGTGTGTCTTTAGAATCCCTTTTTCATTTCTGAAAAACCTTGTCCACAATCTTCACTTTTAACTCTAATAACCTTTGAAAGGATAGTGCTACTGCTTTGAAAGTTGGCATTAATTATGGAGAGAATGTGTTAATGACGCATGCTTAGTTTCAATTTAATCTGATAATCCCTTCATTGTTGTTAGTCTGGTGGTTTACTTCCTGTTTTTTGTTCCATTCATCGCACAGCCGGGACGGTTTGGTAAAGATTAAGCGCTTGAATAGACACTGTACTCCAATCCAGAGCCTCTTTTCTCAGTTCACACTTTTCAGTTCAGTCTATTAGTATACACTCGCAAACAGAAAACTGTGTCGCTACTCAAAAGTGTGCTTCTTCATTTTGTTTTGCTTTTTAATCAGAATGTTTGTAATGATAGCTGTTTGTCGTGTATTGCGTGTAGCTGACATGTGAGAGGTCAAGTCTGCAAAGAATTTGGCTATTCAAACAGCTTTGCGAAGTAGCATCGTTAATTGCCCATTGAATTGCGTATTCTGAGGAATATCGAATGAAAGAACTCGGACGACACTGTTCACGCCTTGTATCCGAGTAAACCCCGCATCAACGAAGCCTTATAAACAATGAAAGGTAAACTTCCTGCTATCAAGGGGTGGATAATCACGCAACCAGTATTCTTTCTTCGCCATTGATAGCAGAATCAGTGACGGAATGGAGCAACAGTGTTGGAGGATCGGCATTATGTCTGCTAATTTGTAAAAGAATTTTTCAGTCCCGTTTTGTGTTCAGAACCACAGTCAGGGACGCTAACTTACTCTATCTCCTACAAGCTATCGTTACTATCTTAAAACGTGAATTTTATGAAAGGTTAAAAGTGATCGCGGAATCAGTTCTTCTGCGTGACTCATGCAGGCTTTTATAATAGCATACCAAACATAAATCGTTTACCTGTATAGAAAGGGCGGGGATACTTTATCGCAATCATCCGGATTTGAGAGTGACACACTCTACTACTTTTCTTCATCTTTCCCCGACAAAGACCATGGTAATTCAAAACAAACAAATAAACAAACAAACAAACAAACAAGCAAGCAAGCAGTTGCATTATATCAGAACGTACAGAATTTTTGTGTTTCATGTATGTATAGGTCATCTCTTGATGTATAGTAGGAATTTGTTGTCGTTTTTACAGCGTTTCCTAATAAATGCCTATAGCGAAAACCCAACGCAACATTTATCAAGAAGGGAAGGGAACCTAAATTTAAATATAACATACATGTAGTTTACAGAAATCAGACATGTAAATATGGCAACCATATACATCCCGCAAGGCCGATTGTAATCTCTTACTTTGATTATCAAATATGATCGCCTGCATTTACGTGCTTTTTTCTAATTTCTTGAACTTTGCCTCATGTTTTTTTTGCCTCTCTTTTTTTAAAAGCAATTGCTCGAAACATTCAAAAATCGTAACTCAGTCTGCTATCTGCAACATAATATTCCATATGATTCGTCACTTATTGTTGGTCGGGTGACGCCAAATGTTGGACTCTCGAGCGATGATACACGGCATTTTGTTTGTTGGTTTTCGTCTCATCGCTCAAAAGAATTTTGACTACGATTACAGAGGTATCAACTACAAGACATAACTGATGGTTTACAGAAGTGATCATCAATTCAGTAAGGATTAGTCAAGTCATGAATTCACTTTACCCATCATGTCTAATCAAACTACGACATTGTTTGGGTAACCGCGCCTTTTTATTCTCAAAGTTCAAACTTATTCTTGACATAATCAAAACAAATATTTCTTTGTATAATTTCTCAAAATACTCAAAAGATGGCCCGAGTCAAAACTTTCTACAAAGTTTGCATACGGCAATCTTTACTAGCCTAAACAAGTTTTCTAGAGCTATCAGTTCCCCCTATGACGATAACTTCGATTGCGTTTTGAACTTGTATCGAACTACTTTCAAAACAGCTATTACCTTTATAGTTCCATTAATGAACCAGTCTTTTGAATTCATAACCAACATTCGTAATCGTAACCATACAGTAACATAATACTGCATGTCAACAAAAGTTGGCAAATGTAAATGCTATAGTAGCGCAAAATAAATGAGTAACGATTATCTTCATACATTCTAATTCCTAAGTGATGTCGCTACGAAAATGACACATGGTTTGACGACTGCTTCAAGCAAATAAAAAAAAAAAAAAAGGAATGGGATATACATAATGATAGTACCACGCCGTACAATGCATTTCACTGTATTTGGTAACGTTTGGTTACGTTTCGGTGTGCTTTACGTACGGAAAATAACAGGCAGATTGATGCTATTAACATGCTAACACACCACGCATTCAAAATGTTTTTTTTTGAAATACACCGTGTACAATAAAATGTTTTAGTATACGGTTTGAAACTTTTAATTTGCGAGTCCTTTATAAAGTAATAAGCAGGATTCCAAGCAAAAATTAAAGTATTTAGGGATTAGAGTTTGTGCTTTCTTTCCAATATTTAGATAGGTTAGGAGAGTCCATTTGATTTGAGTTATTCATCATTTTAAAGCTTAAAGTCTGCTCTTTCAGAATGTGGTATTAACTAAAAATTCATGTCTGGCAACTTTTTGTTTGTTTTTAGGTGCAGGGTCATATATATATATATATATATATATATATATATATATGAGAAACAGAACTGGAACAAAGTTCATGCTTTTTTTGCACCAACGGTTTATTTTTTCTCACAAATTTTCGAGTGTCTCGCCGCCCTTTCTCAAGTGTTTATACTGAGAAAACAATAACAAAATTAAGCCATAACAATATTGCAACCGTGTTACCGAGGATGCGCGCTTTACCGCATCAATGCTAGGCATCCTAGCACCCAGCGCGCATCCTGGCAACAGTGCAATGTTACGTCATAATAGAATGACAATAAGTATAAAGCATACATAAACAACTTGGCACGACTGATACAGAAGTAATTCCTCTGAGGACGTAGCTAGAGTGATGATGTAAAAGCAGTACATTATTCCTTTCAAATTTCAACATACACATAAATTAACTTTATTTCTAGTGTCTAGATAATCTGTACATAAGCTGAAATTATCATGATTAATATAAACATTCGATTTTTTTTTAATCAAACCGAATAGTCACGCTGTGATGGTTATGTAAAATTTGTACAAGCAGTTTATCGTTCCTTTCAAACTTCAACATACACATACATTAACTTCCAAAATTCTGGTGAATAGATAGTCCTTAAATAGGCTGAGACAATAGCATGACTATGAAATATGTGAAAAATCATTTTTTTTATTTTTTTGTAATTAAACGATACGTCACAATACGTCTCGGAGTAAAAAAAAAAAAAATATATATATATAATATATATATATATATATATATATATACATATATATATATATATAGTGAAAACTTTGAGCAAAGAATATGGTCAAAGTTTTCACTATTTATTATTTGTGACCGTGCACCTCGAAACGACCATAAAGTCGCACACACTGATTTTGCATGAGGCCTGAGAATAAGTGAAATGGGTCAACCTAGCCGAACTTGACTTTTTCCTATTTTCTGAAAGAGCGGGTCTTCTTTTACATTATGCTAAAATTTGGTATCATAAAACGGGCAGAAAAGTGTGTGTTTTTTTTTTAGCAGTTTATCTGGAACATTTTTGGTAGAATAGTGTGATTAGTTGTGTTTTAGAATCCCTTTTTTCATTTCTGGAAAACCTTGTCCACACTCTTCACTTTCAACTCCAATAACTTTCATGACGCAAATCTCTCGTTTGAAGAGGCTACACCCCAGTAAATAATGCCAGTGTATACCTTGGCAATCAATGACTTAAAAACCAAAGATATAAAACACCTGTTTCTTGACCCTGGCCTAATCTAAGCATCAGTCATCGCCACAGCGCCACAGGGGGGGGGGGGGGGGGGGCACCGCGAGAGGAGGAGATTGTTTTGGTTTTGGCATGGGCTATGTAGCTCCATGGTGCGTGTGTGTGTACGTGTGTGTGTGTGTGAGTGTAGACATTCAGCGTATGCAGACAGAGCATGCCTGTACTGCAGTGACCGGAACTATTTTCATTCCATTTTGTCTCTCCCCTTCTCCCTCCCCCATCTCTCCCTCTCTCTCTCTCTCTCTCTCCCTCCCTCTCTCTTTCTCAGACAGCAGGCTGATTGAAACCAGGGAGGTAGTCTCACCTCCCTGTTGTAACTCACTGCCAAATAGCCGTACACGAACCTCAGTCTGGTTGTGTTTCAGGAAATAAAATTTGAACAAATTGAGGTACTTTTTATTGAAATCAAGGTATTTAGTGGCAAAGAAGTTCTTTCACAAATTTTGTAGTTGTGTTGATTTTGGGCCTTTTTGTATATAATATCGATAGCTTTTATATCTCTTAGCATGATTGTCACAGAATCCTCATACTTTTTAAACTGTACATCAACACAAAAACTATTGCCGATCGCAATGATTATCATATCAATGCGCGAGTAAGGGCATACTGAGTATTGCGCATGTAGAGATGCATGCAGCTAGCTGGTGGTCGATTGTGTGCGTGTGTGTACGCATACATTACACATTGTCAGCACCGGCAAACTGGCAATGCTCTCCTTCTTATTCCTGTATTTTCGTTATTTACGGGTCATTTTTTTTTCGTTCGAAATGTAAAATGGATGACCATAGAATTTCTCAATAGAATATAAAATTGAAAACTTTAAAAAGGATAGAGAAAATTGAGTTCACTTTGAATGGTCTGCCACAGGCAGATATCCTTATCATGCTCTTACGTAATACGACAGCTGCTGGAGTCATCAAACCCTGGCTTGGCCTCCAGGTTTGTCACGCCGAGCTGAAAGTTTATTTGCAATGGACAAGTACTTCGACTCCCAACTCTCAAACGACAAATATACGCACCCCACTTTGGAAAAACCCAGCTGAGGTCTCGCCTCAAACGAGGGATTGACGGCATGTTTGAAAGGATAGCGCTACTGCTTTGAAAGTTGGCATTAATCATGGGCAGAATGTGTTAATGGGGCATGTTTAATTTCAATTTAATTTGATAATCCCTTCGTTGTTGTTACTCTGGTGGTTTACTTCCTGTTTTTTGTCCCATTCATTGCACAGCCAGGACGGTTTGGTTAAGATTAAGCGCGTGAATAGACACTGTACTTCAGAGCCTCTTTTCTCAGTTCCCACTTTTCCTGAGTTTGTGCTTTCTTTTCAATATTTGGATAGGTTAGAATAGTCCATTTGATATGAGTTATACATCATTTTACAGTTTAAGGTCTGTTCTTTCAGAATTATGGTCTTAACTAAAAATTCATGTCTGGCGACTTTTTGTTTGTTTTGAGCTGCAGGGTCACATTTTTTTTTTCTGGTCAGTTTTCCATTTCTTGTTTCAAAATACATTACCAAAAAGCTGCATCGCTTCGGTGATCCCTTGCATTTATTCCAAAGTTGTGTAGTGGATATCCCTCATCCTGGCAACGCGCATCATACTGCGTTGCCAGGCAGCGCATCATCATCCCTGGCCATGGATGTGCGGGTAGAAGATGCACCGGCGTTGGCAGTTGGAGATCTGCAGTGAATGAGCTAACATCACGTAAGTCAATTCAACCCTCAAGTGTTATCAATTCAGTAGATTTCACCCGTTGTAACATTGGTGTCAGGAGTGGGATGAAACTGAATTATAACCTCACTATGTGCAAATTGTGAGAGGTGTTTGAATTGAGTGAATTATGGGATAAATAGTGTTACGACCAAAATCACTCTGAGAATGATCGCACAAAAGAAACAATCGACTAATGTTCAGGCGGTTTATTAACAGTGATATTGTGGGTACAGACTCGTGATCGGTTCTCACATCAGTACAATAATGATCAATAGAAACAGTTACAAATCAGTAATAGAATCACTTACACTTATTACATGCAATATCCCTGGAAATGTCCAAATACGATGCTCGATACACAAAGGAATGATCCACGATGCACCGATGAATGATACCTTCGACGTAAATCCAGAGGTGCAGGTTACGATAGTCCAAGGTATAGATCCGGGGTAAAATCCAAGTTATGTGTCCACAGCAAAACGTGCAGAATCCAAACGTTATGACGACCACGTCCAGTTGATGTATTGAATGATGATTCACTTTATAATGTCCAGCGAGGAATCCAGCCCGTCACAGCTTTGCCGTAACAATGTCCGTTGACATTAAAATATGGAGTCTATCTCCAACGTAGGCAAATTAATTCTCTGCAGGCAAAATGTCTCCCAGGCCTTATCTCCACAAACACAGTTTATATAGCAGGTCAGCAGGTAACACAGGACTGACTATAACAAGTCGCTTCAGAGCCAGAAGTGACGTAATTCTCGGAGCAGAGGTGTTGGATACTCTGCCTACCTCAGAATTTCTCCAGCTTATATACTATCCATTCACCCCTTTCTAGTACATTCTGTAATTTTCTCCAACCTGGGGCCACATACCTGAACATACTAGCAAGTCCAAATTCCAGGAATCCTGGATGGCTCACTGCCTAATATGTGCATAACATCATTGCCAAAATTAACTACCAATCACATTGGGCTACAAGGGCAGTGCCTCATTCAGCCAGCACTTCCTAGAATTTTCTGGAATGGGTGAAATGATTCTAGATTGAGTGAGCTATAATGTATTTCCTGTCACATGCATACATGTACTGTAGCTACATTGTATACCATGTAGAAAATTCTCCACTGATCTGGTCAGCCTGTATGTACTATATCTAATTTCATATAGAATGTTCTCCATTAATCTGGTCTACCTGTGTACATACACATTAAAACAACCATGCATACAGCCTTGATACATGTACAGAACTACTTGTGTGTACATTTGTGACACCATCCCCCATGGGAAAAAGAAAGCCTTGCCGTAGCAAGGGTTTCTTTTACCTTCACAATTTCTCATTATCATGTGAGGTAAAATCCAAGTCAAGCAACAATAATCACATGCCTTGTGAATAGCTGCATTAATTCCATGTTCTCTTTTCATGGATACCATTTACAATGATATTGCTTGAATTTTCTGAGCTAATCATGTCAAACTCAAATTGCATACCGGTACATCAGTAATGGATAAGCTAAACACTGTATGTGCGATGTGAGGTGAAAACCTTTCACCCTTAACTTCTACTGTGCTATCCACTACCTATGTCACACCAACTGACTTTCTGTCATAGCACTCTTTCAACATATTGACATGACACATTCTCTGATCTGTGCTCATGTCTGGTGTTTTGATCACATAGTTCACATCATTGAGTTTCTTTTTGACACAGTATGGGCCACTGAACTTGGCTTTCAGCGGTTCACCTTGTATGGGCAGCAGTACAAGAACTTTGTCACCTGGTTTGAAAGTTCGGGCTTTGGCATTTTTGTCTGCCTTTCTCTTCATTGAGTCTTGTGACACTTTCAAGTGTTCCCTAGCTACCTCACAAGCCTTTGAAAGCCTTTCACGAAACTTTGACACATAGTCAAGTAGGTGGACCTCATCATCCTCAGTCATGAATTTCTCTTTGATGAGCTTCAGTGGGCCCCTAACTTCATGACCGTACACCAACTCAAATGGGCTGAAACCCGTCGACTCATTTGGGGAGTCCCTCGTTGCGAACAGCAGAAAAGGGATGCCCTTATCCCAATCCTCGGGATACTCCTCACAAAATGCCCTAATCATTGTCTTTAGGGTCTGGTGGTAGCGCTCCAACGCACCTTGGGATTGGGGATGATAAACTGACGACTTCAGCTGCTTCACACCCAAACGATACATCACCTCTTGAAATATGCCTGACATGAAATTTGACCCTTGGTCAGACTTCACTTCATTGGGCAACCCATACCTAGTGAAAAACTGCACTAGAGCATCTACCACAGTCTTAGCAGTGATATTTCTCAATGGGATAGCCTCTGGAAACCGTGTAGACATATCCATGATTGTCAAGAGGTACTTATGACCCGACCTAGTCCTAGGCAAAGGTCCAACACAGTCGACTAGAACCCGACTGAATGGTTCTTCAAACGCAGGTATCGGAATCAATGGCGCCGGCTTCACTGAATGCTGTGGCTTACCAGCCACCTGACATGTGTGACAAGTCTTGCAAAACTCAGCCACATCCACATTCAACCCTGGCCAATAGAAATGCCTCATGATCCGATCCTTTGTCTTTCTGACGCCTAAATGGCCGCCAACAGGTAACTCGTGAGCAATCCTCAAGATCTCACCGCGGTAACAGGGAGGGACAACAACTTGACGGACCACCGTCCAATCCTCATCAGCTGGGCTATGGGGAGGTCTCCACTTCCTCATCAAAATGCCATCTTTGACATGATAGCACTCAGGGACCTTTTCAGCCTCAGCCTCAGAACATGCCGTCTGAGACAAGCCTTTCAACTCAGAGTCTGCCTGCTGTGCTTCAACCAAGGAAGACTTGCTAAACAGCCCATCACTGTTAGCCTCGGAGCCTAATACAGCAACCCCATCATTCAAATCCTTGAAAAAGGTTTCTGCCAACCAAACACCGGAATTCTCCTCCACATCAACAGAATCCGCATCATCTTGAACAGCTCTACGAGCCTGAGACCTAGTCACAACACAATCTGGGAAAATCCCAGGAAACTCCTCCTGCAACTGCTCAGTTTCAGCAACCACCACTGGTTTATCCGAAACAACTGGAGACGCAACCACCTTGTCCCCAGCCAAGTCATTCCCCAACAGGAAGTCGATGCCTGCCATGGGCAGCTCAGGAACAACTCCAACAGTCACAGGACCAGAAACTAGGTCACACTTCAAATCCACTCTATACAGTGGAACTGACATATAACTGCCATCAACAGTCTGAATCAAGACTTTTGCATTCACTGCACTATCTGGTGGAAAAGTCATACCACCATCCACCATCAACGACTGAGAGGCCCCCGTATCCCGCAGGATGACTACTGGTTTACCTGCCTCACCAGAAGCACATGGGGTCACCTCACCATTAAACAAAAAGCTACGATAGCTCTCATCCACCTGCTTAGTCCTATCTTTGAAATTTGGAGATCGACTTTCAATGGCCTGTGTTTCACTGAACGGGACACTGTTTTCGGGTAGGACACTTTTTGACATGACAAATCCCATGTCCTTCTTTGTTTTGTTTTGTAACTTCCAACACTGTGACTTCACATGCCCTGTCTTGTTACAGTGAAAACATTTGATGACATTTGCACTTGTACTGGACCCTTTGTCAGATTGAGGCTTCGGTGCCGATGAAGTTTCAGAACTCTTGCCTTTTTCAGAACCAGCATTCTTTGGATTGCTCGACTGATTTTTGTCTCTCTTATTTCCAGAGAAATTCCTGAAAGGTGGTCTGTTGTCACTTCTGTGGGTCAGCTCATACTCATCAGCCATCAAGCCTGCTTTATGCAAACTTGTCACTTTGTGATCATCCAAATGCGACCTCACACTGAAAGCAACACTCTTTTTGAATTCTTCCAAGAGAACAACCTCACGTAGGTTATCAAAATCCTGATCCACTTTCAGGGACCTGTACCACCTATCAAACATCATTTCTTTTTCACGAGCAAACTCAACATGTGTCTGGCCTGGTTTGCGGTACGAATTTCTGAACTTATGTCTGTAAGCCTCTGGCACCAACTCATAAGCATTCAACACTGCTTTCTTGACTGTAGCATAGTCACGTGATTGCTCTTCAGAGAGAGATGAGTACATATCGGCTGCTTTGCCGACAAACACACTTTGAAGGAGCAAGGGCCAAAATTCCTGTGGCCAGTTCAAACTGTTAGCCACCTTCTCAAATGACACAAAATACGCATCGACTCTGTTTTCTTCAAACTTTGGAACCAATCGAATGTTCTTGGCCAAATCAAACTCAGAGGGAGCCCTTTCACGATTTCCAACAGTCTGTGCATGAGCCATTTCCATCTCACGCAATTTCACTTGTTGCTCCACCTCAAATTTCTTCTGTTCCATTTCAAGTTTCTTCATTTCAATTTCTCTTTGTTCTCTTTCCCTCTCTCTTTCTAATCTCATCTTCTCTTTTTCCAGTTCCATTTCTTTCTCCTTCATTTGCAATTTAGCAAGCTCAAGCCGTGTTTGATCTGAAATTTGAGCTTGTTCTGGAGTGTCAGTTTCTTCTTTGAGCTCCATGTGACCAGCTACAAAGTCAAGAATCTCTGCCTTTCTTACACCTTGTGGAACATCAACATTTAAATGCTGTGCAATAGCAGTCAAATCACATATGCGTAACCTTTGCAAATCTTTGAGGGACAAATCTGTCCTCTGAACAAATGCCTGAACATCCATTGTACTGATTGACATTGTCACATGTATTACACACAATGTACAATTAAACAATCAACTCACTGGTATTTTGTCTGTACCAATATTCTGGATTCCGGAACGTTCCAAATTCTAAGTTTTGGTTTAAATTCACTTCCCGGACAAGCCCCCAATTTTGTTACGACCAAAATCACTCTGAGAATGATCGCACAAAAGAAACAATCAACTAATGTTCAGGCGGTTTATTAACAGTGATATTGTGGGTACAGACTCGTGATCGGTTCTCACATCAGTACAATAATGATCAATAGAAACAGTTACAAATCAGTAATAGAATCACTTACACTTATTACATGCAATATCCCTGGAAATGTCCAAATACGATGCTCGATACACAAAGGAATGATCCACGATGCACCGATGAATGATACCTTCGACGTAAATCCAGAGGTGCAGGTTACGATAGTCCAAGGTATAGATCCGGGGTAAAATCCAAGTTATGTGTCCACAGCAAAACGTGCAGAATCCAAACGTTATGACGACCACGTCCAGTTGATGTATTGAATGATGATTCACTTTATAATGTCCAGCGAGGAATCCAGCCCGTCACAGCTTTGCCGTAACAATGTCCGTTGACATTAAAATATGGAGTCTATCTCCAACGTAGGCAAATTAATTCTCTGCAGGCAAAATGTCTCCCAGGCCTTATCTCCACAAACACAGTTTATATAGCAGGTCAGCAGGTAACACAGGACTGACTATAACAAGTCGCTTCAGAGCCAGAAGTGACGTAACTCTCGGAGCAGAGGTGTTGGATACTCTGCCTACCTCAGAATTTCTCCAGCTTATATGCTATCCATTCACCCCTTTCTAGTACATTCTGTAATTTTCTCCAACCTGGGGCCACATACCTGAACATACTAGCAAGTCCAAATTCCAGGAATCCTGGATGACTCACTGCCTAATATGTGCATAACATCATTGCCAAAATTAACTACCAATCACATTGGGCTACAAGGGCAGTGCCTCACTCAGCCAGCACTTCCTAGAATTTTCTGGAATGGGTGAAATGATTCTAGATTGAGTGAGCTATAATGTATTTCCTGTCACATGCATACATGTACTGTAGCTACATTGTATACCATGTAGAAAATTCTCCACTGATCTGGTCAGCCTGTATGTACTATATCTAATATCATATAGAATGTTCTCCATTAATCTGGTCTACCTGTGTACATACACATTAAAACAACCATGCATACAGCCTTGATGCATGTACAGAACTACTTGTGTGTACATTTGTGACAATATTTCATGAGATGAATATTGCCTAAGTTGTCAGCTGACGTAAATTGATGTGTTTTATTCAACGTTGTGTATGCGTGTTGTTCATTTTATTGTTTATTATCAGTGTCTGATGTACCGAGTATGATGCGACGAACACCGGTAAAAACACGCTCTAAGCGGAAAACCAAAACGGTAAAAAGTCAGTCATCGAGCGATCAGTCTGCCGTGACTGCCCTACTTACGGCGTTGAATGGGTTGACTGTAAGCTTGCAGCAGACTACATCTACGATTAATGCGAAATTAGACTCGGTTACAGCTAGTCAAAAAGAACTTGAAGAGCGCATGACAGTTGTTGAAACTAACCATGAAGAAATTAAAGTTGATCAAACCAGGGAACCATCTCCGTCGCAACTACTAGAGCAGTCTAGTTTGAATCAGAAACGCGGCAAAGTGATTCTACCTCCATCGTACAATGGAACAGTGCCGTGGGAAGCTTACTTCTCTCAGTTTTCTTTTTTAGCACGATCAAACGGGTGGGATGAAGATCAGATGGCTGTTTATCTGGCAGCAAGTCTGACAGGTAAGGCGGCTTCGGTTCTAGCTACCATTCCAGCACAGCAGAGAGGTGAATTTCGGGTACTAATGCAAGCCCTTGGAATGCGATTTGGCTGCATCCACCAGTCGGAACTGAGTCGCGTACAGTTTAGAAATCGTCGACGCCGCCCTGACGAGAGCTTGCCTGAGTTAGCAGGAGACTTAGAGCGTCTCGTTATGCAGGCATATCCAGACGCAGGCACCGCAATTCACGAGTCGCTAGCTCTCGATCAGTTTATCGACGCCATCAGCGATGAAGATATGCGTTTGCGACTTCGTCAACATCGTTGCGCGACGCTTCACGAGACTTTGCAGCTCGCTCTCGAACTGGAGTCGTTCTCCCTAGCTAGTAGAGAAAGACAGAGGGATGTCAAGACAAGGGAGGTGAAGGTTGACAATGGCATTGGGGAATTGATGGACACGCTGGTTGAGAGACTTGAGAAAGCTATCAGACGTGGAACTGGTGGCAGAGAGAAGACCACACTAAAGGGAAAAGGGCAATGCTACAACTGCGGCGAAGTGGGACACTTTATCAGGGATTACCCTGAAATGACGTGTGCCGTCTGCAAACAACGAGGCCATCTTGCAAAGGATTGCACGTCAACTTCTGCTTCCAGGGAGAAGCAGGGAAACGACCAGTAGTCGCCCTCACGGAGTAGAGGACGACTAGGAACTTTGAGAATGCTCCAAATCACGTTATGATCAGGTCACTGGGAGGAGAGCCGGGAGGGCTTGTCGTGAGGGGTGAAGTTGAAGGAGAGGCGTGTAGGTTCCTCGTCGATACTGGGTCAGGGGTGACCCTAATCAGACCGGACGTCTGGGGAAGAATCGAGAGGAAGGCACGAATGCAACTTACCGCAGATGCACGACGAATTGTCACAGTGACTGGTGAGAAGGCGGATGTTAGAGGTACCGCGTGGGTGCGCATTCGCATGGGCAATGACGTGGTGGAGCATCGTGTTATCGTAGCTGATATTGTCGACGAGGGCATCATTGGCATTGACTTTCTTTCTACGCAAGATTGCATGATCGATATGGCAACTCGAACACTTAAGATAGGAATGAACGAAATTCCACTTCTTCGAGAGGCGTCGGGCGCTAGCAGTGTGAAATGCTCGAGAATTGTAGCATCTTCGGCTGAGGTACCAGAAAGAAATGCAATAAATAATGAATCAGTTGACGTATCAACAAAGTGTAACATGAGAGTGGATGTCACTGAATCTCACCAAGGGGTAGATTATCAAGTGGGGATAATGTCAGGTGAGACATTGGTTAATTTGGGATCGAGATGCGTTGCTGCACCTATAAAGTCAGATGCTTCAAGCACGCTTTCTCGTAGCATGTGTACTGGAACATGCGTAAGTGTCGAATGTGTTGTCAATCCTTCAAATAGGGAGGTTAATGTGTGTGTGTGGGGGGTGGGGGGGGGGGGGGGTGGGGCACACATACGCACACTGTAGCTTCTGACCACACGAGCAAAGAGAGTTAAGGGTTTGGGACGAACACCGATCTAGGGCTTTCAATAGCTCAATCGGTAGAGCACCGGTCTAGTAATCCGAGTTCTCGAGTTCGAATATCGATGAAAACCCATTTTCTTTGCTCAGAGTTTTCATTATTTATTATTCGTTTCTGGTGAGTTTTCCCTTTCTTGTTTCGAAATATATTACAAAAAGCTGCATCACTTCGGGGATTCCTCGCATTTATTCCAAATTTGATTTACATTCTTTGGGTTTATGTCAGGGTAATGTGTGTGTGGGGCACACATACACACGCTGTAGTACCGTAGTTTCTGACCACACGAGCAAAGAGAGTTAAGGGTTTGGGACGAACAGCGATCTAGGGCTTTCTGTTCAATAGCTCAGTCGGTAGATCACCGGTCTAGTAATCTAGATGTCTCGGGTACGAATGCCGATGAAAACCCATTTTCTTTGCTCAAAGTTTTCACTATCAATTATTTGTTTCTGTTCAGTTTTCCCTTTCTTGTTTTAATATATATATATATATATATATATATATATATATATGAAGAGTTTGTTTGCAAAAACCGATAAGTCCATATTTGCCAAATGGAGATATTTGCGATTAAAGTTCAAGAAAAATAAAGACAATAATAAGAAAAATTTTGCTTCTTTTGACCATAACTTCAAAAATATACCTTTATATGTAGTGACCAATATATCATTTAAAAGGTATCATTTTGTACTTTTTGACAGAGATCGTACTTAAAAATCTTCAAAAATGGACTTATCGGTTTTTGCAAACAAACCCTTCATATATATATATATATATATATATAAACTTATAAAAAGGGTAATTCAATGGTAGAATGTAGAATGTAGAATGTACCTTACGCTTCGTTATATGAAAGCTATCCTTGATTGTTGATTTTGCAGTGTTATATCAAAACGCCTTGCATTGCCAATTAAATGACATGACCTGGGCTATTTCCTAACTTTTCCAAGTATATAAAACACACACGCATACACACAAAAACACAAACAATTAGGGGATGCTGTTAAGTGCAGATTTTTGGCAAATTCAAGGGGGGGCGCATCAGCCCCCCCCCCCCCTCTTGAATTTGCAAAGCGAAAAAAAAAAAGCAGCAAACGGCAGTTTTTGGACTGTAGAATGTCAAAATTTTAAAGCTTGCTCGCTCGCTCCGCTTGCTCGCATTCAATTGTTACGCAATTCCCCTGATGTTGCTGTCAGTAATATGTCGTTTCACACCGGCATTCCATAATCAATGTAAGGAAAACTGTTAACATGTAACAAACCTTGCACCAACAAGAAAGATAGGAGTTTTTGCTTCTGGAACTTTTATTTTTCGGAAGATATTCATCGGATAAATATGATATGTTTTCAAGACACATGGAAACTGCATGCTTCTTCAGCCGTTGGCTCGCTTTCTTTCTCTCGCATACACAAATAAGTGAAGCTTTATAATGATGATTCTGGATATATCGAATGACTTTAGAGAGTATTGTTACAAGGTTTTCGCAATAGATTATCAGCAATGCCAACAGTTATAGCCTGCAATTGGAGATTGGAGCTACACGTCCTGGATTATCAGAAAGATAACTTTCTCTTACATTTTAAATATGTGCATTCTATAGAGCGTTCGCAACACTCACTCGCGCATGTTATCTAATTTCGTAGTGAAGAACATGATCATAATTAATGATTTATAATTAATGCAGTAGTGGGATTATGTAGGTACATTTTAATAATAATAACAATGCCTATGATAATAACAATCATCATCATCATCATCATCATCATCATCAATCAATCAATCAATCAATCAATCAATCATTCATTCATTTACTTAATGAGAGCAGAAACCATGTTAATATAATTCTACTGCATTCATATTTCACATTTTCCGAGTAAAAGAATATTCACATGTATACTCTTAACGACTGTCCATACATGCTCTTAACGACTCTTGACGACTGTCCACTACCACCTGCCTGGTCATGATGGAAAATCCCTTATGTGAGTATGTGTGGTGCTCCTCCCTCCTCCCCGGGACTAGCATCCTTCGCAAAACTTTCCATAAGTTTCCCCAGACTCGACATTTCTTATATGTGACCGTGCACCTCAAAACGAACATAAAGTCGCACACACTGATTTTGTGTTAGGACTGCAAATAAGTGAAATGGGTCAACCTAGCCGAGCTTGACTTTTTTTATTTTCTGAAAGAACGGGTCTTCTTTTACATTATGCTAAAATTTGGTATCATAAAACGGGCAGGAAAGTGTGTTTTTTTAGCAGTTTATCTCGAACATTTTTGGTAGAATAGTGTGATTAGGTGTGTCTTTAGAATCCCTTTTTCATTTCTGAAAAACCTTGTCCACACTCTTCACTTTCAACTCTAATAACTTTTGAAAGGATATTGCTACTGCTTTGAAAGTTGGCATTAATTATGGACAGAATGTGTTAATGAGGCATGCCTAATTTCAGTTTAATCTGATAATCCCTTCATTGTTGTTACTCTGGTGGTTAACTTCCTGTTTTTTGTCCCATTCATCGCACAGCCAGCACGGTTTGGTAAAGATTAAGCGCTTGAGTAGACACTGTACTTCAGAGCCTCTTTTCTCAGTTCACACCTTTCCTAAGTTTGTGCTTTCTTTCCAATATTTAGATAGGTTAGGAGAGTCCATTTGGTTTGAGTTATACATCATTTTAAAGCTTAAAGTCTGCTCTTTCAGAATATGGTCTTAACTAAAAATTAATGTCCGGCGACTTTTTGTTTGTTTTGAGGTGCAGGGTCACATATATTCACTTGTAACAGTTTGTACTGGGGAAACAGCCGAAACTTTCCACAGATTTCCAAAGTCTAAATATTTTCTTTGTATCTCTTCATATTATGGTTTGCAAAGGAGAAGACACTTTTCTGCTGAATGATCACTTTTTATAATATCGAGTCAATATGGCGGCTGCAGTATAGATGCACTAACTATAATTATGCTGTACAATTAAATGTCATCATTTCAAATGACCGATATTCAATATCATGAATTTGTGGTGAATATGTGTCACAGGAATAGAATTCTACCCATGTGATGAATAAAGTGAGAGAGTGAGGAATATATTTTGTTGATTTCTGTGCCTTTTGGTATCTTGTGGTAGCTTTAAATTGGAATTGTTTTTATGTTATTAATATATTTTTGACACACAAATTCTTAATAGAACTCTACGTTTCAGTCGTTATATTATGCAAAGAAAAACTGCTCTAGAACTCAACTTATCATCTACAATGACAAGTCATTTCTGCCATAATAACATCTTTTCACACACACACTGTTCAAAATTTGAATAAGAAATGTTTTGATAATTATAGAATTAATTGTACATTGTACGGAAGCGTGGTCTAACCACAAAAGGGTTATTTTAACCTCCGTTTCCGTGGCCAACTGTGCACCTACTACATCCGGGGTCAAAATGACCACGTTCTCCGTGGTCACTTTAAATAGGCCTAACCAAGCATCGGGGTTACAAAAATTACCCAAATGGGGTTATGGGGGGGGGGGGCAATGAAACCGAGTTAAAAGTTACCCTGTTGTCGCTATTTTTGTCGAGAGTTTTCAATCCTCCCCTCCCCCTTCTTTTTTTTTTCTCTCTCTACTTCGGCGGTGGGGGTGGGGGCTAATTTTAACAAATAAAGATAACATACTAAATAATAATAATAACTATACTATTTGGCGAAAATCCGTCAGAGATTTTTCGAGAAGATGCTGAAAACATAAAAAAAACACCTCTCGCCTCCTAACCCTTCCCCACATCAGGGCGCCCCTGGATCTGCCACAATCAAACTTAAAATCTCATTAATTGATACTTTCATAGAAGTAATTTAGTCTTATTTTTTTTTCTTTTTATTCATTTTCAATATTCCACATTTCACATTCAGGTTTCATATTCCATTTGATTTCGAAGTAAAATATATCTAACACAACAATAAATTTTAGACCTAATTTCACAATTGTATAAGGACATATGTGACCATGCACCTCAAAACATACAAAAAGTCGCCAGACATGAATTGATAGTTAAGACCATATTCTGAAAGAGCAGACTTTAAGCTTTAAAATTATGTATAACTCAAATCAAATGGACTCTTCTAACCTATCTAAATTTGGGAAAGAAAGCACAAACTCAGGAAAAGTGTGAACTGAGAAAAGAGGCTCTGAAGTACAGTGTCTATACAAGCGCTTAATCTTTACCAAACCGTGCTGGCTGTGCAATGAATGGGACAAAAAAAAAAGGAAGTAAACCACCAGAGTAACAACAATGAAGGGATTATCAGATTAAATTGAAATTAAGCATGCCTCATTAACACATTCTGTCCATAATTAATGTCAACTTTCAAAGCAGTACCATTATCCTTTCAAAAGTTATTAGAGTTGAAAGTGAAGAGTGTGGACAAGGTTTTTCAGAAATGAAAAAGGAACTCTAAAAACACACCTAATCACACTATTCTACCAAAAATGTTTGAGATAAACTGCTAAAAAAAAAACACTTTCCTGCCCGTTTTATGATACCAAATTTTAGCATAATGTAAAAAAAGACCCGCTCTTTCAGAAAATATGAAAAAGTCAAAATCGGCTAGGTTAACCCATTTCACTTATTTTCAGTCCTCACGCAAAATCAATGTGTGCGACTTTATGTTCGTTTTGAGGTGCAAGGTCACATATAATGTAATTGATGTGTAATATGAGGAACCTACTAATAAGCAATGCTTGTAGGATGCAGGTTCCAAAGTTATAATATAACCGTTTAGTACAACATGCTAATTACGAAAAATGACAAAGGGCATGCGAAATTCAATGTGTCGAGATTATGGTAAAATACGGAATGTACAAAATAATAGGTGTTTCCGAAAACATTTCCCACTTCTGATCATTAATAGCTCAAAAAACTATTCATCCGATAAAACTGTCATTGATATGAATAATAGCTGAGTAGTGTGCAATTTTATTGGAGGTGCTTTGAATGTGAAAGCATAAATCAGCTTTATTAAATCTAATATTGATTTTGAAGTGAGGTTTCAGATATTGGTCAAATTTTGACCCTCTTTAGAAAAATTGAACTTTGCACAGGAACCAATGATGTATATATGAGTGCATGCTGACAATGGCTCTGAACAATGGACATGCCTGAACCACCTGTTGACTAGGCGTCAGTCTCGCGCTCCCAGGCACATGAATACTTAATCAATAATTCATATGGATTGCCCTGGGTATTGCTAGTCTGCACATGTAAGCACGTGTTTCAATGTGCTTGTAAACACCACCTTTCATTCCAGCTGGCAATTATTTTCAAATTTTGCTTCACATATCACTAAATTTGGGATATAGGTAAGCATAAATAATCTAAAGTTCTTTATTTTAATACAGCTGTATACTAATAGTCTGACAAATTTGTCGCTTTTTCGATAAAAAGAGATCATTTTTGGTAAAGAGTTCAGCAACAGTTTTCTTTATTGGGGCAATTTGTTTCACAGTAGATTTATTAAAGGCTCCATATACACAAGTGTATACTCTAATCTGTAACCTAACTGCGAAATTAATCAGGGATTTCACATTACAAAAAGTGCGGTGACATCCTCCATAGGAAACGAGCGTTTTTAAATGCACCGCGCAGAGCGCACAATCAGATATAGGACAATTACACGGACTCTCGACTTTACGAACTCAATACCTCCCAGAATATGCCATTTTGCTTAAATGCACCTGGTTTTTATGAAAATATAGATTTCAAGTTTGCTATACATACCTCATTTGTAGAGTTTTGTGAAAATTTTACATCGGTACCTTTCGAATTGAAAATTAGGTGTCATTTCTCACTCAAACACAATCAGCTCTACGACAACACGCAATTTTACATTGACGGCGCGGTGTACCAACTGCGAGCCTGAAGGCCATTTTGGAAGGGTTATTTTACTGCCATACCTGTTGTTTTTGTACAATGCACCTGCCTAGTGAGTTGCAGCAAATACTCACGTGTATTTATACTGAGTTTGGAAGAATTTCGTGAAACTTCGCCATCGGTACCTTTTCGATATTCATAAACCATGTTAGTTTAGCCCCGAGTGAATAACCCACCAATATGGTCATACACTAAAGCAATTGCGCGTCCCTGCGTGCTTCTCACTTGAATACGTTACGCTGATTGGCTAAATGTCATTGGCCTTACGAGGTCGCATCGGGTCAACGCGTGATCGTGAATTTCGCAAATTTCGCAAATTCGTGACGTGACAATAGGTGCGCGCGTCTTTATTACTGTTTAGATTTCATTAATACATTAGTTCAATGTAGCATTTGCGGCGCCTGATTGCATCATGAATATGTATCATTCTTTAACGCTCAACGCCCTGTGATTGGAGGTATGCAAATGACGGATCTACGTCATAGCTTATTATATGTTTGTCACCGTTCGCGTGTAGACTTTTTGTAATGATGAAACTGATTTATGCTTTCTTGTTTGAACTACCTCCAACAAATTTGTACACTATCAAGCTTTCATCCATATCAATGACAGTGTTGTCTGATATATAATTTCTGAATATTATTAAGAATCAAAAGTGGGATATGTTTTTTGAAACCCCTAGTAACTAATAATGTTCATGATAAAACTCAAGGTTTTAGTGCCAAATAAAGTGCAATATTGGTCTAGTAAATGTAGTCACCCAAGCGAGGCGTCATTGCGAATAAGCACAGATATATCAAATGATCATGGCAAGTAATTAAACATAGGATTTTAAAAATTTGGCTTTTAGAGTTTTTCTTAAAGGCAGACTATCGTCATCCCTAATGGTACGTAAACTCCGAACGACCGAAGTTTGTGCATGCAATTGCGCAATGCCAGACTCGGTGCCATATCCATATATGCTGCCACCATGGTAGCTCCATGCTGCCAGTGAGACACGTGTGCGTATGTGCTTGTGTGTGTACGCATCATACACAAACATTGTGACCGTGAGCTGCGGTGATTGGAGGAGAGAGGCCAGAAGACGCGTGGCTCTTTTGGCCTCTCTTCATGCGCATGCGCACTGAGAATGTGCGTTCATTCAGAAGCTCTCGTGGCTCGCTCAGACAGCCATTTTGGGTCAGGAGATTTGTAGCACAGAACTCTTGTAATCTAAAGTGTTGTTCGCTGGCCCATTGAGCCTGTGCTATTCTCATTCGGGGATTTTTAGTCTGTAGCTTTGGCAACTTTCTCAACAAGTAATAATGTAGCACGGGTGGTTGCATGTTTTTCCGAAACCTAAATTGATTATCAGCTAAAATATCACATTTCATTTAAAAAAAAAAATAAGTAAACGATTTTAAACCACCTTGTTACGGCACGCCTTGGTAACTGCACGTTTTGTTAAATGTACCATAATGTGCAGGACATTGATGGCACTTTTTGGTAACTTTCTGCTCCTCCACAATCATCACAAAAACAAATTGTAAGTGTAGCTGGTTTTTGTCCCCACCGAATGAGTTCGGTAGCCTATAATGGCCATGTCACACCTTTCCGGGCAAGCTACGCGGGTTTGTTGCGAGTAAGGTTTTTCCAGCACGCAGGGAAATTATCTCGCCCGTAGGGGTTACAGATGCCCGGAGCTGCGCTAGCAAGTCCGATAATACCCGCAGCCAAGTTTTGAGCAGCACCTCTCGGGCAACTCCCACGCAGGTACTTCGCAGTTCCAGTATGCGGCCAGCGCGGCCAAGATAATGACACCCTGTCATTTCTATTGGACTTCTGCCATTCCTTCAGATGAATTTCTGAGTTGTCAGCCCCCACGCGCCTGGGACGCAAATCAATCACACTGAATACCTACAAGAAGAACATAAGTAGCACGCATCCAGCAAGTAAGACACATGCACAACTCGCCCAAATCCTTGTGCTCCCTCAGAAATTGGCCTGTATGCTGGAAAATCGCCACACGCAAAAAGTCCGCTAGCTTGCCCGGAAAGGTGTGACAAGGCCTAAACATGGTTACGGGTAAAAAGGGTTTGCGTGCGCACCTCCGTGTTCTTTCTTTCCAATATTTAGATAGGTTAGGAAAGACCATTTGGATTGCGTTATATATCATTTTAAAGCTTAGAATCTGCTCTTTCAGATTCCGACCTTAACTAGAAATTCATGTCTGTCGACTTTTTGTGTGTTTTGTGGTGCAGGGTCACAAATATACTTTGATTTAATAAAAACTGTATTATGTGATTTGTATCTGTAAAACAAAGTATTTTTCTTATTTATGGAACTAAGTAAGGCTTTAGTTATCCAAGGTGAACGTGGAACTGTTTTATAATTTCCTCTTTGATTTATACGCACGGTCGTTCGGATCAGTGGAATCAAAAACTTCATTCCAATCAATTGCGGATAAATTATGTTCAAACAGCTGGATATCATAATCAGAGAATATTCATGTATGTAATAAATTATTACACATCTTTTGTTTCTGTGATTCAGGTATAGCAGGATTGGGAGAAACTATAACGGGAAAATGATTTGACATGTCTGTTACAACAATACATTGATCAACATAAGTGTGATTGTTTGAGGATACATTATACCTCGGTGTTGCAGAGGCTCCAGATAATCTTGTTGGCTTGGTAAATACAAGGAGTGAAAATTGAATCAGACATATACTTCAACTGGGTTATCATTTCAATATACCTCACATAAAATGCCACACCTCCACCTCGTTTTTCAAATTCTAGTGTATTTGAGGGTGTAACCGTCTAATTGTACTAATGAAGTGACACTTTCGGCCATCCAGGTTTCACATAACCCCAAAACTGAGAGTTCTACAATCAAAGTATCGAGAAAAAATTTAATTGGTCAATGTTTTTAATCAAATTTCTTTTATTATGGTGCAAAACTGAAAAAGTATAATACTTCGCTTTAAAAGACTTCAGCTTTGCTCCATGTTGGGGGTAATATATAACTAGATGTTCTTGGTTTCTGGTGAGAAAAAAAAAAAACAGATAAAAATGACAGAAGAAGATAAAAAATTCCAGAGTGTAGGGACTCTGAGGCTTCAACTCCACCCCCCCCCCCCACCTTCGACGGGGGGAGGGGGGATTGGGCTCATTTTATCAAATTAAGATTCGATCAAGATACAGATGCAATCTGCTAAGTTTGGGGGAAACCCGTCGTATGGTTTGTTAAGAAGATGCTGACAATGTTGGAGATTCCCCCATCACCCCCCCCCCCCCCCCCGGGATCTGGACACCCCTGAATCCGCCATAATCAAAGATGCAAGTTCAGTCATTAATGTCTCCAAAACACTCACTTGGTTCTATCTTTTTCAGTTCGACAGAAGAAGACTAAAAAATTCCAGAGTTTCTAGCCTAGATTCTGAGGCTTGAACTCTCCCTCCCCCTTCGGCGGTGGAGGGGGGGGGGGGGGTGGATGGGGTTCATTTTATCATAATTATAAAGATGATATCACCATAAACATGATATCTGCTTACTTTGGCGACAATCCGTCAGAGACTTTTCAATAAGATGCTGTAAATGTGGAAATCCCTTCCTCCCCTCATCTCTGCCACCATCAAAGCACCCCTGTATACGCCATAATGAAACATAAAATTTAAGTCATTAATGTCTTCATTGCACTAACTGAGTTCTATCTTTTTCGGTTCGACAGAAGAAAAAAAAAATCCGGAGATTAGGGACTTTAGGGAGGCTTCAATTCCCTTCCCCTCCCTCTCTCTCTCTCTCTCTGCAACGAGTTCGTGGTTGACGCGTTATGACATCTGTGGTTATTCAGATTTTGACATTTGTGGTTAATCAGATTTTGACATCTGTGGTTGACGTGTTATGACATTAGTGGTCATTTGTCATTTGCGGTTGACGTAGTAAGACATTTGTGGTTATTTTGACATTGGTAGGCGATTTTGACAGGCGATTCTGACAGGCGCTCTCCACTCACTGTTACACCCCTCCCCCTTGTTCCCGGGAAGGGTCAAATAACGGGGGTTAAGCGCTTGAAGAGACCTATACTTTACAGCCTCTTTGTCTTAGTAAACACTTTTCCCCGAATATGCGTTTTCTTTTCAATATTTAGATGGGTTAGAGAGTCCATTTCAATGAAGTTACACATAATTCTAAAGCTTAAAGTCTGCCTTTTCAGAATCTGTCCCTAATTAAAAAGCCATGCCCGGGTACTTTTTGTTGTGTTTGTGGTGTAGGGTCACATCGTATATTTTTTTATTAAATAAATCATCTCCTTAAACGCTAACATTATTGTACTCATCATACGTATTCAATGACCGCCAGGGAGTAACACGTCACCTTATCAGCTCTCCCGAATCTCACTTGGATATTAATGTTTGAATACTGTTGTCGACATCTGCTATACTAAATCATCAGAATTAGTACCCAGACAAGGAAGGCAAGGGTATATAGGAAGTGTAATTTTGGGACGGAAAATCGTGGCGCCACTCTCAATTCTCTGAAGAACTCTAAGCCGCCACCAAGGAGACGGGCTTCCGTAGCTCAACCCGCCAGCCCACCCCGGGTAAAGTCACCACCCCGAGACCACTTCAACAGCAGCGGCCGCAGCACCCGTACCTTCCGATACCCACGACATGCCAGACATGTCAAGAGATCTCCATGACAAAAAGGATGACGTAAGTTCACCTGAAGGTATTATACCCTCCTTCCACGAAGCAACAAAAGAACTTCCAACGGATGATAAAGAAAGCGATAGATTCCTTGATAGAAGACATCAAACCGGTGGAGGCACATCTGGAACAGGCTGTCGCGTTTGAGAGCAGGAGAGTGACGGAGGTAGAGACTAGAAATATACAGCTGGAAAAAAGAATGGGCGAGCTGGAAAAGAGGTCAGTGCACTGCGATCAGAAGTGGAGAGGCACAACTCAGCCATCAGCAAGAGTGAAAGGTTCTCACGGAGGAACAACATTCGCATCGTGGGTATACCCGAGTCCACCATTGCCGACGAGGATTGCACATCTCTCGTCGAGAAAGTCACGAAGGAGATGTTTGGCCTTGACATCAAGGTAGAAAGAGCGCACAGCGATGGAAAAGCATCAAAGGATCGGCCCAGGCACATCCTCTTCAAAACCCTGTCATACCGCGAGAAAGTCGACATCACGAAGAACCAGCCCATGAGTCATAAGAGATGATCTCATATCTGACGATCTGGCCGAGAAGAGGAAGTGGTCCGTAGACGTTCAGGAGCTCTACAAGAACGGCGTGAAGCTTCGCATCTTTGCCGGGAAATGGAGGAACCGAACCGGAGTCCCGCACAACTTCCTTTCCTCCGAATGGATCACTACAGACTGAGTCTGCCGCGTGTTTGTACCATAATGCTTCTCATATTACTTGTTTGATTCATCACGTCACAACCACGTTCTTTATGTTTATTTCTCTTCTTCTCATCCTCCTCTCTGCTTTTTTTTTTCCCTCTGACGACCTCTAAGTCTGCAACACGGAATATGAATATCAATGTGCACTTATGTAATTAGATATCATGAACGTGTAGGCTTACTATCTGTCAATGGAATATGTAATCCAAATACATTTTGACTTTGATATAATATATTGTGTACAGGGAGAGTTGAATTACCAATGATCTTTACTGTGAGATCTCACCTGTCCGATGCGGCCGCTACTCACGAGAGTACTTCGTAAACAATTTACAGAGCTTGCTATATACATTCCTTCTCTTTTTGTCTGCATTAACAAGTGGGGATGGTCACGGTATGGTCCATGTGTTGTCCTTATCTTAAATAAGGGTGAATTTAATTCATGTATACATAGTCAAATGTCCATGGTCGATATTATTTGCCTGACGAGTTCAATTCAGAATTCACTAATAATGGACATTCTTTCAGTGTATTACAAATCAATGCCGGCAGTCTGCTAAGAAATTATGAAAATATGCAATTATTATTTTTGAGGGTAAACATGCAATTTTCCGCTATTGGTATCACAGAAAGATGACGTAAGGACAAATCCCCCCCCCCTTTATATGTGACCGTGCATCACAAAACGAACAAAAAGTCGCACACACTCATTTTGTGTGAGGACTGCGCTGAAAATAGGTAAAATGTTCAACCCAGCCGATCTTGACTCTTTCATATTTTCTGAAAGAGCAAGTGTTCTTTTACATTGTGCTAAAATTTGGAATCGTAAAACGGACAGGAAAATGTGTCTTTTAGCATTTTATCTCGAACAGCTTTTTTTTTTGGGGGGGGGGTAGAATAGTGTGATTAAGTGTGTCTTTAGAGTCCCCTTTTTATTTCTTATAAACCTTGTACACACGCTTAACTTTCAAATCTAATAATTTTTGAAAGGATGAGACCACAGCTTTGAAAGTTGGCATTAATTATGGACAGAATGTGTTGATAAGGCATGCTCAATTTCAATTTCATTTGATAATCCATTCATTGTTGTTACTCTGGTGGGTTATATCCTGTTTTTTTTTTTTTTTTTTGTCCCATTCATCGCGCAGCCAGCACGGCTTGGTAAAAATTTAGAGCTTAAATGGACACCGTACATCAGAGCCTCTTTTCTCAGTTTGTACTTTTCCCGAGAGTGTGCTTTCTTTCCAATATTTAGGTAGGTTTGGAGAGTCCATTTGATTTGAGTTATACGTCATTTGAAAGCTTAAATTCTGCTCTTGCAGATTAAAAATAAAATTTCATGTCTGGCGACTTTGTGTTCGTTTTGTGATGCAGGGTCACATATAACATTGATGGATATTCTGCTGTCCGTTCTGATAGAAAATGCGGACGAGGAGGCGGAGTCGCCCTGTTCCTATCACACTCGTAAAGTAAGGCCTGATTTGATATACAATGGAAATCAATTTGATTGCACATGTGTTGACGTTCATATGTATAAAAGAACAAGATATATAACACGTTGTGTAATAATAGGCCCCCTTGTTCAGCTAGTAATTCATTTTTGGATAATTTTGATGTTTTGTTAAAGCTGATTAATCATGAAAACAAAGATGCATTTGTATGATGGGTGATTTTAACATTTATATCTCGAAAGAAGATACATCGTTAGAAACAAACTTTGCAATAATTGGCAAGCAAATTTCTTTAATATTACAGTTGATGAACCTTCAACTCAACGGTCAACTCATCAATCAATCACTCAATCAATCAATCAATCAATCAGTCAATCAATCAATCAATCAATCAATCAATCAATCAATCAATCAATCATAGTTTATTTCCATTCAACGAAAATCAAGAAACATAGTACAAATTTCCAATAAACAGAAATCAAAACATAGTACAAAGTATACATGTCATGAAATGATATTGTTCGGGCATTTGCAAAAGATTCATGTAATATGAATACATGTATATAACAACATATGTTTATTTATATATATATATATATATATATATATATATATATATACAATAATACATATATACTTCGTGGACGTGCGAAAAATAAATTCGATTATGGAAAACAGTGATCCACTAAAAAGCAAAGCTTGTGGGACGTGGATCGCTAGATAAATAATGAGTAAATAACATATTATCGAGAGTTTTTATAGCTATTATATTTGATATAGATTATTTAAATCATTTGTAAAAAAATATATATGTGTAGTTATATTGAGATACACAGGTCGGGAGAAAAGTATATAAAATATCAATGTTAATGCCTGGACACTGTTTACTGAACCACGTGTACCGAGAAAATATGACAAGGACAACACACTCGTACGCACATTACCCAGACACATATAAGACGCGAGACAGTACCGAGAGGAGAGAAGACGGTAACAATGCAAGTCTACGAAGAACAAAAGACAGGAAAGGAAGAGGAGAGAAGAAAGAAGGGAGGTCCGCATGCAGAACACGCAAAGTGCTGCGTCATCAGGACAGGTGAAAGCTCTCAAACATAAATTAAAACAATTTAAATTATCTAAAATTATAGGTAGAAAGTAACTATTTTCTGAATTTGTATTTAAATCAACGATGATCGACTATATTTTTTTTTTTTACTAATATTGGCACGGATTATTCGAAATCTGTTTTATTTATGTATAGTGACATTTCTGACCACCTACCTATGTTTTTCTTTCGTGGCGACACACACTATTTCTATGTTAAGCAATAATAACGTAAGAAGAAGTGGCTACCTATGTTGCACTATAGACATAGCACATGCACACACACACACACACACACACATGCATGCAAATGTATTATACATGTACATAACTGTGAGTTTACAAAAAAAAATGACTCTCGCGAAAGTCACATTTTTTTTTTTCTTTTTCAGTCCCGAGAGCTTCGACTCGTGCGAGGTTTGCTGTATATGCAACATTTGCCATAGCCTGTAGCTTGTAACATATTTTCACACTCATTGTTGCCTCTTTGTACAACTCCCTTTGAGGAATATCTCATTTCAATATTTTCATGGGAACTATTATCATGTTTTCGTTGTTTTTTGTGTTTGTCTTTGTGATGTAATGTATTTTGTAAGGCAGCTCACCACAAGCTTTGTTTTTTTGAGGTTCTGCCTCCCTGTACAATAATTTCATGCATGTGATTTCCTACATGAAAAAAAAAAAGATGGAAAATGAATGTTATACAAACTTGAAACTTGAAGAAGCGGAAATTCACCTTAAAAGATACATCATTTCTCAACGACATTTATTTTTAATCTCGGGAACATGGGATGATGTACTACTTTGTGCAGACCCAAACATTGTTTTTGACACCTTCTGGAATATATTTCTTTCTTATGTTGACAAACATATTATTGTGTCTGCACGAAACATATTGTGACTATCTATGGTGTAGCAGTAAACAGCATGTTTCATTCATTCCATAGTCAGCCATCTCACCGCTACCCTTCCACCACAATTGTCCACTGTCAAGTTCTTATCGTTCTCTGGTTTCCTTCTCTCATCCTGATCTTTGATACGCCGACAGCCACTTTCTCTTCCCACTTCCTTTCCGCTCTCCCCGTCATTTATCATCACCTCATCACACCATATCAGCAATATAGATGTAAACAACACCGGAAAGTCACCGGGTCGTGTTTTGTAAATATGATGTATCAAATGTAAATGTGTTAGATTAATATACTGGAGAACAATGAATAAAGCACACTTGCGTTTTGACTCCAGAGTCAAGCAGTCATGCCTCCTTCATTCTCCCACTGAGTCTAAGAGTCCAACTTCTTCCTCCCACACAAAAACATAAAAATGGCGACGAGGATGGGATTCGAGTACTACATTGCCGCTACGGGAGTCACAGAAGATGCAGCAAAACGGGCAATTCTTCTTCACTGCGTCGGACCAGATGTGCAGCAGCTTTTTGCCACTCTGAATGGGGGAACATCTTACACCTCTGCATTGTCAGCCTTGACAGGTTATTTTGTGGCAAAGAAAAACGTTGCATTCGAGAGACACTCATTCCGCCAATGTGAGCAACGTGACAGCGAGTCTGTTGATGAGTACTTCATGAGGCTTAAGACGCTCTCCTCTACGTGTGAATTCGGTGACAACGAGGACAACCACATTCGAGATCAGTTCATTGACAAATGCAACTCCAAGTCGCTACGCCGTCGATTGCTGAGAGAGCCGGACCTTAAGCTAACTGGTCTTCTCTCTATCGCTCGTGCTGCGGAAGCAGCCGATCGCCAAGCCTCGGCGATGGTGATGAAGAACTCGACTCCCTCCACTGAGCACGTAGACGAAGACAAAGTGACTGCTAGACAGAGCTATCGAGCGCCTAATGACAGGCTTGGTCGGCGGTTCTCAAATCGCGGTCGACACCGCAAAGGAGGAGGAAGAGGAAACGCGCCACAATACTCGCGCCAACCTAACGTTGGACCGTGTTATAACTGTGGGGTCAACGGACATCAACCTCCAGATCAACAGTGCCCAGCTAGAGGACAGGAGTGCAGAAAGTGTCATAAAATCGGACACTATTCTCGAGTTTGTCGCAGCAGCAGCTCGAAAGGCGTGAATTCAGTGGCTGAAGAACTCAGTAATTTCCAGCCATTCGATGACGAGATCGCCAACCACCGAGACCCCAGCAGTGAGACTGGTGAAACGCCTACCACGAACACCCACCGTCTCTTCACCATTGGGCAGTCGCGAAACAAGACCCGCGTCAAAATAGCGGACATCGAAATCGACATGCTGGTCGACACCGGAGCGTCGGTAAATATAATAGACGCCCGCACGTATGAGTGGATGAGAGGCCGCGCATCAACGACTGATCTGCGGTTGACCCCCACTCATATTCGCCTGTTTCCGTACGGTGATACAACCCCATTGCCAGTGATTGGGGAATTCAGCGCTAGGACTTCGTGCTCGACTCAACTTTCAACGACAGCACGATTCGCTGTCGTGCACGGAAGCAGTGGATGTCTTCTTGGGCGAGACACAGCCGCAGCGGTACAGCTAATTCGAGTCGCAGACGAGAGTGTACAAAAGACAAATCACAACGCCAGCGCCGTTCACATTAACGCTCATCTTGCCAGCCACCACGTCGATGACCTCCAGCGTCAATATCCAGAAGTTTTTGCCGGTTTCGGCAAGCTCACCGACTACAAGGTGCGTGTACATGTTGATCCGGACATAGCCCCTATTGCTCAGCCAGCCTGTCGGATACCATTTCACCTCCGTGAAAAGGTGGACAAAAAACTTCAAGAGCTAATCGACCTGGACATCATCGAGCCTGTGTCAGGCCCGACATCGTGGGCCAGCCTGCTTGTGGTAGTTCCAAAGCCAAATGGGGACATACGCGTATGTGTAGTGTGACATTATGTACTATGTGTTGAATCTCACACTATAATGCTTATTCATGTAGAGGGCAGCACAACATATACTGTAATAAAGCCACAGACCATGGCACTCTGTTCCTGTTAAATCCATTTTAAGAACCCGTCTTTTATTCTTGTAAGAGCTGCAAAGCAAGAATGTTACATGGTGGCAGCGGTGTAGAAACTGTTTTTCTACTGTGGAATGTCCTGTGAACTGATAGAATGGATCTGATTTTGGACCACAATTCACATGTTTTGTGCCTGCTTTGAGCTCCACTGAGTGGTAAGTCCCACACCTGTCTTTTGCTGTTAGAACTCTAGCACCGATTAGCATCATGTCTGAATCTGATACTGCTGAACGAGTGGATGGGAATGATACTCCTCTTTCTGCCCGTCCTGATGCTTCTGGTACTTCTTCTGTAGGTGCGAGATCTTAGTTTCTAAGGCCCAATGTTCAACCTCCTGAAAAATTTCACCCTAGTGGAAAAAATGCTGCTCAGGACTGGAAAATGTGGCGGCAAATGTGGGACAATTACTGCATCTTAACTGACCTCAATTCTCAAGAGCAGAGTTATCAGAAAGCTCTGTTGCTACACTGTCTTGGACCCGAAGGTATCAAGGTGTACAACGGAATGGAATTTGCCCCTGGTGAGGACTGTTCTAAAGCATCAACCATTCTGGCAAAACTAGATGCACACTTCTTGGGCTCATGCAGAGAATACTTTGAACGATTTCAGTTCAACAGAAGGGATCAACATGCTGGTGAAAGCATTGATGAGTACATCAGTGTCCTGCGCAATATGAGCAAAACCTGTGGATTTTGTAAATGCATGGCTGACAAGCTACTTATGGACCGTCTACTGCTGGGTGTACGTGACAGGCGAATGCAGGAAAGTCTCATGGCTGTTGACAACTTGACATTGACTAAAGCCATTGATATCTGTAAGGCGATGGAAGCTGCATCTTCTCAGCTGTTGTCAATGCGTAGGGAGGTCCATGCCATTGCTAAAGGAAGCTCCCACAAGTCTTCAAGTAAGTCATACAAGGCCCACTCTACAAACTTCACAAAGAAACCACCCAAGGATTCTTCACAGCATAGCAAGAAGATATTGTTATGCAAGTTCTGCTGCAGGAAACATGAAATGAAGAAAGAAATGTGCCCTGCCTGGGGTCAAAGGTGTAATGCTTGCAAGAAGCCAAACCATTTCAGGATTTCAAAACTCTGTCCTGCCAACACTGTAAACCTAGTTGAGGAAGACGGTGATGATGCATCCTCATCAGCTGAAAGCGTTAGCTGTGTCACACATCATGCTGTCAATTGTATTGAAGCTCATGATGGCCCTATACTGTGCAACATGATCATTCATGATGAACGAGTGCAATTTCAGATTGACTCGGGCTCTACTGTAAACCTGCTGCCAAAGAGCTTTCTCACTTCCAAGGATGAAATCAGAGAGGAAGTAGTCAAACTTGAAATGTGGAACAAATCTACACTACAAGCACTGGGCAGATGCAAGGTCAAAACTAGAAATCCAGCCACTGGAAAGAAATACAATGTCGACTATGTCATAGTTGAAGATGATCTTCGTCCTTTGATCAGCAAGAAAGCTGCAGAAAAAATGGATCTTATCAAAGTGAACTATGACTCACTGGAACTGGTGAACAACATAAGCTTGACACACATACCTGATGATTATCCTGATGTCTTCTCGTCTACCAGAGTTGGTACACTTCCTGGATCAGATGTTCATCTTACCTTGATGGATGATGCAAAGCCTAGCATCAAGCCTGCTCGCACTATCCCTGAATCTCTGAAGGCCAAGGTCAAGGAAGAACTTGACACATTAGAGGGCAGAGGAATCATTGAAGAACTCACTGTACCTACTGACTGGGTCAACCAAATGGCTGTAGTACAGAAGAAGAATGAAAAAGTTCGTTTGTGCCTAGACCCAAGACCCCTGAATGTATCTCTGAAAAGGGAACATTACCCCTTACCTGTTCTTGATGATATCCTGCCTCAGCTCTCAAATGCAACTGTCTTCTCAATATGTGACCTCAAGATGGCTACTTACACTGTCCCCTTGATGAGCAGTCCAGTCTGCTGACCACCTTCGCAACACCGTGGGGACGATACAAATGGAAACGACACCCATTTGGTTTGAAGGTCAGCAGCGAGATCTTCCAGAAACGCCTCCTTCAAGCTCTTGATGGACTCACTGGAGTACAATGTGTGGCCGATGATATCATCATCTGGGGAAGCAGTGATGCTGAGCATGATGAAAGACTCCGCAAACTTCTGCAGAGGTGCCAATCTGTGGGCATAGTGCTGAACAAAGAGAAATGTCAATACCGTCTGAAAGAGATTACATTTCTTGGCCACGTTGTATCCGGTTCTGGGCTGAAACCTGATCCTTGCAAGGTTGAGGCAATCGTGAACATGAAACCACCAACATGCAAGGACGACGTTCATCGTTTGCGTGGTATGGTGAACTATCTGGCCAGATACCTGCCCAAACTGACTGAAGTTATGCAACCTCTGAACAATCTGACTCACAAGGATGTGGTGTGGAAATGGGATGCTAACTGTGACAAAGCTTTCCAAGAACTGAAGGACTTGTTGATCAAGGCCCCTGTCCTCTCTTTCTACGATGAAAAGAAAGAACTGGTGATCCACACTGATGCTAGTGCCGGTGGGTTAGGAGCTGTGATGACGCAGAACGGCACACCAATTGCCTATGCCAGCCGAGCCCTCAGCGAGACTGAAACGAGATACTCTGTCATAGAGAAGGAAATGCTTGGCATTGTGTTCGCACTGCAGAAATGGAATCAATACACATTTGGCCGTGAAGTGATCATCTACACAGATCATAAGCCCCTAGAGATCTGCTGTAAACCTCTTGACAGAGCCCCTAAGCGACTACAAGGGATGCTCCTACGCGCACTTGCCTATGACATAGATGTGTGCTATTTGAAAGGCAAGGATAATCTCATGGCAGACACCCTCAGCCGAGCCACACTTCCATATGCACAAGGCCAGGAAGACCTTGAAAGGGTGAATGCAGTCAATCACCTCACCCTACCTGAACAAAATCTTCAAGAGATGAGAGATCTCACAGCTGAGGATCCAAGTCTGCAAGCACTGAAACGAACAATCCTTGATGGATGGCCTGAACACAGAAATCAGCTGCCGCTGATGGTGAAGCCCTACTTCAATTTTCGAGATGAATTGTCAGTGCAAGATGGGCTGATTTTTCGTGGAGAACGTTTGATTGTTCCAAAAGCAATGAGACCGAAGATCAAGGAGGATCTTCACATTGGACACAATGGCATTGATGGAACACTGAGAAGGGCCAGAGAATATCTGTATTGGCCGCAAATGACCAAGGAGATCACTGAATGGATTGAAACATGTGAGGTATGCATGGAACTCAGCAATTCTCAAAGTCCACAACCTCTCATGTCACACACACTCCCTGACCGACCATGGGAGAAGATCGGAGTGGATCTCTTCAGTTTTGAAGGTGCTGAGTACATGGTCACCGTGTGCTATAAATCCAACTTCTGGGAATTGGACAAGCTCTCCAAGACAACTGCTGGAGCGGTCATATCAAAACTGAAACACCATTTTGCAAGATATGGCCTGCCAGATGTAATGGTCAGCGACAATGGTCCCCCATTTCAGTCCCAAGAATTCTCTGATTTCACGACAGAACTGGGAATCAAACACCAGACAACATCACCATACAACAGCAAGGCAAATGGCAAGGTTGAGTCAGCAGTCAAAACCGCTAAACGCATGCTGAAGAAATGCAGGAAGTCTGGTGAGGATCAATGCCTGGCTTTACTGAACATTCGAAACACCCCTACCCAAGGTGTTGATAGCAGCCCTGTGCAACGGTTTCTTGGGAGACGCACTAAGACCAAGATTCCAACAACTCATGACGCTCTCAAACCAATGCAACATCAGAGCAAGCATGAAATCCAGCAACTCATGCTTAATCAGAAAAGACAAGCTCATTATTTCAACAAACATTCCAAACCCCTACCTGAGCTTGATGAAGGAGATGTTGTACGAATGAAACCCTTCAGACTAGGTGATGACAAGTGGAAGAAGGCGACAGTCGTACGACGGCTTGACGAGCGATCGTACGAGGTGATGTACCACAATCAGGTGTATAGACGGAACAGGGAACATCTTCGCTCAAGCAGAGGGTCTCCTGATCTTGACTCACCTCTGTTTCAGATGCCTGATCCTGAGCCTACCCCGCCCCCTGCTGATCCTGGACAAGGCTCTACCTCACAGTCGCATACTGGTGTTTCTCATGAATCGCGTTCCAGGCCTGTGCGCACCAACCCGAGCGAGCAGCATGGGCGACCAGCTGATGGACAACCATTTGTGAGGTCTACCCGCCGGAGACGTGAGCCAAAAAACCTGGCTGATTACGTGAAGTATTAATTGTTAATGCATGCTTTTAAAATCACAATTCTCATAAACAGGAGGAATATTGAAAGAAAATAACTCTAAAGAGATTTGAGTTTAATAGGACTGTTTCTTCAATAAGAGTGAACTATTATTTCAATTTGCTTGGAGCATATTTGTCAATGGACGCTGGAGCAGTATGATGAAACAAGACTGTTATTGCATCCTGAAGCTTGATCAAAAAGGGAAAGGAAAAAATGTGATATGTACTCATATGGACATGCATGTTTTGTTTTTTTTTTTTTTTTTTTTTTTTACATATCACAGATTATCATCAACATTTGATGGACTGATTTGGACTTATCTGCAAAGAGCGTTTGTGGTTATTCTGATTTTGTTCATAAATGTACACGAATATGTACATAAGTTGCAAGCAAAATTTATTGATGTATTATTTTGTCATACTTATAAATGCCAGTGTTTTTGGAAAGATATGCCAAAATTAGAATATGTGAAAACACTACAAAGCTGTAAGCATATTAAATCATTGTTGCATAAAATATGTTGTTTTTGGCATGCAGAAAACTTCTTAAGTTTTCTTGGGTGATTATGAATCATTTGCAGAAAGTACTGCTTTATATGTATCAAGGACATATGCAAACCGAATAAGGACAAGTTGTTCTTAAAATGTCTGTTTTGATAGTTTGTAGCATGTTAGTAGTTTGGCAGATGTTGGAAGCCAAATGTACTTTTTTGGAGTATTGGAGAAAGTGTTAACTTTTCTTGTAAAATGTTTATTATTATCCGGTATTAGCAACACATGGCTAAACATACAGTTTTGAAATAGATGGATAATAATCAGCACAATTTGTAAAAAACTGCGGAACCCATTCTCATCTAGAGATGTTCATTTTCTCATTTTGAAGTACATGATATATGTAATTCTGTTTATTTTGCAAGCTTTCAAAAGGGGGAGGATGTGACATTATGTACTATGTGTTGAATCTCACACTATAATGCTTATTCATGTAGAGGGCAGCACAAAATATACTGTAATAAAGCCACAGACCATGGCACTTTGTTCCTGTTAAATCCATTCTAAGAACCCGTCTTTTATTCTTGTAAGAGCTGCAAAGCAAGAATGTTACATGTAGATATGCGAAAAGCCAATCAAGCGGTGAAAAGAGAGCGCCATCCGATCCCCACCCTAGACGAGACCCTTACCGCACTCAACGGTGCCGTGGTATTCTCTAAACTTGATCTAAAGTGGGGATACCACCAAATTGAGCTAGAGGAGACCTCACGAGATATAACGACATTCGTGACGCATCGTGGTGTGATGCGTTATAAGAGACTGATTTTCGGATTGTCATCAGCCAGCGAGGCATATCAATATGCCATACAGACCGCATTGCAAGGACTGGAAGGCGTAAAGAACATCTCGGACGACATCGTGGTGTTCGGGAGGGACATTGCCGAGCACGATGCCCGCCTCCACGCCGTGCTGAGATGACTCAGCGACCGACACCTCACCGTGAATCCGGAGAAGTGCATTTTCCGGGTGCCGAAAATCAATTCTTCGGCTTCGTGATTTCGAGGGACGGCATCGCAGCCGATGACGCTCGAATAGCGGCCATCAAAGCCGACAAACTCCTCAGAAGTTCGCTCGTTCTTGGGATTAGTGAATTACATGTATTGTGTGCGACTGATCCCAAATCTTGCACCATTGCCGAGCCCCTTCGCCGACTAACTCGAGCGGACCAGCCATGGATTTGGGGTCCTGAGCAACAACAATCATTTGACCGACTTCGACATGCCCTGACGTGCGAGGAAGTCATGGCACATTTCGTCACGGGAGCACCGACTGAGCTACGAGTCGATGCCAGCCCCGTCGGTCTCGGTGCTGTTCTCACGCTAGTCGCACGCTCTCTGATGTGGAACGTCGGTATTCGCAAATCGAACGAGAAGCGTTAGCTGTCGTTTGGGGTTGTGAGAGATTTCATCTCTACTTGTACGGAACCGAGTTTGTTCTCCACA